>NC_048604.1:49510900-49868400 GCF_003668045.3 Cricetulus griseus
CACTATTAAGTTTTAATCCTCTTTTAGACTAAAAGGGGAATTGTAGGGAGACACTGTAGCCCCGCCTCCTAGTAGCCCCTACAGGTGTGCCGGGACACGCCCATGAGGGCGTGGTCAGGGGAGTTCTAAGGTGACACTGGAACGATTCCTAAGGGACCACGCACACGTGAATAGCCCCTTCTTTCTGTCCAATCTCTCTGGCCTGGCTTCCTTGCTGCCCCTGGCACGCTCTGGCTTGTGTATGGGCTGGTGTTTATCTGAATAAAGAAATTTTAGCCTTACAGACTACGGATCATCTTTGAGCGCATGCGGCACACAATAATCATCACTTGATATTTTAAAAAGCTGATTTTAAATGATATGTTCAATGATTTTCAAAGCAATCTACACAATTTTTGTAAAAATAACACATATTTATGTAATATGAGTTCTTGGATCACATAATATTGAACTGGAGTAAATAATTTTACTATGGAAAAGAAATTGCAAATGGAGAATTTCTGGAGACTAAGCACAGTTGAGTTACAGTAAACCAAAGTCACAAATGATGAGCTCAGATGAACAAGGGTATTCTCCAAGACAGTCCAGTAGTTGTACAAAACCAGGGTGTCCTGGGTGTCAGTCAACACCTTCAGTTCAGTAAAAGTACTCATTACAAGGAAATGGGATAGGAGCATTTGTATTATAAAGGGAAGAATATTGCAAGTGTTGTAACCTTCAGGAAGCCTTTACTAAGGTATCAATTTCAAGTCTTAGTAGACACAGTGAGTCAAGCATTTGTGAGACAGCTACCTTTTTAAAACTAATGCTTTGTTTAAGGATTAAATGCCATTGATGTTCAAGTTAATGTAACACTAAAAAACCCTTTCTTCCTAAATGATATGTTGATAATCTGGAAAGGAACACCGAGTATTTCCCTTAAAAGACATCAGTTTTCTTAGGACAAATTTATTTCATTGGTTAATACATACCACAATTCAAAGAAGTAAATTAATACAAACTATATCTGTTTCAACATTCTTTCTTGCCAGAATGAAGGAAAGAATTAGTTTGTTGTCACATTTGCACATAATTAGTGAGAAGTAGGATCATTAGCAGCAGAAAGAAATTTATTGATGGGCCTCATTGCTCTCAGTCCATAAATAAAACCATTTTACTTCTAATGACCATAATCCACCTCCTTAATCTGACAGTGCTAAATTACAGATGGATATCTAATGATCTCCATTTTCCCTTAGTTTATTAACACACCCAAAATTAAACAGATATGATGTGACCAGACAATAGTTAAAGGAAGATCATATAATCACTTCACTGTCTAAACTGTGTTAATTAGTAACACTAACATTAGTAACTGTAATGTAATTAAAATCCTTTCAATACTGAAAACTGATGTTTTCAGAACATCTAATAATCAAGACAAGAGCAAACTCCAAACACATGAAATACCACCATGAAAATACCCTAGAGTATGTTTAGGAAATGGTTCCTACTCCACTTGATATTCAAGATGTACCTATCCTTATAGCCTATATTTAGGTTTAAACTAAGAAACAGGGATAGTTTACCAATAAGCTTTCTAATTTTAGTAGATTACACCTTGGAACCAAAAAACACCTAAGTTTTGCTATTTAAATTGCCATTGCCAAAGGGTTTCCATCCATAATTGTTTGCACCTACAAATGAACAACTAAATTTAAGAAATGAGAGTTAACTTAAAGTTTATGGTTCACAAATATTAGTAAGAAATACACTTAATTCAGTAGAATTAAAAATTTGTGACATAATAGAGAATATTTATTAAATATCAATTAACCTGAATGGTTTAGCTAGTTAGAAAATATGAAGTTAAAATAGGCACAGTCAGAAAGGAAAGAATAATGGCATTTCTACTGAGGGAGTCAATGAAAACAAAGTAATTATGAAAATTTTGTTGATTTGTTCATCAATTGAAAACATATTTAAAAGGAATGGTTATGCTGATCTGATCTGCATTTAAGGACAATTGTAGAGATAATAGTATATTACTTTAAAATAACTCTATGGTGTAGAATGATCTACCATTTTATACATACAGAATGAATACAGGTTAAACATAAAACAAACAAACAAAAAACTCTTTGGTATAAGTACATTTAAATCACTGCTAAGCTAGGCATGGTGTCACATGCTGATAGTGGGCAGGAGGGTTACCATGACTTGAGGCTATGTTGTCTACCAAGTGAGTTCTATGTCTGTGTGACCTACAGTGAGACCCTGTCTTAAACAAAATGCAGTAACATAATGTGAATTTATGTTACTTAATGTGAAATTATGTTACATAATGTGAAATCAGAACTTGTAAGGAAAAGAGTAAAAAGTAGGTTAATATTTAAAAAGAAAACAAGCTGCAAAGGACACTGTAATATCCAGGTAGTTCTCTCAGAATTCAGTTGTCACATCATAGTAACATTGTGTTTTACTATAAAACAAGCCAATGACTAAAAAGAGATTATATGATCTTTAGACTTTATTTAAAGTTATACTACATTACCCACCTCCCTTGCCCCTTGCTACCTGTAGCAAGCAGGGGAGCTGTCGCAGCCCCTCACCAGCTGCAGCCCTTGGAAAAGTGGGCCTTGTACCTAGCCTGGGCAGCAACGTAGAGCCAACCCAGTTGAAAGGAAGGTAAAGTCTGGGCAATCTGGCCCTGCCCCCATCTACCATAGATTGGCAGTGGTGATGGAGAGATGCCATCCTCCACCTGCCCCTCACTACCCATGGCCATGAAGAGCTGGCCCTGAGTTCACTAGAGTGGAAGAATTGTGCCTGCCCTTCACCAGCTGTAGCACTCAAGAGAGTGTCCTCTGCATCTTGCCATGGTGACAACACAGTAGACCTGGCCCTGATGGTGTAGGGGTGGGTAAGCTGACCCTGAGTGCATGAAAGGACCACTACCAGCCCCACCATTTGCTCCTTGCTGAACTAGCCAGGATAGTACTGAGGAGCTCATCCTGGTGGTCAGGACAGTGGAGAACTGGTGAGCTGACCAACCCAACAACAACCCAGGCCCAGAACCAAGGCTGAGTGGGCCCACCCCAATATCCACCCCATCTGTGACCTACTAGAGCATGTGAAGGAGGTGGCCTTGCAGATCCGAACCCGAAGGATCTCCACAACATATGGCAAAACAAAGATATTCAAGAGGAGTCCCATTGAAGGTCCACTATTGATAGTGTAGCAGAAATCAAAGGCCTTGAACTAGACCAAAGACTCTGTGCAATGAACATTTGCAAGCAAAGATCTATAGACTAAAGGGTTTACTGTGTGACTCACTGTTTCATACTAGAGCTTCCACACTGAGATTTTCCTTTGTTTTTTTCTCTTTTTCCCTTAAATTTTATTTTATTTTGTGGGAGAGGTTACAAGTGCATAGGGAGGATATGACAGGATGAGGAGATGAAACAGATTAAAATGCATGATGTGAAAGCCACAAAGAATAAAAAAGTAAAAAAAAATACTATCTTATCATATTTGATAAAACATGTTTAAGAGCACTTCAAGACATATCTCATCTCATATTTGACATTTGATCTATTAAAAGGTAGCTGGCATGGATTTCTATGTATTAATACAGTTTTGGTCAAGATGTTTGTCACTCGGGTGAATGTCATCCTATTTATGAATCTAGAGTTTGTTTTTCTTCATCAAATACTGAAACAAAGAGGAAACTAAAAGAATAAGCATTGATGTGGTTGATATACTTTTCAAATACACTGTTTTCTTCAGTGTGTATAAAATGTGGTTTGCTACTGAAATGTAATTAAATACTTCAGACACTGTTGGAATAACTTCATCTAAATACAAATCCTTGGAACAAAACCCAATTTAATTTTAATCTCTGCTAAAAAAATAAGCACTTTTAGACTACAGAGATAGACATTTAGTTTCAATCATACATGCACTTTAGAGAATCATTTCATTCCAATCTCGATAGTCTCAGAAAGGGTAGCGTTGGGTGAGCAGGATTGTGTGGTGGAACCATGGGAAAAGTTAAATACTTTTACTTGGCACAAAATTTTCAGCAAGAAATGCCAGTGAACAACACATAAATTAATCACCTTACTTTTAGACAAAAATACCAAATAGTTACCTCTTTGTGCAATCAAAGTTACCTTTCTGTAGATATATTACCGAAGAACCTTTTCTTAATGAAGTACATGTCAGCCACTGTCTTCACAACCCTTCTAAGATAGACCTTCACACGGTGCAAACAGTAATTTTAATTGAGCTCAACTGGACAGTTTGGAAAATTGTCTATTTATTTAGCTTGAGAATCAAATATACATTGCAGGGATTATAAGTCATTGATTATTTTTTCTTAGAAAAAAATTAATATAAGAATCAACTTGTAGACACAAGGCTGAAGCATACAAACCTGCTAATTCACAATTTGAAAATGGTGACTTTCAGCAACCACACATGCTTTGACCTAATATGATATTTTGCTTCAACCATGCCATATGCTAAAAACTTCAAATCAACTCACTATGCATATCCTCTAAGGACACTTTAGGCACTAGGAATGGCAGTCACATTTGCAGTGGATGCATTTTTAGGGAAAAAATAAGACTTCAGCCAAGGACTTATTTCAATTAAATTAGGTCATTTCTTTCTTTTTTTCAATGGAAACCAGAAATGGAACTGAAGATGAAACAAGCATTTGCTCATGATTCCCACAAATAAAGGGAAAATATCTGCTAAATAGTTTTTAATAGTATTTCTCTTTTGATATAAAAAGATTGTATGATTAGGACTATTTATACAGATACATGTGTACACATACAAATCCTTATCAGTAAATGTGAACTTATTATTCTTTATCTGGAAGGACAAATACAGTGCACTGAATGTTTCTTTTCTTTGAATTTTAGTAAGTTAATTATACCACACACATAGAGAATGTGTTTTCTACAGCTTATACACAACATAAGGAGAAGAGTGGCTTTTTTAAGGAACTGCTGGCAACAGAAAAATTGTATGACAGCAAATGAGTAAAAGTTTGAGACCACAAGCCACAAGTGGAGTTTTGAAACATTCAAGAGTTGGCACAGCTTGTTAGTACACCTACCTCTCTGTAACCATGCCAATAGTACCATGGAGTGCCTCCCCTCCCAGCCACCATCTGCTCCCACACCACCTAGCCTGTTCACACCTCCTCATCTCCATTGTACCATGCCCACTGCAGTCCCACCCAGGTATCTCATTCCACAGTAACTACTATGGGGTGGTGGGGAGCAGATGGTGGAACAGAAGTGTTTACCAATAAACCTCTATCATCAAGTTGTTGCTTTTATTGCTCACCTCGAGACCCAAGCTAAGTAATGACATTAAAGGTCATGGGTGATTTCTCTTTTTACTTTCCAAAATTGATGAGCACTGACTGGATTCATATTTTTTTCAATTAAACTTGCATGCATTCCAGAATCTTTAAAACATTGCTTCTACTTCTCTAGGAGAGAGGCACAAAAGTAGGATTCAGATTAGAACTGAACTCCATACAACAAAAGACAGTCATGGTAATAACATTTTGACAGAATTCTGGGTATATTGAGGAAGGAGGACCACACATGCTATAAGAAATGTGGCTTGACAATAAATACAGGTGTAATTTCCTGCTTCCAGTGTTTATTCTGCAAACAATCTCACAATATAAACTGCCTCTTTTTCCTACCATGAAAGGAAAATAGCTCTAAGAATTTACTGAATCACTTCTATGATTTTTGCATGCCTGTTGAGAGACCTGTTTTCAGTTTTAGCATGTCCTTGCCAATCTTCTAAGTGGTCTATAATTCTCAATGATGAGCATTTTGCAGACGGTAAATCTAATAACTCTGACATCTATAAAAGATATTCAGTTGGTGAGTTAGATGAAAAATGATGGTGCAGAAATTGAGCGTACCTTGGGATAATGATAAAGCCATGACTATGGATAAGCATATAGCTTACACTCAATAGTTTTTATATTGAGCTGTGCTTTTATTTCAGTATTATTGACATTCTTGAAGAACATGCAAAATGGTGCAGGAATATGTAGTCATATTTATTCAATATATTTCATTGTAATCTTAGTTGTAAATTCCCAAGAATAAAAATATACCTCCAAGATATGATCATTTTGAAAATGACAGAAATATCACTTATAAGACAGATCAGGGATATATTTTATATATTTATTTTTCTATTAAAACTTTCTTACGTATCATGAAAGAAATTGTGTTAACTTTCTTTTCTTTATGCTCCTGCAAAATGAAAAAAAACTAATCCCAACATTTTACTTCAAAGAGTTAACAAGAAAAGTATTCACATTTAATTTTCCAATGTAATGCCTCACAATAAAACATGGTCAAATAACATATGCATGTTTACTGCTCATGATAGAAAGCATTAAGATATTAAATATATCACAGAGGATTCAACTCTCCCTATTGAAATAATTATAATGTTTTTCTTCCTGTGCTTTTAGAAACATTTGAAAATACAGAAAATTTTTTGAAGGATAACTTTGCTGCTTCCATATATATTTACCACTTTCATTACATACTTAGCTAATCAAACAAAGGTTTGATAATTTCTCTAAATACCTCAGGACGTCTTTATTTGGAAGCAGATTGAAATTTCTTACTCTGATTTTACCACAGTTTATTAAACAGAAGCTACAGACTTAACCAAATAAAGATATTATTGGAAAATCCACTTTATTTTCTCTTATGGAAAGGGAATATTTAACTTCTCCTATTTGATCAAGAGATTCAAGGTAATAAACCCAGTGAAACAAAATGAACATTCATGCAAAATTTTAAGTACAATTTGATTAGTTACAGAAAGAATGACATGAATGGAGAAACCCCTTCATCTTAATTCAGCGTAGGGACAGAATAGCAGTCTTGGAAAAAGGGAGTGAACCTGATAGCAGTGCTGGAGTAGAGTCGGCAGGTGCATGGGGCAGTGAAATGGCTATGTGGCGAAAATCTTTGAATGATAGTCTAACTACCTGCGAGTGATCCCCACAACCAACTATGGAAGGAGAGAACCAACTTTGGAAAGTTGTCCTTAAACTACCACAGCACTCTACCCCACATACATGTCCACTCACAACAACAATAAACACAATGCGTTATAAGTCAAAACAAGGGAGGGGGGCTGGGAGAGAAGAGGTAGGAGTAACTGCAGTAGGGATGTAATGTATGTAAAGAAAAAATGAAAATTACAAAACCATACTATTAAAAACAACAGCCAAAAGCAATGCGATTATAAAACTCAGTAACCAAAAAACCTAGAAACAGAAGTATATTTATTTTCCTTAGTGTAGCAGATGAACTTCCAAATCATGGGTTCAAGAACCATGTAGTATGTGGAGGTTGTACTGTGGTGAATAATTCATCTCTTCTGTGTGGTTAGAGGAAAAGGGGCAACTTGAAACAAAATGAAAAAAAAATCCTATAGTTTTCATCAGTATTTACCCTCTGTATTGATAAGTATAAGAGTGGCATGGAAAAGGTGATGATGGTAGGTATAATATATAACTTGGAAACTTTGCACCAAATACATTTTTGAATCCTGTTCTTACTTCCTTGGATGTTGATCTATACCATAGTAGATTTTCAGGCTAAAGTGGTACTGTTATCACTATTAGTATTTTAGACAGAGTTTGGCTATATGACCCAGGCTAGCTTGGAACTCACTATGTAGACAATGTTGAACCCAAACTACTCATCCTCCTTCCTCAGTCTCTTAAATGATGGAATTTCTGGCCTGTTCCACCTAACCTGATATAATATTATAAAATAACTTCAATATCACAAAACTCTTTGTATCATGTGTGAGTGCTTTATGTTACATGTGGCAGACATTTCTGTTCCATATATATTCTTCCTTCCAAAATATATATTCTAATAGTTGAGCAAGTAATCACATAGGTAAGAAAAATCTTGAGTGCCCTAATAAAATGCTTAAGGAAAAAAAATATCATTGGGCTCCTGAAGGTTAGACAACACTGCCCCAGGTGGGCATCATTGGCAATAGTATGTATTTTGCTCTGACCTGTAATTTTCCTACCATGATCACACATATTGCAGTCTGATTGTTAGTTCTTATTTATCCCTGCATTCTCTTAACATTTATTGGTTTATTCAGAAAATATGAGCTAATCAGTTTATCTATAATCCATAAGACAATCCTTTGTATGAATGTATGAAGACATTTCTCTCTCTCTCTCTCTCTCTCTCTCTCTCTCTCTCTCTCTCTCTCTCTCTCTCTCTCTCTGGTTTTTCGAGACAGGGTTTCTCTGTGTAGCTTTGGAGCCTATCCTGGCACTCGCTCTGGAGACCAGGCTGGCCTCGAACTCACAGAGCCGCCTGCCTCTGCCTCCTGAGTGCTGGGATTAAAGGCGTGCGCCACCAACGCCCAGCAAGAAGACATATCTTTAACAAAGGCAAAATCATTCTAAAAGATGTTTGCTACATGTGAACCATGTACTATAGGCTCTCAGTATTAGTACTTCAACAACAAAATTCCATGCTAAGAAACACTTTATGTAATATCTCTCAAATACATATGCTAGTTCATGGGTTGATGTGGCTACTAATCTGAAATACTTTCAGCAGATGTTGAGCATCGTGTATTAAGTTTATATCACAACCAAAAAGAGCTCATTTGCTCCAGGAAGAAGAGGAAGTAGTTTGACTTAGACCTCAGGATTTGACTGCTGAAATTACTGGACCAATTTCATGCTTGTATGTTTACAGGGAAAAAAAGGCCTTAGAGTATGCAAACTATTCACTACTTGCTCCTTACTAACAACAGTCTATGTGTCTTACACAAGTACACAAAAGCATATGTTTTACACACACACACACACACACACACACACACACACACACACACACTTTCTGCCATGCACTTCAGCTTAAATTGGAGTACATACCATTAAATCTTTTTAAACTTGAAGATAACTTAAACTGAAAATGTATTTCAAGTATTTCATCTATTAAACACCCCTTAGCTTTAAAACAAAGAAAATATCATATAGTTTGTTACTACATTACTTGGGTGACTAGGAACTGTAGCTCTCTCCTGCTGCCCAGTATTGAGGGACATCATGCCACATAATGTTACTAGAGGAAAAGATCAATATTGAAATTAGAAGTATAATTTCTATTAAATGGATACTGCTTTTACATTATCTGATTTATAGTGGCTTGACTGTGACAATTTTAAAGTAAAAAAGTTTTAAGACTTTTACATGCCAGGAACACAATATAGGTAAACATATTATTTATTTTCCACAATGGAAATGCAATTAATTTAGGCAGCAAAAGATAGCCACTGATTAATATGACAATAGAAGCCAATCACCCAAAATTTATTAGATGGATTTTAATATAAAATACAGGAGTTCACAAACCACTGAGTGGTCCCTTATCAATACAATCTAATTGGCCAAAGGACATTTCAAGGCCTATTGGGTAAATGACAGAAGATTCAAAAGAGGAATTATTTTGTTAGCCTTCATGTTCCATGTAGGCAGGGCTAATGGTTAGCAGAGAACTTCAGAGTCATTCCACTTTTCCACAGACAGTGATATGATTCACTTCTCAGAGCTATCTCTTGATTAGAACTAGAATTTAAGAGTTTTTGAAGCAACAAGATCCTATTTCACTCTTAGTATACATGAATGATTCATATCACAGTTAATAACAGAATTACTGCATGACTAGGGAAGAAAAATCTCCATGTGAAATAATGATGACCCAACTAGTAAAAGGCCTCTAAATCAATAAGCTGCTAAGACTCAATGAGACAGAATCCCATGATATTCACAAAAATCATATTAGAAAGATCCTAAGAGGAAGACAAGAAGTCCAATGTCTCTGAAGAGGAGACAGATTTGATGAGGTCATTGTATTTCCTTCAAAAAACCAAATAAAATCTAAACCTACTTATGGAGATTGCACACTACATATAAATGAAATACCATAGGACTTATTTTCTTAAACACATAAATGTCTTCTTACATGAGACTAAACCATATGCATTACTTTTATTACTGCCATTTCGCAAATTGACCAAGCCAAACATTTCTTATCTACATTGTACTTAATACTACAGTGACAATCCCAACTAATTCAAAGAAGAAGAAGAAGAAGAAGAAGAAGAAGAAGAAGAAGAAGAAGAAGAAGAAGAAGAAGAAGAAGAAGAAGAAGAAGAAGAAGAACAGCAGCAGCAGCAGCAGCAACAACAAGAACAAGAAGAAGAAGAACAACAAGAAGAAGAACAACAAGAAGAAGAAACAGACCAATATTGCTAATTTATGGTAAACATTTTAAATTTTCAGATTCTTTTTATCATGTATCCTAGGGTAACCTCAAATTCTCTCCGCTTGTAGAGAATGACCATGAATTTGTCATCTTTGTGCTTTCTCCTACCAAGTGCTAGAATTATAGGAAGGAGTCACTAGGCAGTTTCTGTGATTCTGGGGATCAAACTCACCAGAGTTTCTTGTATTTGAGTCAAACAATTTATTTATCAAAGGATTTATGACTACAGGCAGGAAACATATTTAAAGAATGAAATTTCTAGAAAATCTAATATGAAGCCCTTTTAATGCATGGGTGTGTGTGTGCATGCAGTGCACCTGGAACTCATAGTCTTGGACAATTAAGTACAGTCTCCATCACTGAGCTATATCCCAGTCTAAAACACCACAGTCTTTCACAATAGCCTAACATACACACAAAAAGAAAATAATCTTTGTTGCTGTTTTCAGTGAAAACATAATACTGAAATTCTACAATTAACGTATATGGTAGTTTAAATTGAAGACTGGCCATAAGGTTATGGGGTACACAGACTTGCTTCTATGCTCGCACAATCTAGTGTTAGATTCTCTTACAACTACATTTTTAATTCCCTACCTTTACATGCCTTACTTTTTATTAGGAAATTATTCCAAAATCAAGACCATAACCATATACTCAAGCCAAGGATGTAGCTCAGTGGTAGAGCATCAAACAATAACAACAGCAAATTAAACAAAACAACAAACCTATATAAAATAAAACAAAACAAGCTAAAAAAAAATGAGAAACTCACAGCTGGGTAAAGCTTCCATAGACCTCACTATGCCAAGTTTATTTCTGCAATCATTGTACTCCATAGTACTGTAAGAAGTGGCATGAATTATACCACATAGTAATTTATATCCTTATAGATCTGTTTTCCTTACTATGTTGAGGGGTTCTGGATGATAAGTACGACATGACATTTCTCTTTGTATCTTCAAAAAAATCAAGCATATAATAGATGTTTAATAAGTACTCATTCAATGAATTAGTACAAATGAAAAATGCAATCACTAAAACAAAATGATTCTCTATAATAAATCAAGAACATATTTACATTGTTCCTAAAATCATTCAGCCTCTACTAACATTAAAATAGTTACAAGTTATTGGAAACACTTGGAAAAGATGAATATAAATATTTGCTGCTTTGGTTCCCCTGATAAAGGCAACCAAATTACAAAATATAATATGTAACAGTATTTAAGAACCTTAGGTAAGCAATAGCAATTAGAAAGGTGGTGAAAGAACTGGCTTAGATGTCAGCCTTGATGATATTAATATAAAGTGTCATACAGTATGGCTATATTAAACATTTCAATGAACAAGTTTCTTTATCTTGAATACACATGAAAGTAGAAGAATTCTTAAGAGATTCTGGTGAGAAGCATGAAAAGGAGAAAAGGAAGTGGTATTTGAATGATATTGGCCATACATGTGAATGATTGGCTCACATTTGGTGGAGATATTTGGGAATGAGGAGGAGGTGTGGCTCTGTGGGAGGAGCTATGTCATTGAGGGGTGAGCTTTGAAGTTTTGAAAACCCAAATCATTCCAATTCCCTCTCCCCTCTCCATTCTTCCTCAATTCCCCTTGCCTCTTTCTCACCCTCTCTGTCACGCTCCTCCCTCTCTCCCTCATTCCCTCTCTTCCTCTCTTGTTTTCTCTGCCTCCTGTATGTTGTCTCAAAATGCCAGCTCTTGGTTATTACTCTAGAGTCATGCTTGCTTGCCCTCTCTCATGCCATAACTCTCATGGTAGTCATGGACTCACCCTCTGAGTCTGTAAGCAAGTCCCCCGCCAAATTTTTCTACGGGTTGCCTTGGTCTTAGTCATGGTCCTTTGTCAACACAGTAGAAATGTAACTAAGACATAGACTTTATTTAAACTACTTGTTTTTACTTGTTTTGATTAGCTGGAATCAAAATTTGATCAATGTTTTCACTGAAAGACAAGAACTATGCTTATTATTTTCTTATTTTAACAGATCTTCATCTCATCTAGTCTCATAGTAATTACCCTCAGGTTGCCTTGTTAAAGTTCATATGGTATGTAAAAAAAAAAAACAAAACAAATTCAACCTCTTTTTTCCATAATGACAGTATTTATATACAGAACAGACATTGACTTTTATTAAAATGTCACATACATTACATACTGAAAAATAATTCAAATTGCTACCATTCAAAACATTATAATTGCTATATATTTCAACTATTTTGTAGCATATCACAAATCAAAATGTAACAATGGTTACAGAATGGTGAAGAAACTCAAATCTGCTCTTCAAGTTCTTAAACAATGAATTATTTATTTATTGTTATTTTTTAAAATAGCATTTTATGTAGCCCAGGTTGGCCTTCAACTTCTGAGTTACCTCTTCCCATCACAGAAGTCCTAGAATTCTAGACATACGCTACCATACAGTCTTTGCTTGGAATTCTTTTTGAGAAAGGGCCTTCCTATGTTGCTAAGGCTTGTCTCAACTTGATATTCTTCTGCCTTACTCTTCTATCTAGTAGGATTACAGCAGTATCACAATCCTAGGACTCGGGAGGCAGAGGCAGGCAGATCTCTGTGAGTTCGAGACCAGCCTGGTCAACAAGATCTAGTTCTGGGACAACCTCCAAAGCCACAGAGAAACCATGTCTCGAAACAACCCCCCCCCCAAGATTATATAATGTTGATAAAATATGTATGCTCTTATTCAATTTAAGAAAGAACTATGAAGATCATCTTATTTTATTTTAGCAATAGTTCCAATTTTTTACCATTATTTTACCATAAACTAATTAATGCTGTAAGTAGTTATTCTCAGAGGAAGACCTCAAAGTCAGATATAAAACTACAATATGTCAGTTATCCTAACTCCTAACAAGACTTCCAGCTTTTATAATTGTCAACTGAAAAAATCTAAGAACTATATTATTGAATGTCATGAGGTTAATTTTTATGTGTTTTATGTACACAAGAAAAAATAGTCGCTTGATTAAGGCTAGCTAAAATTTGACAGAATAGATATCTAAACTAGAAAAATTGAAAATATTGCATTCATATCCATGCAGCTGATGATATAACCAAACCCACAAACCACAGGCTATCTAGATAATTTTCTTAAATAGTCTATGAAATGGAGAGTCAAAAATCACAACTCACTTAGCTAAAATGCTTCAAAACACACTAAAGTGATAGAGTTTACATGGTCTTTGAATAATTGTCTCACTGCACACTTGGAATCCCGACAGTTCTGAACATATACTCCTAAGGATAATGCTATTCAGCAGAGTTTGTTCAAATGGCATTTTATGTGTGGAAAGTATTTTTTTATGCAGAACACAAAATAGTGGAGGTTATACAGTGATATCCTTTAACAATATTAATAATGGACTGCAATAACCAAACTAAGATTTTTCATCCCATTGACAGGAAGAACTTCAAGATGTTATTAAATAAATGTTGGAATGGCTCTATGTGTTCTTCTTTTCTGATTCCACACAAGGAGACTGACTGGTAATTAAGTCATATGTCCCTTTTTATAATTAGGTAAATGTTATTATTGTTTTCCTTTAGGCTATATTTACCCTTTATATATATTAAAGCACTATGCCTTAACCTATATACTAGAGAGCTAAGGGAGTGTAGCAAGTGACATGCCTCAAACACATTATAAGCAACCATGCACAACATACTAGGTGGCATCACTGATTTATGAAACATTAACAATGTGGAGCAGCATTCTAATATGCTGTGCAATGACAGACAAGGTAAAGGAACAGAGATCTTCAGATTCTGAAATGAGGTGGTATATGGCAAGGATGGGAAGGCACGGGGAATAAAATATTGACTGTGCACTGTGGCAGTGGTAAAGTGGATGAATTAGTCCAAAACAATCACTCGTCAACTAATGGTGCTAAACTCTCAAGAAAGTATCGAAAAATTGTTCTCAGTGGTGTGCATAATCTTAAGTCTTTAATGGTTGTTCACAAAGTACTTTCTGTTGGTTTAACAGAAGGATTAATTAGCCTTTTTTATTTTGTACACCATATACATTTAGAATTTCATTTTGTATGCATTTATACATTGTATGCTTTTAGAATTTTAATGTCCATTAGATGCTTTCTCTTCTTTGAAAGGCAGATCATTCAGCAGCTCTGGTAAGGCAGCATGACTAATTAGCCTTTTTTCTCTACTTCCCACATATACCAACTTAAGACTATGTCCTGTCCTTGATTCTACAGCCAAATTATAACTACAGGTATTAAAAGTTACATTGTTTTGTGGACCAACTACTTACATTATGTAAGAAAAATAACTACTGGGATATATATTTTAACAAAACTGATACCCATACAATTGGCTCATTTGAAATACTTTACAAGTGGGTGTTCTCATATTCTGTAATTAAGCAGGAATGATCTGTTTGTTGAATTAAGGTGAAATGACATTAAAACAATATAAGGTCACACCACATACTGTTCGTCTGTACATTCATACTTCACATTGATGTACTTTATGTGTGATTTAATCTCTCTATCCCAAGGGCCTATTTTAGCAAAAACAATATTTCAATTTGTCAAAGACAAAGTGCACTGTGCATTGATTTCACTGTCATGTCCATTTCCTTTGCCAAGAGGGACGGAACAAAATTTTAAGATACGAGTGCTTCATAACAAGTCTAGCCCAAAGTAGCTCATGGCCTCATCAGAGTTTAATGAGACATTCGATCTAAGAAATAAATTAAATGACATTTTGGGATCATGCTTAATGAAGCAGGTATATACAGAAGCTCTGCATTGCAATAGTGCTCTTAGAATCTGTGGAGAATAGGGCAGGAGAATGTCATCAATCATTTGGTACAAAATGGCACTCTGTGGAATAGAAATTGTTGAACCTCACTAGCTCCTGGTCTCAATCATGCCCCAGAACTAGTTTCTTGTTATGTTAGTGCCATAAAACAGTCTCCACATGCCTACGTTAATTCCATAAGTCAGTGTCTCATCATTGTCACAAGCCTCGAAGAAACATAGTATTTGTGACTTTAGAGTTAAACAAAAGAAAGGAAAATAATTTTGGAAAAAACAAAGTAGAAATTGAGTTTAAGAAAGAAGTTTTCTTATAAGAGAAATTAAAAACTTCTGTTAAAATCATTAAAAAGTAAGAAGAAATGCTCTTAATAACTAAAACAGTGGACATACAACAGCTTTTATAAACATCTAAACTCAATTAGCTAATATGATTTCAAGTCTATAATTATGTCACTAAAAATTAAATCATATTCTTATTTTCAAATACAAATTTTTCAAAACACTGTCATAGTTCGTCACAAGGTTGTTTGATAATCACAATCTTTTAACTATCATTAAAATAAATAAAATGAGTAAACATTGATTAAAAACAATTCACATAAATAAAAAGCATAGAATGTGATCTCAATCAGGAAATGGACAGAGGACATAGGGTGATGATTTTCAAATGAATAAAGTTAATTCAAAGAAAAGAATGGTAAAATGCCTCTCATAAATACTAACAAGAATTTCAGTTACAAAATGAGACTATTTATTGGCACAAGTTTCGATGTCTACTTGAAAACCAAAACTTTCCCATTGAGTTTATGTGTTTGTTTTTACAGCCAGCTATGTTTAAAAGCCTGAGTAACATAAACAAAACAGATCAAAGTAATGCTTATGAGGCTTTATTGAAACTCATACTTCATTCTTGAGGATTGTGTATGTGGATGAAATCTTCCCAGAAAACGTGTTTGAGCTCTAGAAAATAAAAATTGTTCCTTTTATTTCTCCCCCAAAATATACAGTTTCAGAAAATAAGTATTTTTCCATTAAATTTCTGTAGAAGTTTTGTTGACCATTCCCGTTTGGCAAAAGTAGCTAACAAGAGAAAAGCAGCTCTTATCCGAGAGTAGCTAATAAACTAGTTAGTTCTACCCTAACCTTACAACGGACTGAGACCAATTAAAAAAATAAAATGCTATTCTGAAGTAAAATTTGTTGTTACAACTGGGATTGCAGAACAGCTTGATTCCTTAAGAGTAAATCTGCCTTCAGGCAGGTGAATATATAATCATAGGAATAATGGTTTTCTATGTTGTTCCCGAGTTCAACTAAGAAACCAAGGCAGGGACTATGCGATATTTCCTATTATATGCATATCACATAGGACACTGTTGGTCTCAAGAGTGATTTTTGGATGCATGGATGGATGAATGGGTGGACAGATATAAAGAATATTGATAAAGAAAAATACTAGAACCTTTTCCTTTATATGATGGTTCACCTTTTCTTTTACCAATAAAATAGGAATTTCCATAGGAAAATTATCAGTACATACATATAGCTTAGTAGCTCTCATATATAACTGGTTAATGATACTTAAATTTTGTACATTATGAGATATGTGGCAGATGATAAATAAACATATCACTTCAAATTTATTTATGAGAAACAATGGGATCAAACGTTGACTCTGACAATACTACCTTCACTATTTTGAGTTTGTTACTTAGCTCCTTGGTGTCTCAGTATGTCAGATCATAAAATGGGCTAATGTTGGCTTTTATATACTAAGGTTTTAGAAGGATTAAATAAATCAATCCATTAAAGTGATAACAACAGTATGTAGTATATTCTGAACTCAACAAATGACAGATGTTGGTATGAATAGCAGCATTTGTTATGAGTATTGTTACAACTTTCCCATAGATCATCTTCTTTCTTCCTCCTCCTCCTCCTCCTTCTCCTCCTCCTCCTCCTCCTTCTTCTTCTTTTTTTTTTTTTTTGGTTTTTCGAGACAGGGTTTCTCTGTGTAGCTTTGGAGCCTATCCTGGCACTCGCTCTGGAAACCAGACTGGCCTCAAACTAACAGAGATCCGCCAGCCTCTGCCTCCCGAGTGCTGGGATTAAAGGCGTCGCCACCAACGCTGGGCCCCATAGATATTCTTAATAAATGTTTACAAATCCTTTCTGAATAAGAAGGTTTTAACCTATTATTTTTTACCATTGTGTTTAAAATGCTAAAGCATCACAGTTGAACACTGTTGTATTGTATTTATGCAACAAGACTGATGAAATTTCTAATACACTGACTGATAAAGTATTATCATTCTAATTAAGTAAGTAGGCAGGAATTCAATTTAGACATTAATTTTGACAAAAATACTAATAAAGACACTGCTAGCATATTGAAGGACTGGTTAGGAGCAGTGGTTAAAATTCATTAAGATAACAGTAGGTTTCATTAATGGTCTAAGACATTGGCCATGAAAACATCAGGAAGGAGCAGTGAGACATGATTAAAAGGTAACTACAATATATGGGGACTAGGCTGAGAGAAATACAAATAGAAAAAAATCTATTGCACATTTGGAGAACATAGGCAAGCAACCACTACTAAAAACACTGATAGTCAAAGAGCATGAAAATAATTCTGCCAGATTCTCGCATTTCTGGCAAGGATGTCATATATTCCTGAGTGGGCATAACACATAGTATTTTTAAAAGCATTACCTGACCTTTGATAGGATAAACTTTTTTGATATTTTTATTAAATGTAATCCCCCACAGTTACTAATTTTTAAATAGATATTTAGCGTAATATGAAAAGACCTTTAAAAGGATCAAATGTTAAATCTATATGGTTAAACATCAATCACCATTTGAATAGATATGAAGATATATACACATTATGAACTGGCAAACTAATTAAATGAATTATATATGTCTTTACACAGTATATTTTATATATGAGGTAGGTATTTCAATGTTTTTGTCTACAAGAGACCTTATAACCCAGGCATCTATTTTCCTTAGTAAAATTCCTGAATATGAAATAGAATTCTGAGGATGCCATATTAAAGCCGATGCAATATGTTACATAGGGTCCTGTTTATAAGGGCATATTTCCAGAAGTAACCTGGAATACATAACAGATCATCAGTTAAGAGCACTGCCTGTTCCAACAAAAAAAAGTCCAGGGCAAGATGGTTTCAGCGAAGAATTCTACCAGAAATTCAAAGAAGAGCTAATAGCAATATTCTTCAAATTGTTCCACACAACAGAAGTAAGAGGATCACTGCCAAACTCTTTTTATGAGGCTACAATTACCTTGGTGCCCAAACCACACAAAGACACAAATAAAATAGAGAAATACAGACCTATTTCCCTCATGAACATTGATGTAAAAATACTCAATAAAACACTGGCAATTCAAAACCAAGAACACATCAGAAAGATCATCCACCATGATCAAGTAGGCTTCATCCCAGGAATGCAGGGATGGTTCAACATACAAAAATCCATCAATGTATAATCCACCATATAAACAAACTGAAAAACAAAAAGCACATGATCATCTCACTAGATGCTGAAAAAGCCTGTGACAAGATTCAACAGCCCTTCATGATAAAGGTCTTGGAGAGATCGGGGATAACAGGAACATACCTAAACATAGTAAAGCAGTATACAGCAAGCCAGCAGCAAACATCAAACTAAATGGAGAGCAACTCAAAACGATTCCCCTAAAATCAGGAACAAGTCAAAGCGTTCCACGTTCCACTTTCTCCATACCTCTTCAATATTGTCCTTGAAGTTCTTGCTACAGCAAAAAGACAACAAAAGGAGATCAAGGAGATACAAATTGGAAAGGAAGAAGTCAAACTTTCATTGTTTGCAGATGATATGATAGTTTACATAAGTGACCCAAAGAATTCTACCAGGGAACTCATACAGCTGATAAACACCTTCAGGAAAAGTGGCAGGATACAAGATTAACTCCAAAAAAATTTAGTAGCCCTACCATATATAGACAATAAATTTGCTGATAAAGACATCAGAGAAACATTACCCTTTACAGTAGACACAAACAACATAAAATATCTTGGGGTAACTCTAACCAAACAGGTGAAGTACCTGTATGACAAGAATTTTGAGTTATTATAAAAGAAATTAAAGAAGATATCAGAAAATGGAAAAGAGCACTGCCTGCTCTTCCAAAGAGTCCTGGCTTGATTCCCAGCACCCACATGGCAACTTGCAACAATTGTAACACCAATCTTGGGGGATCCAAAGCCCTCTTCTGGCTTCTGAGGGCACCTGGTGCACATCTAGTACACAGACCTACATGCAGGCAAAACACACATACATATAAAATTTTAAAAATGAAAATCAAGAAAATCCATACATTTAGATTTCTTCATGGATGACAAAGCTTTCAAATAATTCAACAATGTGAAAATTAATGTACTGTCCATAGACATTAACATGAAAGTGAAAATATTAAGTTGTTGTAAAACCCCAAGAGCCAAAACATTAAGGGATATAAAGATACAAAGAAGAAAGGAAGAAAGGAAGAAATAAAGAAAGGAAGGAAGGAAAGAAGGAAGAAAGAAAGGAAAAGAAAAGAAAAGAAAAGAAAAGAAAAGAAAAGCAAGGCATGCATTATCTCAAAAAAGAGATAAGCTACATGCTGAACAGAGGAATTATCCCTCAACCAAACTTTCTATAAATGCTTGTTGAGGGACTTACATGCATAGATAAATGCATACCCATACACATACGTGTGTGTGTGTGTGTGTGTGTGTGTGTGTGTGTGTGTGTGTGTGTGTGTGTGTGTGTTGTGTATATTGCTCACACATATAAAATAAAATAAACCCATAATAAAGCAATGGTTATTTTTCTAAGGAATCCTCATTCAACAAGACTTATGGATGTCTTTTTATGATGTATGGATTCTTGTAAAAATAGCAGTAACAAAAATGGTGATTGCTGGGCATAGTGGTGCACACCATTAAACCCAACACTTGGGTGACAGCAGCAGCTGGATTTCTGTGAGTTGGAGGCAAGCTTGATCAACAGAGCAATTTCTAGGATAGCCAGAGCTGTTACACAGAGAAACCCAGATTTTCAGTAAGCAATTTATAGTAATCAATTAACAGGCCCTATAACAAGCTTATAAGTTAAGAACTGTTATCCCATTTTATAGGAAAAACATTGAGGCACCAAGGAGCTAAGTTGTACAGATGTGTATATGTGTGTCATTATATAGAAGCTTCTATTAAGCATATTCATTCTCAGAACCATATCGGTTCATTATTTAGCTTGAGGATGGCTTCATATTTTACAGAGATCATGAAATAGTATAATAAACTAACTCAAAATTGACTTCAGCATGAAACATATTTTAAGATTATACATTATTTTCTCCATACCCTCCCAAGACACCTAATCTTGTTAATGCTTCTACACCCACTCCTCACCTTTCTTCACATAAGGCCAAAATTCTCACACCACTCTAAAATCTACTTCTCCTTCCTAACAGAATATAATGTTGTTAAAGGATGAGGGGCTGCTTTACTGTCAGGAATGGAAATATTAAATGATTGTGTTTGTAAATCCCTGTAATTGGACAATAACATAGTATCACACTGCTGAAAGTATCACACACATAGGTAATGTTAAATATATTCGAGTAAACATATCAGTTACTGTTTATCCTGTAATCAGCATGATACTAACCAATAAACACCACATAGTAGGTGTGGACCACTAGCTTAAAGCATTCAGAATTTCAACACATAAAAGATTCAAAGAAACAGTGTGTTTAAGGGCTTCTGATAGTTTATTAAGATCATAGTGATATTTTAGTATGGAACAATTTTATTACTGTTACTACAAATATACAAAGCACAAGTTAAAATATACTCATGTCTACATATGCATCCAAATTAAATGAGTTTTAGTTTTGTCCATTTCAAAAATTCTTATGGAAAAGGTTTTCTTTGAGAATTCATAATATTATGAAACATTAGCTTAAAGGGATGGATTAAGGCATAATATTCTACATCTATGTGTATATATATACATATATACATATGCATATACATCTACAGATATGTAGATAAGGATGTTTACAATACACACACACACACACACACACACACACACACACACACACACACACATATATATATATATATATATATATAAAGTACTTCATTGACTGGAGCTGGTACATTTTAAGTAAATGGAGACTCTTTAGGCTTCTTTCACATAATTCTAGAGTCACTCAATCTAGTCAGTATTTTTTAACTGCAAGCTGTGCTTCTCAACATTCATGACATGTAACAGAATCATTCATTCTTCTTGTCTTTTGAAAGAAACAAATGGCTTTCGGCTGACTCTCATGAATCTGACAGTCTTTCTGTCTGAGTCCCATAAAGCTGTCTAAGTGATACAAACATAACTGGTTTGCTTCAGAATATTGAGTAGCTATTTTCTCCCATTTATTCAACTGTAAATACACAGGCTTGGGAATGTTGAAAAGAATCTGGTCAAATGACATTAGCAAATAGTCTAGCTTTGGACTCCCAACTTGGATGCGGTCAAGAAAAACCATGAAACGAGTGACCTGTACTTCCTAAACTTAACCTTGCACAAGAAAAAGCTCGGTAATGATTCTTACATAGAAGGCACTAATTCTGTAATGATACATATGAATGCTCACATCTACATTTAAAGTACTGATATGGCTCTTTTCCTATGACAAAATTCTCTTTGAATAAAGTAGGTTAACTACATTTTCTATGCATGAAATCAGTTGGTAGTTGCATGAAGGAAGTTCACATGAAAAGCTATATTCTGTCCTTATATGAGATAAATGATCATTCAACTTTATCTACACCTTAGATCACTCTAGTTAGAAAGGCTTTTCTAATATATGTAAACTAATTACATGTATTTGGTGAGGAAGAAAAATTGAGGAAATACATTTTAAAAGTGTAATTGAAGCAGGAGAATTAAACAGAAGGCTTCTTGTTTGGCAATGGCCCATCTGTTCTACTCACTATGCTTTTATTGTAAGTCTATATCCTCTCATTTACCAAATGAAAAAGGTTTACCTAATTCATAAGTAGTAAGCAAGGTGGCATTTACAATTTGATGTGATCTCAGTCATTTGGAAGTTGCACCTTATATATGTAGAAATATACAGACATATAGAAAGAAATCATAAATTAGAAAATATACCTTCTACTGCCATATGCATTACATAACCTGAAAAGATTTTCTCATCCTGATGCAATCTACCAGTTTGTCTCAGTAAAGCAATGAAATATGAAATTAATTTATTACCATCCATGCATGTTTCCATATTTTTCAAATGAATAACATGTCACCATGTACTACTAGCCTCGTCTGTAGTCTTAACATATAATTCAAGTTTTAAGTAACTACAGTACCCATTCACTCTTATTTAAAAGCCATTTAAAGGTCTTGTTTAAAGACTTCCACTGGATGTCAGAAATTTTGGGCATTGATGAATTCTATAAATAAATCATATTTATATTACATATAAAAGATTAAGTTTCATTTATAGATAATGTCCAAAACATATTTACAACAAAAATGAAATAGAAATTATCTTTAATAAAATGATATTTCTCAAAATAATTCTTGTACTATATTAGACCCTTTTTAATTATATAAAGCATATACAATATGATAAAGAGAATGATGTGGGCATTGTGATGATATAGATATTATGCTTCTAAAGACTTGTTGAATAAAGGCAGTTCAACCCTGCTACAGATAGTTGCAAGAACCCAGGAAATGACAGGCAGACATAAAACTACTAAATGAGTCATTGGAGAGTAACATATATAGCATGCCTATGCTGGAAACACTCATGTACTAGGCAGGCTGAGGTAAGACAATATCATATTTCATGACACTACTCAGAATATAATGAAATTTAAACCTTAAGAATGTTATTGTCTGTGATTTTTCAGTATTTTTAGAAGTTTTGACCTCAGGTAGGAGAAATCAAGAAAAGCAAAATCAAGGATGAGGGATGACTACTTTATACAGTGGTATGTATCCCAATTTTTACATCTTAATCTTGAAACACATTGATGACAGAGGTTAGGTTGAACATGTTTTCTTTTTCCTGTAACAAATTTCCAATACTAGCTCATAATTGAAGCATTTCAGGTTATTTCTTTCTTGATATTTCTACCACTTCTCTGTTTATTAACATTTGATGACAAATCCCTTGTTATTGGTTTTGTGAATTTCATACCACTAGAACAATATCTTCTTTCCACAAATTTCAGTTAGCATCTGATGATACCCTAATGCCTACAATCTTCCACTATATCCTGCTCAGCTTCAGAAAAGATACAATAGCAGTCACATAGAACCGAATGAAGGCACACAAAATACAATGAAAATGCTCTCCTTTTATTGTTCTTTTTTCTGGGTGCTGCAATATAACAAAACTACAGAAATAAACACAAACAAACTTTTCTATGTTTATGGCTGTAATTCCAATTTTGAGTTTTGGAACTAGGAATAAGATCTGTCACAACATATTTTAGGTGACTAACATTTTTGAAGATACAAGTTGAATTTTTCATATTTTGTATACTGTATCTAAAAACTGAATGCTGGTAGAATTTAGGCAAAAAGAGCCCCAATATTTCTTTCATACTTTGTTGTAAAACAATGCATCAACTCAAACAATTAATGTTTTATTTACATATGACATCTTTATAGATACAGAAATAACTTTATGTCTGAATGTGAAATCATACTAGATATTGCTCCATGCATGTCAAGATCTTTTGGTATAATAGAATATATTTGCTTCCTTTCTGTTTCATTAATACTAACTAATATTTCAACAAGAATATATATATCAGGATTGGGCATGTTGGCTCAGGCACTTAATCCTAGCACTTTCAGGGAAGAAAGTGACAGATGGATCTCTGTGAGTTCAAGGTAAGCCTGGTAGGCACAGAGAGTTCCATAACATCCATGCCTACATACTGAGACCTGGTCTCAAAAATGCGACATCAAGCTAGCCAAGCACACATAATGCTTTGGGGGTTTGCTGTTTTATATGTCAGAAATCAGCATAGTACACTGGTGCTGGTTGCCATTTGTTTTTCTAAACTTTCCTGTTGAGTAAGTCTAACCCTTCTCCACTATTAGACAATAGTCAACCTGTTTCATTTTCTCTTTTTATTGATTCCTTTTATTAACTTCTATATTTTGAATCAATATGAAATTCATTATAGTGTATGGTGTGAGGTTGGGGCATAACTTCCCAATCAAATTATTTCAAGTAATCTAGCCTCAAGGAAGGAGTTTATATAAAGTCCAGGATGCAATTTTGGCAGATCTAAAATTAAACCCAGCTTTCCAAGTCTGAATGAGGTTTCGTTCTTTTGCTGACATAATTAATATGCCCTTGTATCATGTTAAGCTATAAAATGGTTCATTTAATCACACTTAATTGAATTTATGATTTTATACTTAATTCAGTTTTAAATCCTGTAACAATACTATTTATTCTATCCTCTCCCCTCTCATCACAGTGTTTGAGGTAGCTTATCCTACTTAGCAGGTGGAAACACTTAAATTAATTCAACAACTTGAAAATATTCTAGGAAATTAAAATGGGAATGAGATACTAAACATAGTATCACTATTAGACAGGGAAGAGAGAACACAATTGAAGAAATAATATGCAATGATCGGCATCAGCATGGCGCTAGGATATGAAACGTAAGTAAGACTTATTGTCATTAGACTTCAGATTGTAAAGTCTCACATTGATAACTTGCAGGTTTATTAATTGAGCATGTTTAGTTTTAATATGTAAGATGTTTGAAGTAGAGTTGCTAAAGGTTACATCATCCAAAATGCTAAATAAAGAGAACAAACATTGCATCACAATGTTACTGGGAAAATAAAGTGTGACAATGTATGCAAAGCTATGTTAAAAACAGTATATAAACTAATGTTTTTTTATATATTACGTAAATATAAAATGTTGTGAAAATATGAACTCCATGAATTAGAACCATCATATATGGATCAAAATTTTCCATTTGCTTGATACTTTATTATTAACAGAGAAAATAAACTTAGCAGGCAGTTCTTTGTATAAGATAATAATTTATCAGGATGTTAAAATTCTGCTTGATAAACAGCACAGTTAAATATATGAATGTAAATTGTAATTAAATGCATTATACCAGTACCTATTCCATCCATCTTGTCAGTATAAACTTCACCAGAAAATGAAAGAACTGCCTAACACCAGGAGGCAGCCAAAGAGAAGGCAATCAGTGGCTTTATTAAATGACGCCAACAGGGAGATGACTCAGGCTTAGTGCAGGGGCAATGAAAAGGCCTTAAATTTTTGAGCAGACAAATGTACCTTTAATTCAGTTTAATAAAATAAGAGACAAATCAATAATTAAAAGGTACTTGACAAACTAATTTAACTGCATGATGAGGGTAATCAAGAGCAGCATTTTGGAATATCAAAATGTAGGAAGTGAATTTAATGAAAGAAGAAACATCAACAAAGCTAAGGGGAATTTAAAAATAGAAATATGGTATTTAGGAAGAATATCATGCAATTTTCTGCTTCATTCAAGGCTCTGGACCAGGAATATGAATGGAGAGTTGAAGTTTCCATTTTATGACTGAAGATTTCTCTGTAGTGACTCTTTTGATAACTTTTTATGACTTCTCTATGCTTTAATTTTCTCAGCTATTTAATGGAACATTAAGCTGGCCCACTTGTTTAAAAAACTCAGAATTTTATAAAAATTGTGAATGAAATAAAAAAAATGAACAGGGGTCCCCAGTTTCTACACTATCAAATTAAGATATTTTTTCGAATAAAATTAATATTTCTATCACCATTATCACACAAAAGAGGGGTATCTTACAGCAAAACTCAAATGTCAGAATAAAGGAACAATTATTTAAATGTGGTATGTTTCTAAATTTATTTAGCTTAATTTTTTATGAATTTTCCAAGATACCCATTAATTACCAACAAATTAAGGCTTTACAGAATGATACTAGATCCTGGGTCATGTTTTAAAACATTTGGAGTCTTGGGACCCTCTAGGTCTCCAGATCTATGGATCAACTTTTTTTTTCAGGATACTATCTTTTCCTCCCAAGACAGGGTTTCTTTGTATGTAACTTTGGAAGCTGTCATGGAACTTGCTCAGTAGCCCAGGCAGACCTCGAAATCACAGAGATCCACCTGTCTCTGCCTCCCAAGTGCTGGATTAAAGGCATGTGTCACCACTGGCCAGCCTGGATACTATCTTATTATGTAAAATATTTATAAAGAGTATGAACTAAGATGTAAGCATTAAGCATTAGGTATTGAAAGAAGGAGACTTCCTCTTTGTAAATGACTAATTCCATATAAGTTTTTTGATATGATTAATGTACAATTTTTTCATAATTTCAGTGCTGATTATCAAAACTCATAATGGTATCTCCAGCCACTTTCTTCTCCTTTTCAGCAATTTTATTAGAAACTGATACTATATAAATAAAAAGATGAGAGGTCTTATCATAGAAGACTTCTTAGTTCCACATATAGCAATGTAATTAATGTATAATACTAAACCAAACAAAACCATAGTTATATATTGAGCAACTCTTTTGTACTACTGGGAATAGGGTACCTTCCCAGACTATACTCTTTAATCCTGTTTCCTTGTGAAGATGCAAAAACTAACAGAATCTATCCTACTCTAAAGTTAAAAGGAAAAACAGTATTCCAATTGCTATGAAGGCAAAAGTCTAACACATGTGTATTTTTTTTATTTTATATATGGTTATTTAGATCCACAGAACATCAGAAGGTCACCATACAGTGAACTGGCGGTAAGGTGGGGAAGTAAGAGGGCTTTATGGGCTCCACACCAAGAAGTTTCCTTTTTGCTTTCAGATAATGGAGGTCAGGTGAGGACTGCTACACTGTCATCTTATAGAATCCAGCTCACTCACAAGCCAGTGTTCTTCATTTCCACCCTCATGGTAGTGGAGCACCACAGGTGTGTAGTCCCAGTATACCTCATCTTTCTGGTATGGCTGTCATTTTTCTGATGTAGTATTTATGCATAAGTTTGTATTATATATATGTATATATATATATATATATTCATAAACATTATACAAAATAAAGTTTACATTATAGTGGTTGTATATTAAGAAAACATGTGTTATAATTCCCAAATGCTCAATTCAAATAAAGGGAAGTTGAGAGAAAACCTTCAAAACTTTATGATTCTTTTCCAATTAGTATTATGACAATTCCTTGCCACAGAAAATTATACGTCTACTATGCTGACAACCTATAACACTCTAACGAAAAACTTGAATTATATAAGTGATGGGCATTCTGGAGGCAGGAGCAATGCACAGACAGAAATAATGGTGGTAGAAATGCCATGAATGAACAGCAAATTTGGTGAAAAGCTGAAGATACCAAGGAAGTAACTAGAATCGAAAGAAGGAATTCTAGGTCTGTTAATACTTCCTTGTTATTTAACAACACTGGATGTTTGTTATTGAGCCTAAATATTAATACATATGGCACACCATTTAACAAGCCACACAAAAGTGTCCAGAGTTTGAACAGGCAATCTTACTGAACATGTGTTGACAATGGCCGCCTCTGCTCTTGCCCTAAGAAACCTGCAATCATCAAAACTGCCTAGTTAAGCATCTCTCTAAGGCCTTGTCCTACAGAGGCAGGTAACTTGTACTGAATGAATGTGAGATTTAAAGGTTACATGTTCTCACAATAAATTCCACTAGATTTTTGTTTTCTTTGTCTTTTCGAGTAGGTTCAGAAAAAATGTTTTAGTTACATTTTCTTAATCAACTTAAGGATATTATACATTTTAGGCTGTCAATATGTAATGAACAAAATGACCTTATACACAGTAATTGAAATAGAAACTTTTCATTAGTGTTTATAGTGTTCAATTCCATAGCACATGTGCTAAAATAAAACTAGAATGTCAAAAAGAAGGCTAATATGCTCTCTGTGAAATGATGATAGAAATTCTAGCAATGCCCCAGATTTTAACATTATGCAATATATACCACTACTGAAAGACTGTCAAGTAAGATATATTACAAAATGTAACAATTATTCTCTAATTATTTTGAGAAAACATGGTTTATAATTAATTACACATATTCTTGAGATACATTGGAGATATACAATCTTTCTTACTGTCTTCTATATCCTATTGGTAGAAAACATTGAATTATCAGTGTTATTGATTAACCTGGGCTCCTATTTTGCCTTGTGTGGCCAAAATGTCATTTGGCATCCCCTTTCCAACAGTCAAGATAATATCTTCAATCTTAAGCTGTTCATACACCTGAATTATTTGCCAACTTTTTATATTTTACAATTTTGTGTGCCCTTTTCTCCTCATTTTAGGTTGCTTGTCATAGTGAAGGAAAAAAAATCATGTCAAATCTCTAGGTATTTTATACCATTCTTTGTAAAAACTAAAGCTTTCCACTGGCACCCTGTCCACACGTACTCATTTATGGCAATACAATTCAAAATTGGAGTTGTTAGAGAATGTAAATGATGGTGGCAATCACCAAGCAAAAAATTTTAAACGCAAAACTTATAAACAGAGGGAATGCTTCCCATGTTGCATGATGAGGCATAAATGTGCTTCTATTTCCATAATAAAATGTTTTGAAATTATTTTTAAAGTATGCACATATGACTGTAATTAAAATGCTCTGTAGCATTGTAAATCCAAAGTAATTTAGAGAATAACCTTCATTGCTTTTACTGGAAAACTAACATCTGTCTGTTATTAAAGTTATGCAGAGCAAAGAACTCAATTAATTTCATTCCAGTGCTGGTTAAACTATGTACTCATTATTGAACACTATGATGTTAAAATCAATTAAAATAGTATAACAAACTTCCAGTAATTTTTCTACAACTCAGTTTATGTAATTTCCCTTCCACTTTCATCCACAAAGCTATTAGTTAAACAGAAAGATGAAAAATAAAACTCTAAGTTTCTTACACAATTATTCAGATTAAAGACCATTGATTCTGCTTCTGCTGCTGCTGTTTATGTTATGCAAGCTCTTCAAATCCACACCTAATTTGCTCCCTGGCTACTGCAGAAGGTTTCCAATAGCCATGTTATCCCCCAATTTGATGTCCTGGTAGTAGCCTGTACTTTTCAACTTGATTGTGGAAGTTGAGGGACTTGTTTAACTCCCTAATATTCTGAAAATACATTCTTTTCTAGGCTCTAAAACAACACCTGTTTCTTTTAGTCTCCTTTTCTTTTAAGACTAACTTTGCAAATTCTATTAAACTAAAATCTACATACAGTCATTATTCACATTGTATGAAAAAATTAAGAAGCAATGGGGATTATGCTAAACTTTGGGGTAGCCCAACTTAACTGCTATGTTTCTGTATACGCCCCCCCCCCGTGTGTGTGTGTGTGTGTGTGTGTGTGTGTGTGTGTGTGCTTTCTGTGAATATTCATCTATACTTTGTCTTACAAGGGTGGATTATGTTTCTTGACAATAGCACTGTAGTTCTTCACAGATGGCCATCACCATCCAGAAATGGAGATGGATTACATAGCCTTAGCTGCTTTTTGTTGTTTCCCCTTTTGTTATGTAGAGAACCAGTGTCTCAATGTGGAAAAACAGATACATCAACACTACTGCATAGTTACTAGGTGTTATAACAAAAGACATACTACATTTTTGTTTGAAAATAAAAACAAAAGGAGCAAGACTTTTTAGTTGATCACAGAACCAGCATCGGCTTCCTTCTCCATAAAAGCTAAAAGTCAGTCAGAGATTAAATAGGAGGAGAAATTCTAAGAGATAAGAACAAGAGCAACATCTTGCATAAGGGAATAATTAAGTGAAGGTTGATAAAAATGACACCTATGTACTGTAAAAAAAAAAGTACTATGAATCAATGAAAAGAAAAAGTATCTGAAAATCACATGCAATGGCTATTGATTGTTAGATTGATAATAATCCAGGGGGAGATTTATTCTCTGAGTCATATGGAATTTTTCTTCTTGTAATTTTCAACATATTTGTAACTAAGAAGCTCTTTGACAGTATACTTGTTAAGTCTGCAAATGATTCAACACCCAAAGAGATTGCTAATATGCTTTTTGACAGAATCAGATTTGAAATTTTGTAGCAGGTAGTTTGGTAAACTTTAATCAATCAAAATTACATTTAATAAGGATAAACACAAATATTAATGTTTTTTCCTAAAAATGAATTACATTGGCCTAGGATTTGTTACAAACCAACTTGTGTACCATTTATGTTGAAAAATAAAAACAAACGAGATAAAGCTTTTAGTTAACCACAGAGCTAGCATGTACATCCATAGAGATAACATTACTAGAAAAGCTAAGACATTATAGCCAGTCATGGATTATATAGAACAGGGAATGAAAATAGGAGCAACTACCATTCTGGATGGAATAATCAAGAAGGAAAACTGCACATATGTATTGTGAAGATGTACCATGAAAATATGGACAAAACAAAAAGATCTTCAAATATTTGCGTAACTACTGTGAAAAGTGGGGCATCTCAGATCCTGTATTGTCCCCACATGGACCTGAGAACTTACAAGATAACAGATCTATGTATTAGTAAGGATGACGTATTTCTAGTGAGAGAAGCTCAGGCACTCATAAAGGAAGGACTTCCATGTTACTGCCGCCTCAGTACCAAAGGGAGATTAAATTGGATGATCCTCTCAAGTCTCTTTCAACAAATAAGATTACGTGTTTCTATGAAATAGTAATCCAAGTCATAGAACAACCACCAATTCAATATTTCCTACCATTTTCCATTCTGTTATTTATTCTTAATGTCTGTTTGGATGGTAAATAATCAAAATTCCCTACTGTCCTAATATTATAAAATATAATTTGAAGTTTACTTGATAATCATGATTGGACTCACTGAGACAAATTTGTCTGTATCTTTGCATGTTTGTAAAATGGCTAGTTGAATTTAGGATTTCAGTTTATGATAAGAGACTAGCCATTTCCTCATAAGGAGTTAGGGAACAAAACTCACATCAGTAGATTGAGCTAAATAGCTACACGTTATACTGCATAGCCCCTTCCCTCACAATAGTATTGTGATTTGGATATAGACATCTATTTGTGGATGTATATGAGTGTATATGTACCGTACCGGAAGACATATATATATATATATATATATATATATATATATATATGTACATATATACATATACATACACATATGTATGTACACATATATACATATACATATATATACATATATACACACATATATATGATATCACAATAAAGGTGAAGTAAAACAATAGTGAGGTAACAGCAAAACCATTTGAAATAGAACACGTTTTGGAATATTGGCAAGCTTTTGGCAGGATTTCAAGTGAGAATTTACACTTGTTTGTCAACAAAAGGAAAAATTCAAGAAGAACAGAAAAAAAAGAAAGAAAAGTTCATGGCTTTAGTGACAAAAATTCAATAGAAAAAGTAGAAATAGCCAGGTAGTGGTGGCAAATGCCTTTAATCCCAGCACTCGGGAGGAGGAGGCAGGCAGATCTCTGTGAGTTCGAGACCAGCCTGGTCTATAAGAGCTAGTTCAAGGACAGCCTGCAAAGCCACAGAGAAACCCTGTCTTGAAACACCCCCCCAAAAAAAGAAAGAAAGAAAAAGTAGAAATAGAAAAAAAGCATGGAAATAGGATATAATACAACATAGCATTTTTTCATAATAATCATTGTTATAAAATGTTGGATAAGTCAAACATCTAGAAATAGACATTTTCATCTGGTATGGGGGTATACTACTACAAATCAACAGAAGGTCAGTCAGAAGTTAATTCTGCGTTTGAAAATTATGTCTTGCTGCTCATTGGTATCTGATGATTAGTACATTCAGTTCTCTATCTGACAGCCTACAAAATACAAATAATATCCATTTTCTTCATCCTTTTTTCTTGTTCATGCAGCACATATTTATCTTAATGAGTACATGGATTTTTAAATGATAGCTGTAAAACAAAATAGCACCATTTGCATTTCAGAGTAATCAGTAATATCCAGCTTGAATTTTGTCCAGAACAGAAATGGCGCTAAAGAGAATCTGTCTCTTGCTGATCAGTTCAAAATCTGAAATTGCAGCTTTAAAAGTCTGCTTAAAATGATTATTAAAAATGCTTCTTGCATTAGATGCTAAAATGGCAGAAAGACCTGGTTTAATAGCATGAAGGCAAAAATAAACAAAGTTAGCTTTTGGAAAGACTGCAGACCACAGGACTTTATTCTCTGATCACTTGGGACTTGCTCAACTCCCTACAATCAGATACTAGGATTTCCCAGCCTACTGAAACTCTTCTGGTAGCTCCAGCTATGTGACCTAAGCCAGTAACTCCTTTTTTCTTACTTGAAATTTCTTTTCTTTGTGTTCTTTTTTCTGTTCTTCCTTCCTTAAACTCTTTGATCTAATGATCTCATTCAATCCTATCAACCTAATTATTCCATTTGTATGGACAGTTTCAAAATTAGGTAATTATCAACAAGCCCTCTTGTCTAAGAGAAACACCACAGGTTTTGAAATCTAGTAGGCAACTCTAGCTGTACTCTGATCTTAAAATTATCAGGGTTAAGAAAAATAATTTCTAATTAAACCAAGATGGACCCTCACAATTTGTTGCCACTCCTCTCCGTGTGTGTGTGTGTGTGTGTGTGTGTGTGTATCAAGACACGAACAAAAATCAGGAGAAAAATATAGATACATGCCAACTGATTCAGGCTCAAGAAAATACATTTTGTCTTCTCTATGTACTTTAAATATAGTACTGCTAAATAATACTCCTTTGTACTTTAAAATAAAACTAGTACTGCTAATTAATACTCCTTAACACCAGCTAAAATTATTCTACTTCAGGTTCTTCATGCTTGGGTGATTGCAATAAGCTAACAATTAGTGTCTACTACTTTAGTTTTTCATCCAACTATTTTCTTCATATTTCTCAGATGATTCTTTTCAAAACAACTTCTAATATTCTTCTTATACTTAAAATCATTAAACTACACTCAAACAATGATCATATAATGCACACACATTACAGATCCTTACCATACTTTACTAAATGTATGATAGAGACTGAACTGAATTAGAACATAAGAGTAGTGCTATAAATCTAGGGTTTTTTTTTCTATTGTTGCCACAACAGAATATCTCATATTTAACAATTGATATAAAGACAAAATAATTTCTCATAGTTCTGGAGGCTGGGAAGGTGAGGTTCAATGCAGCGATAGCTTATACATGTGGTTGAGGATTCTCTGTTCTTCTAAGATGGCACCATATTGCTTTGTCTTCCAGCAGGATCACAGGGTCCACAGGTGACAGATAAGCAAAAGAGAAGGAGCCAGCTCCTTAGACAACTATTGTAGGGGCCTGAATCTTATCCATGAGTAATCACTGTCATGACTTAATCACCTTATAAAGATACCACATCTGAACATCAGCATCACACTGGTAACAAAGTTTCTACAGATTAATATTTTGGGAACATTCAGTGATTAAATAAGAGTAAATTGAAATACAATCCTTTCTCAAGTTCAGGGCCATTTTAAATGATTGTTCGTAAATTCTGTGTGCATAGTAGTCTTTAAATATTAATAATAATCATTTATGCCAAAATAATCTTTCTACATCTTAAAATGGAATGACTTCCCCAAACATTCTATTCACTAAATATGTAAGAAAGCCCTAAATGTCATGTAGACTTTTAAACTACATTAAGCTCATATGTCTGAAAAACAGAGGAATACTATAGTATTGTCAGCAAACTAGAGACAGGCTGTTTATAGCATTGGGCTAGATACAGCAGCAAGGTTTTCTTATTTCCAACCTAGTTCTTTATTCAATAGATGAAGAAAAATCAATTAGCATACTGAATTATTTGTAGTGTTGTTTTGACATAAGGTTTTATTTTTTATTTTTATTTTAGAAGCACTCTTATTTCCATATCAATCCCCCTATTTCTTCGCCCTCTCATCCTCCTATGCTCCCCACTGACCCCCCCCAACTCACTCCCCAAGGATAGTGAGGCCTTCCACCGGGGACCATCAAAGTCCACCACATCATTTGGTGGAGGGCCTAGGTCCTCTTTCTTCTATCTGGGCTGCAATAGTATCCCTCCATAGGGAATGGGCTTCCAAAGTCCATTTTTGCTCTAGGGATAAACACTGGGGAGAATAGGACGGGGGAGGAGAATAGGAAAGAACAGGAGGACTGAGACAGGGGAAGAATAGGGAAGGGCAAGAAATGTGATGACTTGATAGAGGGATACAGTATAGATTTGGAGAAAAGTCTGGCACAGGGGAAATGTTCAGGGATCCACAGGAATGACCCCAACTAAAAATCTAGGCAGTGGTAGAGAGGCTACCTTTGATGCCCTTCCCCTATAATGAGACTGATGACTACCTTTTTTCCAATCTAGAGCTGTCATCCAGTAGCTGATCGAAGCAGAATTAGGCACCCACAGCTAAGCACCGAGCCATACTCATGGAATCCAGTTGTGGAGAGGGAGTAGGGATGAGCAAAGGAGTCAAGACCATGCTGCAGAAACCCACAGAAACAGTTGACCTGATCTAGTGAGAGCATGGAGATCCTAGTGGAAAAGCTGGGGACCCAGCAATTGACCAAACCAAGCCCTCTGAATGTGGGTGCCAGCTAGGAGGCCAGGACAGTCTAAGGGACATAAGGTTTTTATTGCACAAGATACATAAATTTATAGACAAAATTTCATGAAAAACTTATAATCTACATTTTAAAAAAGTGAAGTAGGGAAGAAAGAAAGATGCATAGGAAAACAGACATAACTGAAGACTACGAGGGCCAGTGTGCTATGAGTATAAATTCAGGAATGAGATTAGTGAGGATGTTGGATAAGCAATTTGAAATCATCAAAATCTAAATAAATTCAAACCTACAGATTCCAGAAACTTGGGAAGGACTAGAGGCAACTGGAAAAAAACACTGACCTATCTGCAAAACTAGGTTCTGATCCTTCCTACACTCCTGTATTGTTTGAGATATTTGAAAAAAATATTGAATTGGTAGAGTTGAAATACTCTCATCGGTAAAAATGAGAAGAAACAAGAGAAAAATGTCATGGTAATTCTAGCACTATTTATATATAATCTAAGACTGAAATGCAGGAGCTCTCTCTTAAGAAATGAGGACAGGAACTTTTCCAATGACATGAGAGACAGTGACATTGAGCAGTGCTGTCACATAGAAAGGAATAGATGAAACCTAAAAGCCAAAATCGATTTTATGTAAGTATTATATTTTGCACAAGAATCATTCACCAGAGGCAATTCATCATATAGTATATGTATATAAAGGGGATAAAAGAGGCATGAAGACAAATGTTTTAAGATAATACTATCCCAATCATGGCTCAGAGCTATCTAGGACTAGATTCCCTGGACCAGTGTACATACTCAGAGCTAGAAAGTAGGCTCATTCTTCATAATGAATGATAGCAGTATAGAAACAAAGGAGTTTTCATTTTCATGCTACTCTCTAATCCAGACTTTCTGATTTTATATTGCGGTTCCTAATATTTTAGATTTTAGGCTATAGAACAGAGTAACACAGAAACTTCTAAGTACTCAATTTGATGACATGTGCATAGGCCTATGAAGGATAGCCAAACCAACTGTTCTGTAAAGGAGACAACAATTCACAAATGAACAACAGAGAATTCATGGTGTCATTGAAGTTTACATAGTCATCATTATACCTGCAAAGTAACTGATTTCACACATCTTTCCTCTGAAAAAGATTTTTAGTTCGGCTGGCAATAATCCTTGCAGGCTTGTCAAATGCTTAAAATGAATTTACCAGAAAAAAGTAGCATCTGGCCAAACTAATCATAGGCAGTTGTTAGCTACTTTACTGAAAATCATTGGTAGAAATGACCAAAGGAAGGGGACTTTTAAAAGGCAGCAAATTCAACAGAATTACTATTTTAATACAAATTTAGTAATTAATCTCCATGAAGGCAGACATCAGTGTTACAAACAACACAATTTGCCGTTAACTTCTAGCACACAGCTATTCTTCCTGTCATCAGAATCAGGAAGGGATTTTACCAACAGAGAATAGAACAGTGCAGTTCTTTGAGGGAAAAAAAATAGGATCAGTTGTTCATGAATCTTGTAAAAAGAGAGTTCAGAGGACTTTTAAAAACATTTTCCTCCTTTTATTTAACTGGCCAAATGGTACATCATATTTTACATTTTATATAATGTCAGGCAGTATAGAGCTATGGCACCACCTATTGTGATACTATTTAATGCTGACGGGAAATGTCAAGTTTATTATGTACTGGAGGAACAGCACCTGGAATTCAGTGATCATGAAAATGCAAATGGTATTTCTTTCAGAAGTTACTTCTGAGATCATAAAGCAATAATAAAATATTTGTTGCAGCATTTGCCAATCTATTGAATATAAATTAACAATAGAGTACCTATGTGTCTGAGACAGTAGTAGGATTATGAGCATTAACAATACTCTTTCATCCAGTGGCCAACAAATTGTGATAATGGCTACTAGAACATTCTGGCTGGACATCTTCAGAAAAGTCCAAATTAATCCCTCCCTTTCTTGTCTCCGTCCATGAGCTCTTCAGCTGCCTATGCTCTTTCCTTCCTGCCATGCTTTATAGAAATGCAAGTAGACATCAGATGTTTCTGTCATGGTCTTCACTAAGTTAGGATTCTCTAAAGGGAGAATAACCCTAAGGTATTGCCAAACAATGCCAGATGAGGCTACTTCAGGTATTTCACCATCATAAATATTTTAAAGTGGTCACTATGATTTAGAACTTAGAATGCATGACCAGTAAAAAACAATTAAAACATTACAGTGGAATACACTATACTGTAGTTTTATGAACAGTTCTTTATAGTCCCAAACTCTTAAAAATACAACTCCAAGAATTGGATTTCTGAAGAATCCCACATAATTTATTATTTAAAACTTTAATGTTTCATGGGAAAACAGGTTTAGAGGCATAAAACAATTAAGTTATTTTAAAGGACGTCTTTACCATTAATATCTAAAGCAAGTAAAATATATTAGCCTAGTTCTTCACATCATGAAGTCCAAAGGGATAAATGGCAAATAGTAGACCCTTCCTTCATCAAACACAAGGCAACATACTCCAAAGATGATAAATATATAACTTCATGTTTCTTTCAGTGTCCTAAGGTATCATTTCAAAATGTAGCATTTTCATTGTGTCACTGTGCCTGCATTTCAACTCCAACTTTCAGTATGCTGGAAAGTGAAGAGACAGACCTCTGACTATCTCTGGTAACTACATAAGCTCTATCACCTTATCAAGTTCAAGATTCATATCTAAAAGGAGGTAAAAAAAACCATATTTTACCTCGTAGAGTGTGTGTGAAGTACAAAGGAGATAACACACAGGAAAATACACTTATCAGTTGCCTACTCTGCTAAATACTTAAAAACGCACTGCCATTTTGTTCTGGGCACTGCTAGTTTACTTTACTAATCTGTTTATCACCCATTCTCACTTTTAAAAACGATATAAAAATGTATATACACATGATAGCAATTTTTCTAAGAAAGACACATGTCTAGGGACAGCTGTCCAAATATGCCATGCATTATAATAGTATGACAGATAAAATTAAATGCCCACATAGCTGTAGCTATGTTCAAGCACTCTGGTGCTCTCTAGGGATGTACAAAATGAAAGTTCAATGCAAGATATTACACTTCCATTTGTGGTCAGTGCAAGATATTACACTTCCATTTGTGGTACTCAGGAAAACGTACTTCAACAGAATGACAATCTACCTGATTAAATTTCAGCTGTCAGAGAGGCATGTAGGGGTATATTCTGTGAATAATGAATCATCTGTAGAATACAGACCTTAGTAGCTTTAAGAGACATTTTAAAACCCAGGAACTTGGTCTCAGAACAATGGCTTTGGATTTTGACTTTCAACGGCAGCATGCTCAGTAATAAGCACAATGGGAAAGTGCCCTTATGATGCTTGTGTTAACTCATTTTGGCTCTTTATTGCCTAACATAATATTTTTACATGCTTTATTTTCTACTGTGATTTTTCAACCAGTACATTCTGAAAGTGGAAAAAAGGGGCTCTGTGTTACTTCTTAATGATTTAGTGACTACAGTGTTTGACAAGAAAGGTGCTAGGGAGAGAGGTTTCTTCAAGCTATGATGATAGCCAAGTTATTTGCCCTTTTATACATTTAAACTGAAAGAATACTTCTGATTGTCACTTCTTTTCCTAAGCTACATCAACAAAAGGTAAAATGCCATCTGTCCTGGTCCCTTTGCTGCAATTGAAAAAGAAGTCTCAAGAAATAATCAAAAAATTTCTTGATTGACTTATTGCACTACATGAGATAATAAAGCAGAGGAAAAGCCAGAGTTACAATGAATTCAGGTCAAGAAAAGAGAAAATGCTTATATTATACTTGTTTTTAAAGGAAACCACAAGTTGCATTATTTTTTTTTAATTTGAAAAATATGAGTGGACCTTGTATTCAGTAAACCAATAGCTAAACGTTGGTATATCACAGAAACTAAATTTCCCCAAGTACAATGACCATCTGTAATTATATGCATAAATCAGGTGACACAATGGACAGGAGTAAGAAAAACTGGGTCTAGAAAAAAGAAAAAAGATAGTAAGTGAAATCATACATAACGAGGTTGATTCGATTTAAAGTCATTATGACATGACCCCAAACAATACACCATGTAACTTACAGGGAAAAAAAAACTTCTTGAGAAAGAATGCTTCCTTTGCATTGTATAGAAGAAAGGATATATGCACATTTACCCAGTCTCCTCTCCTAGTTCTGGAATTTATGTATCTTTTCCCATCATGTCATGCTGCTCTTTGTTTTCGTTCTGTCATACTCTAGTTTGCTACTTCTCAGCTCCTAGGGCATACTACATAGTTTCTGCCTAGATACCATTTTCTTCTTGATTCCCATTACCTGAAAGTCCTCCATGTTGTATTGTCTGACATTCCTTGGCCTTCCCTCCCTCCAAACTAACATTAGAGTATCTTCCATACTTCTCATATCACTTCCCCCAATGCCTGAGTACATGCATATGGATATACTCAGTTCTTCCGTGTGCCTATTGGATGATGAAGACAGGTACTATATCTTGTAGTCCACCATCTTGGTCCTAATTGTTAATGTTTGGGGAGCTGCTGTTCTTAAGATGAGGTAAATAATAAATTACATATGGAAGACTAAGATACTAAGCTACAAAGTTTTCTCTATTTTTTTCTTTTAAAGGAAGTGAGGCAAAGTAACTAAGCTAAATTTAATCTTTCAAATTCCTTAGGTGATAAGTTAAACTTCAAATGGACTCATAAGCAGGTATATTGATCAGCTAGGAAAATCATACGTTTAAAAAATATAGCCAATAATTTTAAGGTTTTAAAAATGTGTGTGTGTGTGTGTGTGTGTGTGTGTGTGTGTGTGTGTGTGTGTGTGTGTGTGTGTGTGTGTTCTGATTGCATGTTAGCCTGCATGCCAGGAGAGGGCATCATATCTCATTATATATGGTTGTGTGGCAATATGGGGCTGCTGGAAACTGAACTTGGGACCTCTGAGATAGTAGGCAATGCTCTTAACCTCTAAGCCATATCTCCAGCTCAGGACCTATTCCCAATCTTGAGCTGACTTTTGAGAACTCAATCCCCAATCTTCATTGCTTAACCGAACCTTGATGCAGGGGGATGAGCTCAGTCCAGCCTCAACTTGATATGCCAGGCTCTGTTGACAAACATGGGAGGCCTGTCCTTTTCTGAATGGAGATGGAGGAGGAGTGGATGGGGTGTGGTAGAAGGGAGGAAACGGGAGGAGAGGATGGAGGAGAGGATGTGGTTGATGTAGAATAATTTTTAAAATTTTAATAAAAAATTACAATTGTAGAAAAGTCTTTGCTCTTTTGCCAGGGGTGGCTGGTGGTGGTGAAATCAGATTGTGATTCAATCTATAATCCCGATTTAAGATGAAAACATATTCTTATATTTGGTAATTTAAAACATTTTAGTTCTCCTAAGTAGTAAAATTGGTTGATTTTATAATAAAATTGTTAGACTGATGAGATGTTGAATATCCACTTTGAAAACTATAGTAAGAGTTGGCTGTGATAGTATACCATTAGTGCCTGGGAGGCTGATGCAGCAGAAACATGAGTTCAAATCTAGACTGGGAAAAGCAGAAAGTTCCAGGCCAGTTAGATTTACATAATGAGATTGTATGTCAAAACAAAACAAAAACCTGTGGCTGCAGATAATTTCAAACTGAGAGCTTAACTATTCCATTCTCATGGCATTCACTAAACTTTGGGCCAAATTAACTAGATATTTGGACATAATGTTGATTCATTTCTGAGTGTCTTTTTGGAGCCATTACTCAGGTGCTAGCAGGAAGTATTTTTGTTCATGGCTTCCAAGGTAAGTTCTATTTTGGCTGGAAGGACTAATTAGATTGAAAAAAAAGTTTTTGTTAATTTTGTTAATCAATTATAGTGACTTAGTTAACATTTGTCAGGCAGTTTCTATAATGAAGGAACCACAATACATTATCTGCTTATAATATATACCATAAAAGTAGCATATGCTAATTTGAATGTTTACTACATATTTGATTACATTCATAGCCACTATTAGAACCACAGTTTCTAAATGGGTATGCCAATCTTTAGCCCAGGGTGACTTCTCGAGGTGAATTATGAACCCCAACTGAAATAGTGGATTTGTAATGGGACTGACAATTTTAACTATAGCAGCATGAACAACATTGACGATAATAAAATCCTTGCTTAGATATAACTCACACAAAAAGTAAAAGCCAGAGGCTATGAACAGCTCAGTACATTTAAACCATTTTTCAACCCATTTGAAATCCACAGAATTCTATATTCCTTTCCAAGAACTACCTGGTAGTCTTTCAAAATTCTGTTTTGTCCGACTAAAAAAATTGTATACATGAATATGTCATATGACTCCCTGTGAAACATTTATCCCTTTATCTTCATCTAATAAGAGTGCCAGTGAAACTTTCATGAAATAAATGTTATTCTTGCCTGGCCTTGCTTTTCATTTCAATATCCCTGGGAATAGAGGTGGTCAGTGAATCAGCAGAAGTAATAATGTGTCCTGAAGATGCTTATTTTCAAAGGCTGTTAAAGTGACAAAGTATTCGAAAGTCGCCCTCCCTGGGGAGCAGAAAGGTTTGGGATAGGGGATCCTTGAGGAGCAGGGGAGGAGGGGAGGGAGAGGTAACTGGGATTGTCATGTAAAAGAAGCTAGTTTCTCATTCAAAATTGGTTTAATTACAATTATAAAAAGAAAAAGAAAAAAGAAAAATCAGTGTAAATAAAAGAGGATAAGACTGCTTCAAAATGATCTAATTAACAATTTGTTTTTCTTCTTGAATGCAAAAGGAGTAGGTGCTATTTTTTTTCATGAAAATAAAATAAAATGAAATAAAGACTTTGGAAAAAAAGTACTTTACCCAAGAAGTTCTAGCAAGAACAATAAAGATGGTTGCTATTTTATTTGCTTGTTTATTTAATGATGCTAGGGATCACACCCTACTGAGCCACACCCTAATCCTGTTCTTAACTTTATAGCTAAGGGATTACAGTACTCATCCATCTACAGCCACAAACATTGAACCTTTTGATAGCTGGCAATAACAACCCTCCAGAAAACATTGCTTGCCTGTGTCAGTGACTGTTCTTGCCTGTAGTTACCCTCTTCAAGTTTAGTTTCACAAATAGAATAAAACAGAAGTGATCAAACTCATCTTAACTGTTACGGTCCACTTTTGTAATTATATATGACAGACTGAAGTCTTTTTCCCCCTCTTAGCTCAGATAGTTGCTTAAAGTTAATAAATTTAAAGACAAATACAATCTTAAAAATCATCTTCCAAATTGCTGTGTTTGTTACATAAATTTCATATTTTGAAAAGCACTACAAAGCTGGGTGGTGGTGGTGGTGCAAGCCTTTAATCCCAGCATTTGGTAGGCAGAGGCAGGTAGATTTCTGAGTTGGAGTTCAGCCTGAGGTAAAGAGTGATTTCCAGGACAGATAGGGCTACGCACAGAGAAACCCCGTCTTGTAAAAACCAAAACTAGCAAACAAACAACAAAAACAACAATACCCCCCAAAACAAACAAAAAACACTATAAGGCCAGAGTCAGGCAGGACAATGAAAATCATCAACTCATTATAATTCTTTGGGATTCAAGAACAATTGATTATAGATATATTTCTTTTCATGAGTATGACTGATTTTCCTTCAAACAAGATAATGTTCACAGAGAGGACAGCAACTACAGAAAATTAAAATGCACTTTCCAAAATATTTGCACTTCATTATCATTTGAAATCACAGTATAGCTTAATATATACTTCTACATGATAACTATTTCAATGGAAAATAATTCTTAGAGAAATAATTAGTTTGGGGAGAAAAAGAGATGCCGCACAAAATACAAAAATGTGAATTGTTTAACCTCACCAAAACACTTAAGTTTTCAGACTTAGTCAAGCAAACTAAACTCTTTTTTTGAGACAGGGTTTCTCTGTGTGGCTTTGGAGCCTATCCTGGCACTCGCTCTGGAGACCAGGCTGGCCTCGAACTCACAGAGATCCGCCTGCCTCTCCCTCCCGAGTGCTGGGATTAAAGGCGTGCACCACCAACGCCCGTCGAAAACTAAACTCTTATACTTTATAATTTAATTGATGATACTGAACCTCAGATGATAGCACACAAGCCTTGAGCTTCATTATCTTATTTTCTATGAACATGCGCTGTCATACTTTGCTCTTCGTCAAATTCATCTATAACACCCTAAAAGTTTAGATGTATGATGTAGCCCTGGCATCCTAGCTTCTTTTCCTGTTACTGTGAGATAAAATACCCTGCAGGAAGTAATTTAAGGAAAAGTTTTTTTTTTTCCCCTGACTCACAGCTCATGATCTAGAGCATCATGGCAGTGAAGTCAAGGGAGAAGCTCTGATTAGTTGGTCACATCACAACTACAATCAAAAGACAGAGAGATAAATCCATGAGGCTGTTGAGTTCCCTTTCCTGATTTACATATTCTAGGATCCTAGCCAGGGAAGTGCATCATGTAGAGCATTGGTTTTCAATGTGTGGGTCTCGACCCCTTTGGGAAGAGGGAGTCAAGCTACCCTTTCACAGGGATCTTATATCAGATAGCCTGCATATCATGTATTTACATTGCTCTTCATAACAGTAGTGAAATTGCATTCATGAGGAGGTAGCAATGAAGATAATTTTATGGTTGAGGTCACTACAACATGAGGAACTGTATTAAAGGGTCACAGCATTAGGTAGGTTGGGAACCACTAATCTAGAGTGTGTGAGTCTTCACAACGGAATTGAAGTAATCAAGACAATCTCCTACAGCCATGTGTAGTGGTCAAGCTCCCAGTGAGTCTAGATTCTGTCAAATTGACAAGTGACACTAACCATCATACTTGGGTGCCAGTATGTTCTGGGAAGAGTGTTAAGCTAATATGGTTTGCATAGGAGAGACACAACAATGGGTGCAGAAATTCATATAAAGCATAACTCTAATTCTAACAAATAGTTATCAAAAGAAACTTTACATATTTAAAAAGAAGATACACACAGCTACAATTTAAAGACACCAGGTCTCAATGCTAACACCATTAAACAAACATGGTCATTAATGATCACACCCTTTTAGAAGGTGGACAACCGAGGTGTTATTTATTTATTTATTATTAAGTTACATAAGTTAATGAGAGTGGATGACTATTCTCAGTAAATGGAGAAAGAAAAACCAAGTGGATGAAAACCCTAAATTTTAGGAATCTAACTTAAAAATCATTTGTTTAGTTTTATATTTTCTGGGCATGAATGCTTGCCTTCATGCATATATGCATGTGCACCAGGTATGTATGGTGTCCTCCGTGACTAGAGGACAGTATTGGATCCCTTGGATCAGGAGTTATGGAAGGTAGTGAGTGAGAAGTCACGTGGGTGATGGGATCTGCAGCTGTGTCCTCTGAAATGCATGTTTTCAGCACTGAGCCAGCTCTCTAGCCCTTGATGTAACTTTTATGCCTTTAAAAGATGACAATTTGAAAGTAAAACTGTTTGTAATTTGTATGAGTTAATTATATATATATGTATATATATATAATTCCCACAACATATTAATTAAAATGTAGAATAAAAAAGCTATTAGTGGTATATCTTAAATTTATAAGTCATTTATAGCTTTTCTAATTTTTCTAATATAATTTCCGAACTGTTATAGTATAAAATCACAAAATACAGTTTTTAAAACCTTAGCTCTGATTAATTCTGCAATCTTAACACATTTTTTTTGAAAAATCACACAATCTTCCTTTCTATATAACCATGCTTAATACTGCACATGGCACTTACTAAGTTCTGAGATAAAAACTAGTGATTATTACTGTCAATTATAGGCATCAGAAAATGCATAATTAAATGAAGCAACAGTAGTCAAGATAAGCATTTCCTGCTGAGAATGCAATCATAAGGCATCCCTCTAAACTATATACCAAAAATATGCTTTTGATCATTTAGTTTACGATTTTTAATATATATCTTCTACGTGTTTCTAACTTTTTAATAAATCATGTAGACTATCCAGTTAAGTACTTTCTATTTTTTCCTTGCTTCCATGTTTATGTATATTCAATACCAGAACATTATGAGATACTGGGACTTTTGATTGCAGGCCAACAATTCTTCTATTAAAAACTAGAGATGTCATTCAAAAGAACATTACCTTGGGGCTGGGATCTGTATTCAGTTACCAGTTCATTTCTCAGTAGTATTAGGTGGCTCACCGTGGATGCATGAATCAAGATTCACAGGACCAGTCTCAAAATAGGTTAATGTAACTTTATTCAGGGAGAATGAACTTACACAAGAAGTGAGTGACCACCAAGTTCCAGCTCCAACAATTCACCCATGCTGCTCTCTGTGACCTGACCCAGAGCCACCTGTCCCCACCCCAGACCTAAAACCCACTCTTCTCCCTGGCCTGCATAGGTAACCACGCCAAAATGGGCGTGATCAGCGATACAGGTGCCAGCGGAGTGGGTATCTTGCTACAGCTCACAACTGCCTATCAGTCCGGTGGAGGGGGATTTGATGATGCCCTCTGATCTCTATGAGCATCTGCATGCATGCGGTACATAGATATCCAGAAAGACACACACACACACACACACACACACACACACGATATAAATCTTCAAAATAATACGAACTTCTATATTTCTAAAATATTATTTCTAGAAAAAAAAAACACCCAACTGAAAAGTATGTAAAAATGTGTAAAGAAAATAATACAAGTTAATGGCATTATCCAATATTTCAGAAATATTTATGATTTAAAAATGATTTTGATTTTTACATTTATTTATTCAGATACTTCAGATACTTATTTATTATTTGGTGTTGGATATTGAATACAAGGTCTTCCAATCGCTAAACATATGTCAACCACTGAGATGTAACCCCAGTAACTGACCTTCAATTTTAAAATGAATCTGAACAAATATAAAACCTGCTCAAAAATCAATTGAAATTAACATCCACATATAAGCTTAAGTAAATAAATTGTTAAATATGTATAACACCTTTTTCTGAAGGCATTTCCACACTGAACATCATAATTACTACAGAGAATAAATACTACCATCTCTATTTTACAACTTTAAGATATGTACAAATGAGAAAATATGCATTGAGATGTTAAATGAACAAACTATGATCAAGCAAATGGCTGGATGACAAAGGTAAAACTAGAATTTACATATGTAATTAATCCTATCCCTGGACACACCAGTTTTTTAGTATGTTTCATTTATAGGCAGCTATACCAGCATTATTTGCTAAAGAGCCATTAGCTTCCCAAATAGTACTGATGTTTCCCATAACTACTTTCAATGAGTCTGCAGATCAAAATGACAGTTCATTTCTTCCTGTTTTACATGAAAGGCTACTAAGGAATTTGATTCGGATATCAAGAGTTTACATTTTCCATTTACTAAGATCCTCTCATCAACTTGTGCAATCCAAAATTCCAGAAGGAAATCACAACAACACTGCCACTTCTTATAATTGGACCTTTGTGTTAAAGTTAGTTTGAAATGTATAAAAACTAGAGAATATAAGCAACTGTTTGGGTGGTTCTGTAATTTTCTTGAAATCCTTATACCTCTATCTCCCTCGACAACACAGAAGAGCAACAAATCACTAAGGGAGTGATGAAAATTACAGCAATGGTAACCAAGACTATGGTCAGAGTGCCGCTATTTTCCACATAATATCCAATTAGGGTCACAATCTCTCTCCCATTTATGATATGACTCCTATGGCAGGAATGGTTGCTGTTTGTGATTCTACCTTCTGCCCCTACCTTCTCCTTCCACTTTGACAATACTACTTAACATCAGTTATTTAACCTGTTACATCAAACATGTCTTGACATTTTCAGTAAGTTTAGGGGCCAAGGAAGTGAAGATAACTGATGAATGATTATCTGACTTATAAGGAACTACTTGGAATTCATAATGAGATTAGACTGACCAAAAGTTACAAATATTCTATTTCCAGACATTGAACTTAAAAAAACTGACAGCAGCAAGAGGTTCTTGGTAGGAGTTTTAATTCACTGTGTGATAAGATATGTTAGGATTCATCAGACAGAATCATATTGAAAACAACTAGAATAAAGACCTCCTTGATCTTTACTTGTATATAATGTAGTTGATGGATTTTGTTCTTTTACTTAGTAAAGAAAGCATAAACATCACTCTCAGATTAAAAGATGCTTTGATAAAATCCTAAAGTGACATATAGCTTGCTGAAAAGCATGAATTATTTACAATAATGTCAGATGAACTTTGACGACACTTACCTATTTATATTTATACAACACATATGATAATTTTAATGAAGCAGGCATAAAGATAAAATGATCCTTTGAATTAAAAGTAGTATCTGCCTCACCTTTCATAAGCTATGACACATTTTAAAATCATGAATTATTACCTTTATGTATTTTACTGAAGTTTAACTAACATCAGAAAGTGCATGTAGGTGACCTGGTTAATAATTTTGAATAAACTAAATACATACACAGTATCTAGATCAAGAAAAACAACATGACCCGTACCTCTAGAAGCCTTTATTTTAACTATGAGGATATTTTCGAAAGAAAATTTTTCTCTTAACTCCTTTAATATCTGCAGACATGTTTTAAGAAATATAAGTAATCATAAAGTCCCACAGTAGGTTTAAAGACAGTAGTAAGTTTCAACTGATGCTGAAAAGATAATCACTGAGATTATGATATCAATTATTATTGAGAATTATTAATTTGGAATAGAGCCACTAAAACAGACACTCTGTATCAAATGTATGAAATGAAAAGGTCAGACATTTTCTCATCCCCAAGAGAAAAAAATAACTACTGAAAGTCAGAATAGAAGCCTTTCTATAGAAGGATGGGAGTAAAGAGCCACACAGAGTACAAAATTGCAGGGAAATGGAGGTGACATTTCAGTTTGGAAAAAAAAAGGCACGGAAGTCTAGGCTCTGACATAGTCATGGGGAAAATGGCATAATTCGCCAGCCAAAAAGCCTCCAGGATACAAAGGCTAAGGTGTTCTAACGAATAAAAGTTAAAATACCCTGACAAATGAGCTATGTAAGCATATAAGAAACGTTTGTTAGAGGCCCTGGAGTCACTAATCACCTGCATCTGTAAGGTGCTGGGCTTGATTCCAAGTACTGCAAAGTTAAACAAATGAATAAACAAACAAAGAATGAAGTACATTACACAAAATACTCAAATCCAAATAATGTATCATCAAGAATAATATATTAGGTATTTAAGGAGGGTAAATCTCACCGTAAATGTTTTCACCACACTTTAAAAAATCAGCACACGTTTCTTTTAGAGCTCAAATTCTTTCCCTTATTCTACTTTTTGTTATTTAGGTTGTTATTTTACATTCTAAGATAAGATCTCACTATGCAGCCAAGGATGGGTTTGAACTTGCATTTCAGTCTTAGCACTGGAATTTCAAAAAACACCTGGCATATCTTTACTATCAAAAAAAAAAAAAAAAAAAACGTGGCTTTTAAACACACAAAGCTAACTTTGTAAAAAAAGGAAATTTGTTAAAAACAATGATGTTTTAAAAATATTTGGTTCCATAAAACTTAATGTAGCATTCTCCTACATGTTAAAATGTTTATGGTATTCACAAAATAGAATAGAATGTCTGACAAATATTGTTCAAATTATTTAAAGCGTTATACACACAAAAACCCGAGAGAATCTTAGCAACAATTTAACCATGTTTATTAAAACAATATAGTATTTTATGTACTCAGTGTTATTCAGACTACTAACACTTAACTAAGGTCAAAACATTCTACTATGCTAGTAACAATATGGTTCAATGAATAAAGGATCGTCTTGCAGCCAAACCTGCTGACCTGAGTGCTGGCCAATTCCCCACCCATAGGATGGAGAAAACTAACTTCTGAAAGTTGTCCTATAACTTCCACTTACACACACACACACACACACACACATACACCATGCTTTCCACATTGATATAACATGACTCTGTCTCTCTAAAAGAATATAACTCAAAGTCTAAATCTGTTAAGAAATTGAACAGTTTAACATTTTCTCACATCTTCAATCCTGTGAGTGTAGACAGAGGTTTCGTGCCCATAAGATAAGTGCTCTAAAAACACTAGAATTTACTCAACAAATTCATATAGTTTTTACCAAGGAAATTAACAATGGGTAATAATGGAAGCAATTTTTCAGGCATTAGAATAAAGACAGCAACTGCAGGTGCTACTACTGGCCTGAGACAGTCCTTTAATGCTCCTCATAAACGTCTAAGTTTGGTGAGCTATACAAGTTCAGTTCTCTATCATCAACCCAACGGTTTTCACTTTTAACTTTCTCATTGTAAGAACTGAACTACAGAGTAGGAAATATTAAGCCACAGTGTCATATATTGACTTGTCTAGCTTACTCTCTTTATAGTAGACAGTAAGTAACTAACTAACCATGGAATATTTATCTGATTTTGAAAAATATCCACTGCATTAAAATGGAATCAGTTATTTAATTTCAATTTTCTTTATTGAGCACTTAGATGTATCTGGGTCGTTGTGTGTACACTGTGACTGTGAGCCCAATCAGGAAATAATCTATGAATCTAAGAAGTTAATTTATACATTGCATATAGAAACAAATAAATAAAAATACAAATGAGGAATGTGATCTACTATCAATAAGGCTCAAATACTGCTACTGACAACAATAAAGGAAAGGCTAATTCTTTCCTTTCTCAGTGTTTACTTATTATGCTCTCCAGTATCTTGGTGTGAGTCGCAAGTGTGAAAATATGGCTGAAATTTGAACGGTCTTTCATACAGCTGTGTGATCATGGTCAATTTCTTCATCATTTGTGGGCTCAGTTTCTTCCACTACTGGCTCTAACATTTTTCTTCTTTCCTCCAACTTTTATGCTCTGTTATTTTACATTCATTATTACTTAATGTTTCTTTTCTTTAAATGAGAAATGGGTATTTATTGGGGAACACTTACACAGAAAAATACAAAGAACCGCTGTAGCGCTTCTCTGCCAGTCCTACAGGACACGGCTGACCAAAGAGAAAGACTTGCACAGCGGAGACCATGCCTTAGGCTTTCCTCTTTCCACTTATATCCGCCTGAAGCCACGCCCAAAGGGGGTGTGGCCACAGTTACAGGCAAGACCACTACATCAGTGCTCAATTTTCAGGACCATTTTTATAAAAATATGCACAATGATAGTTGGATTTATTCGGAAATTATTTGAGATGACTTAATCTATTAGAGCATTCACCTGTGTTTCTTCTGTCTTTGATTTCACTTAAAAACCCATTTACAAGCAAAGCTTAAAGACTTAAAAAACCTCACAACAGACTTTCAACTGTCAGTACTTCATTAGGTGTGTATGCTTATGTCAGTATCTGTTCTCAATGACTGTGACCACCATCTAAATTTTTATTCACTATTAATTTAGTCAGCTGAATAGATGGGCTGGAAATGAGCTTCTCTGTACAAATCCCATTCTCATCCTGTCTCTGTTGCAGGTGTGTACACCTGAGAACTATTTACTTGAAGCAGCTTGTCGCTGCTTTTACCAAGTAAGACTTTCCCACATTGGCACTTATCAGTATCTAATTTAGATACACACTAATGTAATTCCAGTGAGACAGAGAAATCTTACTCCTACATAGCTGCATTTATTACCTCCTTTAATATCTGTATAGAGTACTTCCATTACATACTCATCTATAATTGTTATAGTTATTAACTTATATGTTTTTGTGTCCACACTAATAACATATTAACCTAAATTTCTGATTCTCTTTTTCTTCCTATGAAATCAGCTTACTGTCTTGTGTGTGACTTCCTTAATCTAATACAGCTTGTCCTGTTCTTCTTAGGGTTGTATTGTGTCAATATTTTATGTTTCTGTATATTATAGATTAGCTGAATATAAAATATTCTCCAAAATATATCCACAGGTTTTTGTTTAACATTTGATTTTCAGCTACTGGGAGATGGTAGAATTGTGTTTTCTTTTTTCTTTTTCTTCTTTCCCATGACACTTATAGAATCTTAAATTGTTCTAATTTTGCTTTCCTCTAATTTTTCTCTATTCAAATTTACACCTTTAATTCTTAGAATTTCCAAACAAGATTACTTTTAATGTGACATTTCACCACTACAAATCCTGAGAAGAAATCAGTATAGTCACTTAGCAATACAACATAGAAACAAGACAGATAGCAAAAGGCAAAGCTGACTGAGAAAAATATAATTTAATTCATAAGAAATTAACATTGTTCATGGAAAACTTAACTAGTTTTTATATTGTAAGATGGCACTAATTTAAATGAAGTGAAACTCTTTCTGATTTATGTAAAACCTTAGGATTAATAGTGCCTTCAAATACATTAATATAATTTTCCTGCATTGAATAGAATACTTTTAATTAAACTTTACTAACCCTTTTGGTTTAATCCCTGGAGCTAACCCATAAAACAGTAAAGGTTTTAAATCAAACTATAAAATCCTCAAAGCTAAAAATTAAAGTGACAGCTATGGTGAAGAGAGTGGATAAAGAATTCACCAAATATGTCTAGTCAATTATTAATACTTCATATATTATATATCTATTATATATAAACATATATTCACATGTCTTGTATTTCTATTGCTGTGTTAGGACACCATAATGCAAACCAGCTTCTAATCCATCACTAAAGGACATCAAGGCAGGAACTCAAAGTGAGAACCTGGATCTGGGAGTGCTGCTTACTTGCTTGCTCAGTTTGCCTTCTTATACCACCCAAGACCATCAGACCAGAGCTTTTGCACCCACTGTGAGCTAGGCTGTCACACATCAATCATCAATCAAGGCTTGCCACAGGCAAGCTAATGGAAGCACTTTCTCAGTTAAAGCTTCTTCTTCCCAAATGTATGGTTTTTGTCAAGTTCACACAAAACAAGACACTGTAGCACACATGTATAATCATTAAAATGAAAAATTGGGGAAAAGGTAATTGTGTTTATAACAGGTACGTTTTTAATGTGTGAAGATATCAAAATCTGTACAGCTACAATATTTTCTTTCTTGAGACACGCTTGTATGTCAGTCACTAATTAAAGGATCTACAGCCTTAAATTTTAGAACAGAATAAAATAATTTGACAGTAATATTTTATTAATGTCACTGATAATAAGGTTATATCATATACCATTTGCTTCTGAACTTCAGATTTACAAGAATTTATGTTTGGAAGAAAACACTGTACTTTCTTACTCTACTTGCTTGCCTCCCCTGTCAGAGCAATAATAGCTAACTAAATAACTAAACAAATTCAAATAAAAACAGAACCACTTTCAAAATCTCCAGGCAATGCTTCATAAACTTCTCCCACAAAAGTACCCCTAATGGAAGCGAAGATTGAACACCCACCCCTAGGGATCTGCTGCAAGTGTGAAATTTCTTTGAAGTCATCTGTTTTATTTTAAAAATTCATGTGGCTTTTGCATTCTACTCTGTAATATGTATCTGTTTTAATGTAAAAATGATGTGTTTTCTTCAATATCTTTGAGTTACAGAGCTCTAGGAAAATATGCTAAGTTGATACCAAAGGCTTACTTCTCCAAGAAATGCATAATTTTAAAGCTTAGCTTTGTGAAGAATAAAGATAATTATACAAATAATGGTTTCCCTACATTTTACATAATTCTTTGCCTTTCTTTCAGCTCAAGGTGATGGCATTTCCCTCCATTATCAGGAATTTGGAGGCCTGTGTTTTTAGTATTGAGTGAGAATATGCCTGTTGTTGGCCATTCTAGACAGAAAACATCATTTTCTTATTAGGTAAGTACCCGAATTTTAATAATCACAAAAATAGATACTGGTGCTCATACATTTGTTCATTGTATGTGAAATGTAGTACATTCATTAACTCAGGTTTTGCATTATTCCTTTACCTCCAATTTTTAAAAAAGTGTTCTGTTTTTTAATAGAAGGGGATCATTTCACAAGACAATCCATTTTCAAAAGTAAATTAATTATATAGTGTTGATCTATTTTTTTATTTCCACTGTGAGTGTGTGAATATTGTACATACAGTATATGAAACACAGTAATGAATGTGAAAGAATTTGACTCAAATGACCCTAGAATTTATGGTAAGGAAGCAAAGACAAATTACTCTCAAATATTAAGGACAAGTATTTAACTATAAATAACACATAAATCGCTTGACCTTTCACCATTTCTTTTCTTCCTGTAGAGACTAAACTTAACAGTATTTTCTCCTGTGGCTTTGGTAACAAGACATTAGAAAGAAAGGAAATGGATTTTGAACAGTGTTTTGACAAATGATAGTCAGTTGTCTTAGAGGACAAGGCAGGTGAGATTTTCAGGCAGGGGATGCAGCCGGAAATTGTACACACAGACAGGATTATTATAAAGGAATAAAAATGGCTCAAGAGAATATATGTCTGGGTACACTGAAATGAGAACTGGGAGGAAATGAAAGTGGGCCGCAAGCAGGCAGGGTGTGCTTAAGAAGTTTTTGAGTTGAGAACTCTTTGAATTTCACAGGGGGAGAAAAGAACTAGTCACAAACAAGTGGAGAGTGGGGATTGCTGCAGCCCAAAGAGTGAGACAGGAAAAGGGTATTTGGCAACAGTCTTGTGAAACCACTGTCTGGATCAATACACAAATCAAGTAATCCGAAAAAAATGGATGAATTTCGCTGTTTTAATAGACAGAGGAAAGGAAAGTGATGAAACTGTTAAAGAAAGGTATGAACGGATTTATAAAAAAAAGCCCAGATATGAAAGAAACAAAGCTGAATAGAATGCATGCTTATCTGAACCTTGAAGGACTGTAAGACATATTTAATAGTTTTCTTCTAATCTAACAATCAAAACACTGCAATGTACTTACTGGTGCATCAATTCTTAACAGTACTATCACTATCAGTTCTAATGACAGTAGTATAACAGGTGTGGGCTTACTAAGATTTTACTGTATGCTTTGTATGCTAGTTTACTTATTTCATCTTACTGTTATTGACATTCACTGTGATTTTCTAGATGGGGACAAGAAATCACTACCTCGGTGCTCTGAAACTAGTAAATAATACAATTAGAATTAGAAATTCATGATAACTTAAAAGTTTTTGTTCTGCTGTCTGCCTTTAGCAGTTGTAACAATGGCTAAAAGTATTTGGTATTAATGTTTTAGAAACAGTTGAAAAGGTTTTGTTCTGGTGCCTGCATTTAGCAGCATAACAATTGCTAAAGTAGTCGATATTAATGTTTTAGAAACAACTTGAAAGGTTTTGTTGTCTGCATTTATCAGTTGTAACAATGGCTGAAGTACTAATGTTTTAGAAACAACTTAAAAATAGAAACATACTTATAAATATAACTTTCTATTATATTACAAACATTTAATGAAGGGAATACTTAATACTATGGAATCACGAGGAATCTTCAATAATCAATTTTGGTCCTTGGACCACAGTACAGGACACAATAGAAAAAAAAATAAAAATAAGACAAGGATCTGACTGGTAATCCCATAGCAGCAGAGAACTGCAGAACCATGTCCACAAGTGACATTTTGGACTTTCCAGGATATTCCTTCAAAAGACACTAACAGGGTTATTCAGTTTTTAGTAAGTTTGGGAAACATAGTTTTGTGTCCTTCCTTAAAGTCTCAAAGTTACAGAATATAATCATTACAGTACATATTTCTCTTATCTAAAAGAAAAAATAAACATTGTACCCACATAACATCACCTCCAGAAGGCATTTCCTTGATTCATTTTCCTTTTACATTGTATTCACTTGTTAAGTGTGGACAATGTTGATGAAGCTATTCACACTGCCTTAAAATCTTACAAGCATTCTGCTCCCCTTGTGCCTTCATTCCTGAATTCAGTATAGAGTGATGTGGGACCTGAGTCTGCCTTGGATATTTCTGAGGTGCCTACCTTACTCCTATAGGTCCATCATCAATGACTCTGCTAGTTAACCTGGCACCTGTTGAGTTATCACTGGACAGCAATCCCTTTACCATGCTGATAAAACTTCAGCCTCATATTTTACCCATTCCAAAGTTCTTTCTTCTTTATCTAAACTATAGAAGATTATCTTTAAAACCTTCTCAAGGAACAATGTGTTGGAATCACTTTGGAATCAAAAAAGTATGGTTCATTTACACTGTACATTTAAGTTCATATCAACTTAAAGAATAGAATGTATTGTTTCATTAGAGGTCAAAAAACTCCAATGACTTAGCACTGTTAAAAAGAAAGATGAAGAGAGGTTATTTGAATGTACAGTGGAGTCAAATATGAGCCAATCAAAACTATTTTTCCACTTTCTAACATCAACAAAGAAGTTTTATGATTAATAGTGTGCATAGCTTCCTTTTGAATTGTCTCATTATACTAAAACACATAGGCTAAGAATAGAATAGTCTTAAAGAATAATGCCAATTGATTACCTTTGCTTGCACTTTCCACATGTTCCAGCTCTTCAGGAAATTTCAGGATATCACGGTGTTGTTCTTCACAGATTTCAGCAAGAAAATGCAAAAGGGTTGTTTTTTGATCTGCTGACTTTGTATCTCTGATCTGGAATGGAAAAATAGCATTTTAAAATTTAAGTAGACATTTTCCTTAAGCAAATCAAACAAAAGAGTGAATATAGATCATAATGAAGCTCACTTGACCTTTTTTTTTTTTTATTAAGTTGGCAGTTGCTTCTTAATGGCATCTAGTGAAACAGTCCAGGATCTTAAAATGAACTTATTATTTTATAAAGGAGAAAAACACTAATATAAAAGGCAAATTAAGCCTTAATATATATTTTCAAAAATGTCTCAATCATTATGGCAAAATGAACTATTCTTTTTATGAGACAAGAACACTCATTTAAGTATTTATAGTAATAGCCTCAGTTAATGTGTGTTGATTCTAAGAACACTGTGGTCTTTGCATTATTATAAAATATATTCTTGAAAGATGCATTCATTTGTGAGATTAAATTTATTTCTAGCTATCATCAATGCAAATTAACAGAAAACAGCATGTTTTATATTCTTATACTTGCAAGGCCCATAAGAAAAAAATTACAAAGTTGTTTCTTTCAGACTTATAACCAAAATCAGACTACTCAGTCATGGGAACACGAAATTATTTATTATTTATTTGCTTAACATTGCATGACTTTTTAAAGATACAAGGGGAAAAAGATGCTATCAATAGAATGGCAAAAATCTTTAAAGGATAGACCTCAAAAATTTAGGAGGCTCTAATGTTTCCTTTTGTAGCTCTCTAAAACTAGACACAGCTGCAAATGAAATCAGAGATTTACTTAAAAACAATGCATAAATACAAGACAACATTTCATATTTTTCTCCGTTTATTGGATGTTTTAATTCTATAATCCTTAGATGATGTCTTTCTCCACTGGTGTTCATACTGATTTGGGGTCTTAGCTTTAAGGATTACTCTGTTTAGAATAAATATATCTTCTTCACAAACAGGTTTAGGAAAGGCTGCAGATGATACTTAGGTAATTACAAAATAAATTAACCCTTATTGTTTTAGTGACTAAAAACAAACAAACAAAAAGGAATCATAGCGTTTATTATATCAGGCCTATATCAAATCTGTTATGTGCTAAACCTTTTATTGACTATTTACATCCTCATGATGTTAACAAATACAAAGAACATTAGCCTCAAGACTTTATGAACAAATGGACACAGGAGGCATAATGTAGTAGGGTTTGTTGTTATATTTCTTTGAGAAATTCTACAAATACAGTATTCCATATATGGAAAATATTTAAAATGCTGAACTCAGGCTGATTCACCAGATACCTTTTAGTACTACAAGGTTGAATCCCACAATCCAAGGACAAGCTGTAAGAACAAAAAGCAACAGGAACCTCAAGGGCAGTTTATCTTAAGTAAGGCTAGCAGCTATAGCAGAATCAATGGGAAGCTCTGGTCCCCAAAGAGAACTCTTTAGCTGGGATTACTGTTTTATATTTTCACAAAGTGCAACATTTTGCAGTATGTGGGACATTTGAAAAAAAATCCCTTAAAACTTAACATCTAAGATCCCCCCAAATAGGTGCCAAGGTAAACTGCAGGAAAATTCCCCCATCCCTAATAGTAAGAAAATGCATTTTTTCCAAAGTCTGTGGAGACAAAGACGTATAAACAAAGAAGAGAAAAAGGAACAACATACACTTACACAATGTTCAAGATACCAAATTGCACAGGTATTTTACAGCTGCTAAAAATGTACATAGCCAGTATTGCAAATAAAACAGAAAATGGTATTGTCATATGCTAATTTTATGCATTACCTTTTTCTTTGTCCATGGATTTATATTATTTTACAGTAAAAACTTCAGCTTCTGCATGCATTCTTAAATTGCTGAATTTGTACATTTTGTGTGTATATGAGTGTGTACCTGTCTCTGTGTTGTTTGCATGTGAATGCACGTGTTTGAAGGTGCACTTGCTTGTGCATGCATGTGCTGAAGAAATAACTCAATATATGGTGTCTTCTATTATTCCCCATCTTGCTTTATGAGACAGGGTCTCTCACTAAATATGAAGCTTGCTATTCCAGAATGAGTGGCAGGCCAGCAAGCCCTAGCTTGCCTCTGCCTCCAATCAATGAGTTAGACATGATCAACTCTGCCATTTTTATTTTTGCTGCCTAAGGATCCTGTTCCAGATCTCTTATGTGATCACCAAGCACTTTAATCACTGAACAATTTTCAAGTACTGAAAAGTGATTTCATATTTATTCACTCTCAGTGCCACTAACAATATAATTCTGTTTTGCAATTTACCATGGTCAATGGTTGAATCTACAAAAACAAATACAAACAAATGTTATTATTTCTAATTAAATCAATAGGCCTCCTAGACAAAATATGCTTGTGAAATTTTAGAACCATAACATTCCCTTAAAAGCATGGGCAAACAGGGTGAAGCACCTGCCTTGTCAATATGAGAAATAGCTCTAGTTGGTATGGGAGACAAGATGTTTAGTTTATATAGCAATATTTATTTTTGAGAAACCCTCACACACACAGTCTTTTTTAAAAGTCTTTGGCAGGAAATGATGACCAATAGGTGGTCTTTTTAAATCTTTCTTTCTATGTATAATCCTTAGATTAATTCTTTAAAACTAAATAATATTAAAATATAATGCAAATTATTTTCCTTAATGTAGTGCATTACTTTATATTGTGTCTGCAGCATTTCTTCCTTTGTATCATTTACACGCTAGCTATAGTCTTTCTGTCTCAGTCCATGTAGTATTGTTCATTTTTAGCACAGAAGGCAACTATAAACACTTTCATCAATACTACTAGTTAATGACATTTATCCAATAATTTGCTGTTGTAAGTAGACAAGCTGGATATATTCATCTCTTGGGGGTAGAACAAAGGTAATGTAATCTGAATATGTACAAAATCACTTCCAAAGTAGTTGGGTTAGTTTATTAAGAGATAAAATTGATTTCTGTTTGATATCTGGTTACTTAAAATCATGTTAAAATTTCATATTCATGTCAAATATCTAAGTAAGGAGGTAGGCCGGCTCCAGCATGCATAAGTCTCAGAGGCAAGTATGCTACAAGCATTTCAAAGACTGGTGTAGCCAGAAGCAAAGTGCCTTTTGGCACCTTTGTCTATGTTTTGGCTTTATTCCTACCTCAAACTTCACTGAGGTTTGAGTGAAGTTGAGTGAAGTGACCCTGTCTCATAAAGCAACTTCACAGACACCAGACTTATTTTTATAAGCTGCCAAAGGATTGGGAGAGGCTACTCCACAATCACCTATTTTGCGTATTTTTCGAAACCTAAAAATAAAATAGTGGATTCATAAAATAGAAATATTTTGAAAAGCTAAAAAAATTTGTATTATTTCAGTAACCTGACTTAATGAAAATCAATGAAAATATGAGTGAATCACTGCAATAACCAAGATCTGTTAGCTAATAAACCACATACATAATAGTTTTAATTGCAGTCACCTGGCCAGTAATTGTTATACACAAAAGATTAATAACTGAAATTAAATGAATTCAATCTCCCTAATATTTAATAACATCCAGACTGTACATGAATACAAAATACCCTTGGTAGAACAACATCTACATCTATGGCCAATTCTGTTCTCCCCCCAACTCTCTCTTAGATTTATTGTTTTAATGGGCACTGCTGTTTTCCGTGTATATATTTTGTGTGAGAATGTCAAAATTCCTGGAACTAGAGTTACAGACGGTTGTAGGCTGCCATGTGGGTGCCGGGAAATGAACCAGGGTCCTTTAGAAGAGCAGTCAGTGTTCTTAACTGCTGAACCATTTCTCAAGCCCCTCTGATCATCTCTTCAAATATATATATAAATAATATATAACTAAGGATAGTAAATTTTGCATGTTCAAATACAATACTAAAGCTTTAGATAGGTAGAGAGAAAAATATATGAGTAATTAATGGGCACCTAATTTAAAAAATCATTCATTTTTATGTGTTTATGTGTTTGTGTGTATGCCACATGTATACAGGTATCTTTGGAAGCCAGAAGAGAGTAGAAGATCCCCAGAAACTGGAGTTAAAGACTACTGAGAACTGGCTGGTATGGGTGCTGGAAACAGAACTCAGGTGCTTTGTAAGAACAGCAAGTGCTCTTAAACACTGAGCCATCTCCCCAGGGTTCCCTAAAGGACTTATTGATTCTATCGCTAAGTCATTCAAACCTAGTAATTGTTGGTCATGGCATGGTTCTGAAATCTGGCTATTTAAGGACACAGATTCCTGAATTCAACCAGGGAGCCAGAAACAACAACTTAATGATCCATATCAACCACATTCAATCCATCTGTGAAGGACCTAGTCGAGAGGTAATTTTCCCTTCTGCTTCAAAAAACCCATGTTTGTTTGTTTGTTTGTTTTTGTCCTCAGTGGGAACAGAAAACTGGTAGCTGTCCACTGTAGAGCAACTTGTCAGAATGAAATTTTCTTTTTTAAAGTAAACAAAGCAAATGTGGTTAGTTTAATCACTCCATAGAAATGCCATTCTTCAGTTCTTTAATTCATGGCTAATAGGATTGCTTTAAAATGTCCAATGCAAAGGGTCTATTTCATCTAGAAAACCATCAGACCTCCAACCTCTTTCTTTTGCATACAAAGCTATTTATGTGATGGCTCTTGTTTGTTTGTTTTTTTTGAAAATGTCACTTATTGCTTAGTCTAGATTACAATTGCATAAACATATACCATGTGATCATAGATTAGCACATCGTGTAGTTTTATATATGTTATTCCTTGCTTGGAAACCCGTATTTGTCTCTCCTTGTATTTATTTGTTAAATACCTACTCACACTTTAAGACTACTTCTCTCCTGCGAGAATGTTCCAGGTCGCTGGGCGGTGGATGCGCACAACTTTAATCCCAGCACTCGGGAGGCAGAGGCACACGGATCTTTGTGAGTTCCAGGCCAGCCTGGTCTACAAAAGCTAGTTCCAGGCCAGCCTCCAAAGCCACAGAGAAACCCTGTCTCGAAAACCCCCCAAAAAGGAACTCTCATTTGTATATGCTAAATGGGAATATAACTAAACATATCTCTATTCTCATGTTTATTGCAAACGCAAGCACTTATATGCAAGAACACCACACTCACAAATGCAGGCAGACTGACTACAAAGGCTAGGCTTCTCCATGACACTGTATGTGCTGAGAACTAGGTGAGGGTGAATGCCAGAGTGAAGTTATAAGATTCTCCACTGTGCAACAGACAGTGTCCTAAATATTAACATAAGAGACAAATAATGATGTGCGTTAACTTTGAAGCCTCAAGGTTTGAATTTAGTAGAAAATATGTAAGTACAGAGAAAAGAGAAAATATACAGAGTAACTTTGTGGCAAATGTCAAGGACTGATATAATTATAAGGAGTTGTCAGACATAGGAGCAAAAAAGATAAATTTGAGTCACTGTGAAAAAATGTGTTTTGTCAATGAGTAACAGGAAGAGAAAAATGGGAATAAAATCAGACCCCATAAGTTTTAAGTTGTGCTAATTAAAAGAATGGCTTAACATGTCAGAAAACCCTAACTTTAGAGTGAGCTAGTTTTAGAATGGAGAAAGCAATATGGAAACACTCTCTGAGAAGGTGGCTATGAACAACTCATTGTCTTGGCTGTATTTTTCTTAATTATTAGATGAAGAGACAATCCTATTTTATTCATTATTATTGGATACACATTCAGACTTGAACCTTTAGCCTGCCATTTCCTGGTTCAACTTTCTTGGGTAAACACTTAATATAAACTAGGTATAAGATAAGTAGTTATGATTCCAGACATGTTTGTGGAACTTGATATGATAAAGTATTATCAGGGTAATTATCATCATCAAACTATAAGAAATGTGAGCCTCCCTTAGTTTGCAATCGTAGTTATAAGTCACCTAAGTCCCCCCTGACGTGGCTCTCAACTAGCATGACAATTTCCTGTCTTGCCATTACCCTCTCTCAACTCTCTCCAACTTCAGCTATGTATGTATCTACTGACACAAGATTATTATTGCTTTTTAAATGTGCTTCTTAAGACATTTTATATTCAACAGTGAAAACAATGCTATTCAATATATATTTGTTGGTTGAATGAAAAGGGAAAGATTCCCATGCATTCAGTTGGTTTCTTTGTACCCATGAATATTTTCCCTTTACCAGGAAGATATATCTATGTTTGTGTGAAGGGGGAAGAATCAATATGGGCTATTCATGTGTCACGTGCCTATGGCAGAGGCACTTTGGTAAGTGCCTTGTATGCATATATTTTTCACTCCTCAAAACAACTTAGTGAACTAGTTATCATTATATCCATTTTATAGGTAACAAAGAGCATACAGGCAGAGTTCAACTGTTAATAAGGGATGGTGGCAGAATACAGCCAGTTCACTTATACATATTGAAACTTAATATGTACTGGATTTAAAAATGGGACGTATGTTATGAAGAATGTGTTTGGAAGGGGGAACCATTGCCCAGGAAGATGCGTCATTAATAATGAGTCTTTTCCAACTTCACTGAGTATAATTAATAAATACCACTTTTGTTTTTTCCACAGTGATTTATACAGGCTCTGGTTGTAACATTTATTCCACAATACATAATTCTGTTGACATACTCAGTATCACCTACCAGATTGTGACCTCTATATAAATGAGGACTATGATCAGATTTCCCCCTGGAATGTTCAATGAATAAATGCACCACACAAGCCAAAGATAATTAAGGCTAATTTGATGATTAGAGAAATCTTTGGTGACCTTCAAGTATTGTTTCAGAATAGTGCCAAGGACATAAAATTAAATGAAATGGATAGCCAGAAAGAGGAGGTAATGTGTAAGGATAATTTATTCAAAATATTGACTGTGGATAATAACTGGATAATAGAGGGGGCAGTAGAGCCAGCAGCTGGAAAATGGTGAGGCTAGTGGCAAAAGTTATTATAATTATCATCCTGAATAAGTTCAGCATAATTAGGCCAGAGGAGAATAAGAACTGGAAGAAATAAAAATAGAAAATCAAGAATTCATGGGTGCCTGCAACTACCCAGGCCCAGATCCAGGGTTAAGTGTTGGTCCACCCCCAAATCCATCTTATCTGTGATCTGCTGGAGCACAGTTGGGGGGTTGTCCTCAAGACCCAGAGCTACAGGGTCTCCACTCCCCAGGGCACATGGGAAAGCAACAGGATGTCCAGGAGGAGTCCCAGTGAGGGCCCAGTGCCTATAATGTATCAGAGACCAGGGGTCTCTAATCAAGTTAATGAATCTTTGTGATGAACACCTGCATGTAAAGCCTTATAGATAAAGGGGTTTAGTGTATGACTCACTGGGTCACACTGCAGCTTCTGTAAGGAGATTTTCCCTTTCTTCCTATTTAAAAAAATGGTTTTGTTTTCTTTTGGAGGGAGGAAGTTGCGGGGACAGAGTGCAGATGTGGGGGAATGGGAGATGGGTGGGATCTGGATGCATGATGTGAATGACACAAAGAACCAATTAAAAGGGAAGATAAAAATATGATCCACTATTTTGAAATATAGATTTATATAAACTTCTAAATTCAAACAGGTAATATTTACCTTATTGTGTCAGAATGACTGTTACTATAAACTCTTTACAATTGCCTTTTAATCATAACATTTTTGTTAACTAGTCTTGTATTCTCTAATGGCAATTCATAGCTATTTCTCTTTGCTTCTAACGATTTTCTACAAATATTTATATGTTTAAAAGTTTTGTGTAGATGGAAAGAGATAGTTTATACCGATTCTTTGGGAGTTATCTCTTAGTTTACTTACTTATGCAGGTTTTTTCCTTTTTTATTTAAATTAGAAACAAGCTTATGCCAATCCCAGTTCCCTCACCATACCCTCCTCCCCTGTCCTCCATCGACCCCCTAGCCCATCCCCTTTCTTCTCCCCAGGGAGGGTGATGCCTTCCATGGGATATCTTCAAAGTCTGTCATAACATTTGGAGCAGGGTCTATACCTTCCCATGTGTCTAGGCTGAGAGAGTATCCCTCTATGTGGAGTGGGCTCGCAAACTCCATTCGTGTACTAGGGATACATACTGATCCACCACCAGAGGCCCCATAGATTGCCCAGACCTCCAAACTGACATTCACGTTCAGGGGATCTGGATCAGTCCCATGCTGGCCTCCCAGACAGCATCTGGGGTCGATGTGCTCCCCCTTGTTCAGGTCAGCTCTTTCTGTGTGTCTCTCCAGCCTGGTCTTGACCCCTTTGCTCAGCACTCCTCCCTCTCTGCAACTGGATTCTAGGAGTTCAGCTCAGTATTTAGCTGTGGGTATCTGCTTTTTCTTTCATCAGCTACTGGAAAATGAACATGGTATGTACTCACTCATATATGGATTTTAGACATAGAGAAAAGAAGGGGAAAGGGACAAGATCTCCTGAACTAATTGGGAGCATGGGGGATTGGAGAGGGAGTTGGGAGAAAGAGAAGTGGAGAAGAGGAAGAGAGAGGAGAAAATGAGGGAGCAGGAAGGTTGAGTCAGGGGAAGAATAGAGGAGAGCAAGAAAAGAGATGCCATAATAGAGGGAGTCATTATAGGTTTGAAGAGAAATTTGGCACTAGGGAAATGTCCAGAGATCTACAAGGTTGACCCCAACTAAGAATCTAAGCAATAGTGGAGAGGCTGCCTTAAATGCCCTTCTCTGATAATGACACTGATGACTACCTTATATGTCATCCTAGAGTCTTCATCCAGTAGCGGATGGAAGCAGAAGTAGACTAATTCGGCTTTTGTTTGACAGAACCACGTGTTCTCTCTAGAGCAGAAACTGCTCAATTGAAATTTTGAGAGAAAGGTATGACTTCATCTATTAACCATCTATCTTATACCATGTTTTATAAATTCATTGTGATATTAATACCTTAATAAAAGTGAGCTTCTCAAATTAAAAAAAAGAATTCCAATGTTCTAGGCTAGGGATACACCTTAGTGGGTGTCTTGCATAGCCCTGGTTCAAGTCTCAATACTTTTAAAAGATGGGAAACTAATTCATGGTTATCGACTAGAATATTAAACAGAGACCCCTTGACCAAGCACATTGACCTCATCTGGAAAGTTGTTTGAAATTAAAATTAACTAAATAAGAAACTCAAGGGGTGTTTCTTGCTTAATCAGGGGAAAAATGTGTGTGTGTGGGGGGTGTCAAAAAAATCTCCAGGTAATTCTGATGTATACTAAGGTGTAAGTGCACACTGACAAAATTTCCAGGTCAAGAGATAGTCAGGCAGTTGTCTACAGTTTACCTACAAAATCTTACAATATTTCAAAAATAACAAGTTGTTCTGTTTTATGTATTTTCAAAGCTTGATGTCAATTTAAAACTAGAGAACTCTAGTAATCTGTGGCTACTAAAGAACAGAATTGTTCTAACTGTTCTCGATTAGTTAGTATAAAATGAAACTGGTCTGTATCATAATTTACCACTTAGTGGTCCAAGAGCACAACCATCAAACCGTGCATGCTGTGCTGTGTAGGCCTCATGAACTGTCCCTTGTTTATTCCTTAAAACTATACTAAAATTAAACTCACACTCTACTATAGTGAGTCTGGTATACTGTGTTTCAGTGGAGTGATGGACTAGCTAGCCTAGTAGATTATTCACCTCCTCTTAACTAACTTAAGCTGGTAAGCAAATTGTCACTCAGACCTTTTTTCAGAAAACTTGAGCTTCAATGTTGGCCACAAAAATACCTGTGATACTAATACCTTCCTCAGGTCTCCAAGGAGCTCCATGCCTCAACCCTTGGGCCATACAGAATGTACTTACAGGAAATGTGACCACACAGTGTCTATGAAGAGAAAATGATGAAGTACCCTCCATGAGGCAGGCATATGCTGATACTGTGTTACCAGAGTCAGCATGCCAATGTCAGGTATAAAGTAAATTGTGAGGAGGTGTTGTATAGGAAAAAACAGTGGGTTTTACACATCTGCCCCAAAGAAATCTTACACATCAACTTTAGAGTGTTACAGAGAAAACACTCAGCTAAGTTCATGAGAATGGTTCATTCTGGGAAGTAGTTAGAATTGTCTTGTACAAATGGCTGGAGAATGTATAGTTATCATAGACAAAAATTGAACTGCACATATAGAATAAAAGGAATGTAATGGCAAAGTCACACATATGCTTCCTAGTGAGACATATTTAAGGAGGTCTAACATGGAAGTGGTGTTAAGACTGAAATTTGAGACAAAGGTCCATGCCAATCAACTACATTAGAAGTCAGCTTTCCAGACCTCTCCCTTTCTCCTTATATTTATACAAATGGCTACAAGGAACTCGGGCTCATTAAGAAGTCCTGAATTAACAGTTGCTCTCTCCTGGTGAGAAGGGAACAGTCCTACTGCACACCTATACTGGATTGATTAACCTTAAAAAGAAATTAGATACTCACTGAAGACACAGAATCTGGTTGAATTCTTGAAATGAAACCATTTAATCTATTACTGTGATCAGATACTTCAACTCTATATCTTTCCGTAAAATGTTCCCTAATTATGGCTTATTTTTCCCTATTATATTTATATATTCATGGAACAGTTAATATTTAAGCAATCATGAATGCTCCAGTGCATATATCAAAACAAAACTACTTCGTGCCAGTCTTGATTCAGCAGATGAATTCTAATGTTAGTTTCCTTTATTTAAAAAAATTAAATTCTGTGTTCTCTGCCAAGAGTTGTTTACAAATTATTGCTTTCTTCAACACCAGCACACATCGCAATAACACTGAGAAAGATAATGTACTTTTAAGGATTGCAATTACCATGAAGACATTAGCTCTGCAGCTACGGCCAGACAGGTATAATACATGCATTCCTGTCCCGGCTTTATTTCTGAATCTGTCACCAAAACTCATTTTTTAAAGGTGTTACATGACCACAGTTGACACTAATTCAGCCAAATGTAATTTACACTGGAAAATATGTCCCAATTCTTGGTATAGGCTTGATTGTCCCTTTTTTACACTCTTGATTTCTGTATTATAATGGTACTTCCAACAAAAGGGGAACAGATGATATCAATTGTATAAAAAGTCATGCAATTTAAGAGCTTTATACTTGTTAACTTAATTTATGGTAGCAATCTGTGAAAGCAGAACTTAAACTTGAAACCATGACAACATTAAATGTAATAAGGATTCATCTCTTTTGCCACCTTCAAGCCCAGCAGGATTTTTGTGCTATTAGTTTCTCAGAGAAGACAAATTCTGCTTTCCTACCCTCACTGCTCTACCTCTCAGGGTTTTCCTTATAGTATCACTTAGTCAAGAAGAATGCACTACATATGCATTAGTCTGAAGTAGCCAGGACCTGTGGCAAATCAACAGTTATTTATGCTCATTTAGGAAAGGCCACAATGCACTAATGAATCATGTCTGACATAAAAGCAGGTCTGCTACTTGCAAGTGCTTTTACTTAATCAACCTGTCTATAGTAGGCATACCAAACAAATTCTTCTGAGAATAGTTTTAAGAAAATCAAATTATTTTTAAATTGGTATAAAAATAGTCTACAAGCATAAGTATCTCTTGGGTTTTGAACAGATTCTCCAAAAAGGCTTGGTTTATACAAATAATAAAACCACTTAACTTTTATTGTAATAAACATTTTTACTTAAACATGACTATGTGAAGTTTCAGAGACAGTGAAACCAGTTCTTTGTTGTTTTTCCGTGGACATAACTTCAAAGATTATCACCAGTAATAAAAAAGAACATGGGCAATAATGCAGGTAAATGAGACTCAGAGGTGTGCCATTAGTGCAAGAGTAACTCTAGTAGTCATCAATAAATTCTTTGAAAAGTGAAATCAACAGCAATAAGAAATAGTTATATAAGTATATTTCAGAATCTTCCTTCAATCATTCATTCATTCACCTTTAATACTCTATGTAATTTTAATATGAATTAGCATTAATCATTTTCTCCTGTTGAATATTTTTCTCATCGCTTTTCTGTTTCTGCATCTCTGGAAATGATTATCACTGATATCTTATCAGTGATATCTTATTACAGACAAACCAGCTATGAAACTTCTTTTTCATTGTAAGAAATGTATATGAAATTTAGCATTTTAAACACTTGGAGTTAAGTGACACTAACCAAATTCACATGCCTGTGAAACCATTCCTATATCCATAATAAGAATTTCTTATCATCCTGAGCTAAAACATTAAACACTAACAGTCTGTTCCATTTCTAACCTTGCAGGTAGCTACATCTCTAGCTTTTATCTGTATAAATTTTACTATCCTAAGTACTTCATATGAAGACAAGATTAATCAATGATGCAGAATGTACAAGAAGTTCATTGCTTAATCTTTTGGTAGTGATACACAATCAAATATCAAAAGAAGAGGACTTGTTGAAAAGATGGGGGGAATTGGGGTGTCAATAAAATTCATTGTATAAACGTGTGAAACTGTCAAACAACAACAAAATCTTAACAAAAATAAAAATAAGTAAAGAAAATTGGTAATTGCCTGGAGCTGTAAAGTAGATCAACAGAGTAGGGTTGTGAGGAGTCTATTCTAGAGACTTTGGTGCGTATCTGTAGTACTAGAAAAATGCCAATTGCACCAAACTTTATTATAATTGTTCAAGTTTTATTATATGCCTATTATGTCTCACAAAAATCCCTTAAATAAATTATAGCTGAGGATCAATTCTCTTTTAACCACTAACAAATTAAATGCTACTAAAAACAAACAAACAAGCAGACACAAAATTAAATTTATGCTTTAGGAAATCAATAAACACTCTGGCTTTTCTTATATATGTCATAAAAAATGAAATTTGGGAGTGCTACAGAACTTGAAATGGGCCAGGCTATTGCTGATGAAAATATCTGACAACCAATCATTTGTACCACTCTCCCAAATTTGAGTACAATTTATTATAATTTTTCATGTTCCTTCACAGCAGATTTCTAAACATTATACTTTAAAATGTTTTTATGTTTTGGATGGAGCATATCCTCCCAAAAGGCTCATGTGCTCTAGAATTGGTCCACAGATGGCAGCACTTTCACAATTAGAGCATGAAGATATTGACTTCATAACGGGCTATTAGGATGTAGGCATGGCATTAAATTTCATATCATATTTCTGTTAACATCTAGGTTTTCTCTGCTTCCTATCTTCCATAAGGTGAGCTTCTTTGCTCCACTGTATGCTCCAGCCATAATATTCTACCTTGCTTCCACAGGAAAAAAAAAAAAAAAAAAAAACAATTGTCATTTGAAACCATGAGGCCATGTGGCAAATCTTTCTTTCCCTATATTAAATTATGTTCCTTGGATATTTTGTCACTGCAATAGCAAACAGATGAGATAAAGGTGTACATGATAAAGATTTCATTGAATTTGAAGAGTTAATTCCTTTCTCTAAACAGTCAGCCTCCAAAGAGTTGACATTTCATCATACACAGATCCTTTATCCTGAGCATTAAATATAAAAATGTTTCACTCATACTTATCTAAATATAACTCATGAAAGTCTCTTAGTATGGGAGGCAGTGTTTGATTTTTGTACCTGATTAGTGTGTGTGGGGGGGATTGTGCACATAAAAATAGTTTTAGTTGTATAATCTATTATTTTTGACTTGGCAGTGCTAAATGTTATAGAAATATTTTTTAAAAACCAATATTTAATTAAGAGGGGAGGAGAAAGTAGAGGATTGTGGGAAGTGAATATACAATGTACCTTGACATATATTATTATGAAGCTTATCACTGTATAACAGATGCTAATGAAAATGTGCAAAAATGCAGAAGGTACACAGTAACTTGAGAATCAATTTTAAATATTGAAGCATTAAATCAAATGTGTAGGGGCTGGAGAGATAGTTCACTGGTGAACAACACCTGCTACTCTTGCAAGAGGGTCTGTATTCAATTCCAAGCTTCCACATGGTGGTTCACTGCCATCCATAACTCCAGTTGTAGGTGCTCCAAAGCCCTCCTCTGACTTCCACAGACAGCAGGCATGCATGGAGTGCACACATTTACATGCAGGCCAAACATTTATACACATAAAAATAAAAACTAATTAAAAAAGAAATGTGTATTATGAGATTCCATATTGTAAATGAAGAAACCAAAGAACAGAGAAAGAGAAAAAATAAAAACAAACAAACAAACATTAAGGCTTTGTGCTCACCCTCATGCCAGAATTCAGAGAAAATCAAATTGAAAAGGAGTAATGTCCATGTTATACATAGGACTGGAATTATCCCTATGCTTTGCACACAAATGCAGCAGCTTTACAGTGTGGATATCACACCACAGAGTGCTTTATTGCCTGGGAGTTAGTTAGCTAGCATTCATGAGTAACAATTTACTTTTTATGCGTGTCCATCCTTCCCCCTTACAGCCCTCCCCACACACTTTTCTCCCTCTCTCTGGCTTTACCATTACAGTGTTCTGTATGTACCAGTAAGCTCATTAAAAAAAAAATGATTGGAAATACGTTTGATTTTTCTTTTTCCTTGCAAAGATCCTAGCAGTGGGTGCTACAGAGAGTAAAGGTTCAATAAATGTGGCTGGATTACCAGCATGGAAAAAGGTATTTAAATAGATATAAATAATTCCTAAAGCCTCTAAAATTATCATAGACCTTTATGTTAGTATAAACTGCCACTTTATAAACTTCCTTCCAGTCACTGGCTCCTCTTATTAAGGTTGTGTAATGCGTTCATTAGGAAGGCTTCATTTGACTGGAAAACCGGTTTGTAACATGAGTGGTCACATTCAGTCATAGTAGCCATGTTTTATTTTGGACAACAGTTTCAAACAGGGTTTCAATCCCCTTTGAACAGAGCTTTTGTAGAATAAAAAAGCATTTGTTTTCAAACTTACTAATTATATTCACTAAATGCGGCTCATGTTGTCGACTTTCCCCCACTGTGAGAATTACAAAATCAGTCATAAGATTAAACTCAGAAAATGACTACAGCAAATCACAGAATACTAAGCCAGCTGGGTTCATTTAACTCCTCTATAGAAACAGTCTTTGTGGTGAACCAAGTAAGACCTACAGCTAGTCCCAGAAAGATACACTTCTTGTATCTTCTAGTACTGAAAATGTTTACAACCACTTTTAATTAATGTGAAAATCATCAAGAAGCACCCTTCAAATTTTCAAATTACAAACTTTTATTTTAGGTAGCTATACCTCTCAACCCAACATTTGTCGCTATTACAGTTTAGTCACAATTATTTCACAAATATAGTTGTGAAACAGTATGAATTGAGCATTTTGAAATAGTGAATACTTGTTTGATTAATATATAGGACCTGGAGTGTATGTCTTCTACATAGGGGGGCAGAAATTTTTCAATAAAGAAGAACACATGTTGAGAGAAAAAAGAAAGATGACTTTTAAATAGTTGTTATTGACAGGGAATACCAATCAAGACTGCATTTACAAAGCACTCTTCTCTAAAGAATTTAATAAACTGAAGATTTGAGAATTTAATGAAGTTTTCACACAACCTAAACTATAGTGTTGTAAATGTGCTAATCTAAAAAGATGTAATCAAATTCTGAGAAAACAAACAAGTGTTACATTTAAAGTATTAACAGCCTCATTTACACCCATGAATATAAATGAATATTTCAGTTTTGAAAATACTCTTAAATAAGCTCACTAGTACTATGCTTCAGACTCTTAAAGATTACACAAAGGGGGAAGAAAGGAAAATTAAGCTGTGAGCTGGGTTTTACTCCCTCAAAGTTCAAACATTCCTTCTTCATAACTACAACAGTTTGAAGAAGTACATAAACAAAGTTAACACCTGCTATATTTGGTGTCTCTGAAAATTAATCTCACAACGAGTCACAGAATACATTTCTCACACTGACCTGTTTTAAAAAATGATTTTTAAAAGATGTTCAGAGGGGAAGAATTTTGCAAGATGAATTTTTCACCTTCTGTTTCGAACTACATCAAATAATTGCATCACAGTGTTATTTAACATATAAATTATATTGCTACATAAATATTTTTTAAATTAGTCTATTTTGTTTACTGGGGATTGAATTCAGAACCACTCTATCAAGCAAACATAATTATGTTATTTTTGTGTTTTCTCTCTCTCTCTCTCTCTCTCTCTCTCTCTCTCTCTCTCTCTCTCTGTTCCTCCCTTCCTCTTTCCCCTACACTTCCTCTCCCTTTCCTCTAGCCCTCTCTCCCTTCACCATTGCTGTCTGTTTTGTGAGGCAAGGTTTCACTCTGTAGGCCAGGTTGGAACTCACTATTTAGAACAGGCTAGTTTAAAACTCCTAGGCAACCCTCAGCTTTTCAAGTGATGGAATTAAAGGTATGATATAGCACACTCAGAATCAATTTTTCACTTTTGATTTTCTGGCAAAGTATCCCTAAATTGTCCAGATTAGCCTGCAGCTCCTCTTGTTGCTTAGGGAATGCTAAAACCTGCTATCTTCCTTTGCTCACATTCAAAAATAGCTGGGATCCAGGCCTCCACTACTAGGTCTCCCCCATTTCAATTACTGGCCTATAGAGAATAGTAACATCAATAAGTGATTCTAATTCTACAAAATGTGTGGCCATTTAGAAAGAGTTGAGGTTAACATTTTAGAATTCACTTATATAGTCAGAGATACAAACTCCTTACACCAAGTATCTTTCTACTTTAGGCATCAATCTGCATAACAGCATTATATCAGGTAAAGGAAAACAGGTATTCTACTACTCTGAAATGGGAAAAGTGCATTCATTTTCACAGAAGGCCACTTTCCAAAGCCCATAATACTTTAGTCAAAAAATCATGGTACCACAATCACTTATTTCCACCATATACAGGGTTACAACCCTTAAACTCAGAAGTGGGATTTATTTTCATTTTGATTTTGAATGGTATGAATAGCATTAGAGGTGAGGGCTTCATATTGGAATTATGAACTGGTAACCAAATGCCATGATCGCTCAAAAAATTACATGACTAAAACAATCTCATGACAACTAGCCAATGTGCACAAATCCACATGTACAGTTTAACAACCCAGCTTTAAGATATATACTTCATAACATAATGGGAACTAAACAACTTTAGTAAGAGTGCTTTTACTAACAAACAAATTTAACCTTATATAACTTTCTATTAATTTCAAAGTTTCTAGATTTATTGACTTAAGTGATTTTAGGGTCTCCTATTTTATAATTTCAAAATTTGCTGTGTTGATTTACATGAAAAACTGTAGGGAATGACAGTTTTAATAACTGAGTCTAGAATATCACCAAGAGTATAGTAAATGTAGTACAACATTCTTTTCATGCTCAAGAGGATTTAGTGGTTCTCATAGATGAGAGTCCAGTAGATAAATACAATAAAGCACAATTGGTGTAACTAAAGGTCAAATATTTCATAAGTTGAACAAAGGCAACTATTTAAAACTGTCACTGTTTTCCTGCCCTTGTATCCTGTAGTACTTAGTTATTTCACATGTCTTCTTTGGTTAATGGTCTTGCTTCAGTGTAATATAATGTAATGCAGGCAAACTCTCAAACTGAAATGTTTGTGTCCAGTGGTCATGAATTATGAATACATTGTATGGTGTGTCATTATATACTGACATTTTAAACATGACGTGCCATGAATGAATTCCCTTACATTTGCTGTAGCACCGAATCGTATGTCACTAATTATAAATCAAAGACATGAAAACACATTGCTGCAAAAAATGCCAAAGGATGGAAAGTTCAAAGGACTCATGGGGAAACAGGATCTTAGAAGGGCTATCTAACATTTCTTCCTATTCTATCTAATATTTTTGTCACAGTATTTGTTTTATAAAGCCAATTATAAACCTGTATCATTTATTTCTCAGCAAACTGTCAAACATCTTTCCAACTCAAGTAATGATAAGCATTGATTTTTTTTTTTTACAAATTCACATCTCAGAAAGGTAAAAGTGTCAGAAACAATCCTAAAAATTCTGTGGTTGTCTGAAATATATATTTGAATATTCTATCATTGAATGATCACTCATAAGCCATCAATAAACTACTGAGAATAATTTTCACAGTAAGAATATACTCATAATTGTGATGAACAAAATCATTACAAAAGGAAGCATAATATATATGTTAAAAATTAACGATAAACCTATATTTAACCCAACTACGTGGCATTCACTCACACCTAATTGAGAGTTTTCTATACAACAGACATTGAGGATAAAATGTAGAATAAGATACCAATCCAAATTTAATGGGCTCAGATTTGATACAGAAAAACAAAATAAGATGAAGACCCTAGTGGGGAGATCATGAGAAAATGGTCATCTTCAGTTAAATGAAGAAGACCTCAAGAGACACCAACCAGTATCTTGGTCTTTGAATTATGGTCTTAGAAAATTAAAAATACCTTTGAACCTCTGCTATTTTCTCATGGTACCTGAATTGTCTAATACCCTGTCCCAAGTATTCACCTCTCTGAGCATTCAGATTTTATTTTTTTATTTTGTTTTGTGTTTTACCATAAACAAAAGAAGAATATTAGCCTTCATTTTATGCTTAACTTCAAATATTTATGATACAATTCACAGCATTTTGAATAAAAATGATTACACATTGTGAAAATTTAGAAGAATTTACACATTACTGAGGTGGACTATGCTTTCCCTTGAACTTTTTCCTGGATTATTTGCAAATTTTGCTGTCATACAAAAAAAGATATAGTCTTTAGGGATCATATTTAATTGTAAGTAATCTTCCATTTCACAATGCAACTAAACTTATTTTACTTCCATTTTTACAACTCTATGATGGTGAATGAAATGCTTTGATATTTGGAGTGATGCCAAGTATAGTTTCTTTAGCATCAGAATAATTAATCATTGACATGACCAACTATGATATATTTAACATTATAATTTCTCAGTATACTCTAATGCAATCATTTCACTGGACCTAAGACCAGAATTATACGAGGATTAGTGTATTTCCTCACCTACAGATGAATAAACTGAAGTTCAAAGAGTCTTAGCTGTAACTACTTGGACAAGGAGTGGTTCTGTAATACACACTAAGTCAAACAGCTACTACTGAAATGTGCAGTCAAACACAGAGCAAAGAGCCGAAAATTACTTGAAGACAATACATCCCTAATAAAATGTCCTAGACTTTTCACTTTGCTCATACTACAAGAATTTTCCAAGCTGATACTGTGTCTTTTAATTTATATGTATATTATTATGTTATTGCATATATATGTATTACTCTATTATTACATATATATTAACAGACACAGTGGTAGCTTTAAAAATACACACAATAAGGATATGGTGTTTTGCCTGTACATATGTCTGCCCATCATAGGCATGCCAGTGCCTGCAGAGGCCAAAAGAGGGTGTTAGATCCCCTGGAAATGCAGTCGCAAAGACTTGTGAGCCACGATGTGGATGCAGGGAATCAAACCAGGGGTCTTTGGAAGAACACCCAGTTTTCTTAACCACTGAGCTATCCCTAAAGCCTGGCTGTTCCTTTAAAGTCAATTTCTTTAGCTTTTCTCCATTTTCTGGTTGAATTATCTCAGATCCTTCCAACAAATTCCATTTTTCTCTTGACTCAGAAAGTCACTTTTGGCTGTAAACTAATAAAGATCCATGACTAAAATACTCACACAGATGAATGCATAGGGAAAGCTTGATTTTTTGAATATTTTGTTTATGCATATTATATATGCTATTACATACTGAAAACAAAATAAGAAATGCTCCTCAAGTACAACACTGGAATTGATTAGAATTTCAATGACTAACACATAAGTATAGTCCAAGCTTGCACCATAAGTTCACCTACATTTACATGGGTTTTAGTACACTAGCGCACATTGGTTTGGTGACTCAAAGTATGATTCACTACTAAAATTAAAAAAGCATTTTCCAATCATTATAAACTTTAGTGTTATTTGTAATTGTAGCTAACTCACTTGTTTACCTTTACTTCACAAAAATCAAGGCAGCTGATTTTGACTAAATATTGTATATTATGCAATGAGGCATCTCAGATAAGTTTAATTACTTACATCAATCGTCCTTTTTTCAAGGGATGAATATTTTAATGTGTTTTATTGGTTTTTGTTGAAACCAGTAGATGTTAATTTTAAAATCAAAAAAAGAGAAATTTATCATTAGAAAAATTTAGGTGAGAAATGGTATCCATTTTTGAAGCAAAACCAGTATTTTTCTTGAAGAATTCCCTCTGCAATTTATTAAAAAAATCAAAAAAGTAGACTTTTATAAGTGAAATTTAACAGAAATTCTAGCTAATCATGTATCAGAACTTAGTAAATTCCTTTTTTTGAAAGATTACAGATCTAAGCTAATTAATTCTATGCACCTCAGTAAATTTCTGTCATTTTAGATATTTACATCTACACAGAATCCTTTGTATTGTAGGAAAATCTTTTTATTCCTTACATTGTGGGAATATCAACCATGTATATATCATTTCTCTTTATTAATGACATGTATTTCCCCCAATGTATTTCCCAGAAGATAAAAATCCAACTGAAAAGTGTGTGTGTGTAGCGGGGATGGGGGGATAATATTGTAAAACCTTTACTTCTTTTTCCTTTAGAACACCTATTACTACATGATAGTATTTCCCCCAAGACGGTTTTTTATTTTATTTGAAGTTGGCAAGAATCTTTTGCTAAATCCTCTGAGCATACCTCTAGTGATAGATGTCAGATCAGTGCTATATGGAAAAACTTTTATTTGACAGGTAGATGACAGGAAGAAAGCTCTCTCCAAAATAGGAGACCTAAGAATAAAATCTTTCCATGAGATTAATATAATCTTTTGCTCTTGTATATAAGTAAATTGTTCATTCTTGCTTCAAGATAATCACTTCATATAATAAATCTGAATAAGGTGAAATGAAGGCAGTTGAGAAGTGAAGTATTAAAATTACAAGTTAGCTTAAGATATATATGTAAATTAAATGTAAATTAGATATATAAGTACATAAATATAAATTCAGCTGGCCTGAACAAGGGGAGAGCACATCAACCCCAGATGCTGTCTGGGAGGCCAGTACCCCTGAACATGGATTTCAATGAGGAGGCTTCTGCACTCCAGGGGGCCCCTTGTGATGGATTAGTATTTTTCCCTGGTGTAAGAAGGGACTTTGAGAGCCCATCCCATGTGAAGGGATGCACTTTTGCCCTGGACACATGGGAAAGGACCCAGGCCCAGCCCAGGATGATGTGGTGGACTTTGCGGAGACCCTGTTGAGGACCCTACCCTGCCTGGGGAGTGGAGGGTGGATGGGGTGGGGGGTAGGTCGGGGTGAGGAGGGAGGGAAAGAGAAGGGAGAGGGAGAAGGGATCGGCATGTGAAACAAGCTTGTTCCTAATTTGAACTAATAATAAAAAAATGCCAAGTTAAAAAATTACAAGTTAGCTTAAGCAATATATGTAAATTAGATATATAAGTACATAAATATAAATTTATACTTTATTTAATATGCATCTTTATAATAAAATACCCAAAGTATAGATTCACAAACTGCACATAAAAAATACAGTCAAACTGATCTAATTAGGGTAGGTTATATGAGCTATAATTGAAAGAACAAGACCATAATAGTTTTACCCTGTAAATACATATATAATTATTCTAGTTTATTCCAAGTATTACCTTATTCTTCTTGGTGTTACCAAATGAACTAATGTGTTTCCCACTACCAGAAGAAGAGAGAATAAAACTATTCTTGATGAAAATCTGGTATTTGCAAGTTATCTAGTCTATTTTGTTACTGTTATTATTCTTATAACTAATAAAAAATATCATGAGTAAAAGGATAGTCAAAATCCCATTACATATGTCATGCTATCACTTGCACTTATGTGTGTTACAATAACCACAATCAAATCATTTTTCATACATATTCATATGTAAGTTTGTGTATTTACACCTTGTATAGGTCAATGTATGAATAATAAAGAAGGTCATATTCATTTGGGATTCTTGTTAAAAGGAATGTCTAGAAGGAGCTAAACTTCTGCATTATTTTCTGATCTGAGAGGAGAATAAACAGTGGAAGCATGGGGAGATGTCAAAGAAAGACTACTTCTCTCCAGATGCATTTTCATCTCAAGCTTCCTTAAAGGCCTTCACCTCAGAATCTGTTCAGTTGTCTGTCTATAACAGACAGATGTTTTATTTTAAAAAGTTGAGTTGATGTGTCTGGACATATAAAATCATTTTGTGGATTTTTGGTTTCTTAATCTCCTTTTCCTAGGTCTCAAAATAATATTCAATTGCCCAGTCAAAGCAGTAATAATATTATTTCATTTTTACAGTTTTAGGCAGATACCTTAACCATCAGTGAGAGCATATTAGCTCAATGCTACCCAGAAACAAAGCGTTTTGTTTTCATACAGCACAATAATCGAATCATATCCAAAGAAAAGTAATCGAATCATATCCAAAGAAAAGTTCCTGGCTCTTTTACTCATATAATTAACCTCTTCAAATATTTCTAGAGACATAAAATAAGCAAAAAGAGAGTAAAATATGAGGTAAAATATATTTTACAAAGACAAATTTGGTATTGTCTATAATCTCCAGAATGATTTAATCAGAGGGCATGATTAAAAAAGACTTCATAGTATTTTGAATTTTATTGCAATAAAATTATAAAATATTTATTTTAATCAAGGTATAGTCCGGAGTTACGTGATCATATTCAATCCTATGGCACATGATTTGGAGTTGATAATTTGTTTCCATTTATATATCATTTCAGCTCACATATCAAAAAACTACTGTTTAGAAATGATATCTTACCTTACAAAGGAAGTTGATCTTGAAGCCCAAAGACTGGGCATTCCTTGAGCCTGAGTTCATGTAGTTTCCTACCAAAAGAACCAGCTCTAAAAGTCTATTAAAGCTTTCACTTTTCTTCAGTTCTTCACATGCAAGAGTTACTGACATGATGCTTGGTTTGATGTTGTTTACATGTTCTTCAAAGGTGAGTTTGAAGAGGATGCTTGTGAGACGAGGCCGTAACATTTTCACTGAGCTCATCTAGAAGATAAGGAGTCTCTATGAGAATGTCTATTTAAAACGTTCTTTCATCTCTCTGTGATAATTTCATAAGCAATATTGTAAGTTCATGCACATAGCCTATTCTCACTGAGATTTAAAATACACTGGTTTTGTTTGTTTTCAGCTTTCCAAGGGAGAGATTTAGGTAAAGTTTTATAAACCAGAAGCAGTCAGATTTGATAAACAATAAACATCATCATGGTTATAACAACAAAATACAGCTGACTGTGAACAGTTTTTCCATGTTAATTACAAACTTTTGGCCACATGTAACATACAAATAGCCAAAATTTGTTCCTAAAATGCATAAAGTTGGGTTGAGTAAATAGCTAGTCTTAGACAGTGAGTGTACACAATGGTAGAAAAACATAGGGGTAATATTTCCTAAGAAATTATCTGTTGGCATAGTGTTGAAACCAGAGGAGTGATGAGGACTAATCGTTTAATAATTGTTCAACTTACGACTTCTGTTCATGACATACATGAACACTTAAATATATCCCAAAGATTTTTCACCTGCATGTCAGATGTTAGTGTTAATATATCATTCAAAATTTTTATGTTGGTTTTCTTCAAAACAGTTCAATTTGGGTTTTAATTACTTTTTTATGTCAAAGTATTGATGCACATTCAAAATTCCTCTTGGTATAACTCCAATAATAATTATTTTGAGGTTTGAATTTCCTTTAGCTCAAAATTATTTAATTAGTTTCCACTTACCAAATGATATCTGAAAAGGTGATGGGTGGAGACTAGACAGACACACAGGAGCATTTTATAAACACACAACGAAATTAGTGAACATGTTTAATTCTACTTAATTTGCATGTGTATTTTAGTCTCTTAAATACAAATGCTGAGCACAGACTAGGCACAGAGATATCTGAAAGCAGCATGAAATTTCACTGAAGCCATGAACAAAAGACCTTTTGTTTCAAACATGTCTTCGCTTTGTATCCAAGGCTGGCCTTCAACTTTTGAAGCAACAGATTTAAATCACAAAGTAACTTCCACTGTGTCCCATGTTCTTAAGTTTTGCATACTGTTCTCTAGCTTTTGAGACTATTTGGAAAACTTGTGGAACCTGTAGAAGTGTGACTCAGCGTGGGGAAGTGAGTCAATGGTGCTGAGTTTGGAAAGGTACAACTGTCACACACTGCTTCCTGGTCTACTGTGTTGTGAACAGCGTTTGCCACATACACCCACTGCCATGAACAGATCTGCCCTGCCATGCCTTCCCTTTCCATGATGGACTAAAGTCTGAAAACATAAACCAAACTAAAACTTGCCTACTTTAAATCAGTTCTGTCAGATACTTTGTCATATGTATGAGAAAGGTAAGTAGTACACCTTCTAAAGCTATACATGAATTATTGGGTTAACCATTTCAGCTCTAGTAGTGAAGCAACACATTTGTCTGGCTCTCCTTTGAGATTAACTTGCCTATTGACCATGGGCATCTGCTTCTCTCTATGGAAATTTTAGCTTCTAAGAATTCTATGTTTTCATAATTTTTCCAGGCAGAAATATAAACGAATGGATATAATATTGCCCTGCTACAGTACTCACATAGCAACTTGCCACTATGGATTATTTTGTTTAAAGTGCACACATTATTCGCATGTTTCTTCAGCACTCTCATGACAAGTACAAAGCACACTACCTATTTTAAGAAGCTTAGATATATCTAGAAAATGGCAACACAGGCACATGAAAACTATAGCTAGCAATATAAAATAGGTCCACAATTCTAGAGAACTTTACCAATGGGGGACAATGTTAAATTCCTGAGACTATGGGGGCATTTCCTTTTCAAACCATCACACGTACATAGTGCAGTGCAATGGCAGCAGATTGTTCCTAGGATGTTTTTGAGAATTAAATAATTCAAGCAGAAAAATTTGACAGAAAATCCTCAATAAATGGTTGACTGCTGTTATTCCTATACTATACTTAATAAATATACTTGTTAACTATACTATTTCTGCTAAAGACAGTATTAAATGAATAAAATCAAATAAACTCAATACTCTGAGTTTATAGGTCAAGAAATTAATTATGGAGTCAAGACAGAATAAAATATCAATACATATGTGTCATTAGTAATAAACCAAGACTGAAAGCTCAGGCATACTTTGCAAAGGTTTTCATTTCTTGTTGATTCTGGACAAAGGGCACTTTGATTAATTGACATCTCACCCAGAAGGTAGATGGCATCATCCATTTGACAAGGGTGCAAGACCAAATCAAACAAGACAAAGATCCTAGGGAAAGTCTGCATTTAACACATGGTCTCCCATTGGTAAAGCTGTTTAGGGAAGTTTATGAAGTGTGGCTTTGCTGAAAGAAGTACAATGCCGGAGGAAGACTGTGTTTATTGTCTATCCCAACTTGTTGTTCACTCTCTAGGCTTCATTACTGTGGCTGAATATGTGTGCTCTCAGATTTCTACTATTGCCCCTCCTGATCATCAAGGAGTTTTACCCTTATGGAACCATAAGCCAAATAAACTCATTGTTACAAAAATCTGCTTTGAATCATGACATTTTATCACAGCAACAAGAAAGTAACTAATATATCATTATGATACACTGTCCATATGCATTATTAGAAACCAGACTGGTTGAATGATGAGTGGCATGGAAGCCATCAATAAGGTAGGTATAAAAATGTCCCAAGAAACAAGTAATGATGTATACTATTGGCAATAGGAATAGAAAGGAAAAGATTTATGAAGGAGAAAGAATTAAGGAAGAATCAACAGTACTTGGTAACTAACCAGCTATGGAAGAAGAAAATCAAACAACTGTTTCAAGGCTTTAATTTGGTTATTCCAATGATGTTGGAATTAATGACAGTTTAAAGAGAGCCTGAAGAAATGGCTTAGCAGTTAGAAGAACTTACTGTTCTTGCCCAAAACCCAAGTTCCCTCAGAACAAGTGGCTCACAACCATGTATAACTCTAATCCCAGGGTACCTGTTGACTCTGTCCTACACCCATGTGCCTACACATATATGCATGCATACGATTAAAAACAAAAAACCTTCAGAAGTTGAAGTCTGTGTTGATGCAGTATTGACTCATGTTTGGTTATTTTGTTTCAGGGATTGTGGGGAAATGAATGTGCTTCTGATCTGTCATCTATACACCAGTAAGCAAATCAAAGACTAAGAGGGTAGAGGCAGGTAGAATACTGTTTAGCAACAATGTCAGTCAAACATAATTTCCTATGTGAAAATAGTCTTCCTACTTTTCAGACCCTCGATTTCCAAAATTGAAAATTCAGGAAAATTTCTGTGACTGTTTTCTATGTTGTAGGAAGATAGAATCAATGATACTAGGTGTATTCCTGTTACTACAGTTTTTTAAATTATCATTGAAGTGGATTTAATTGGCCATTTTCTTTTGTGTCAGTAGTCTTTTTTTTTTTTTTTTAGTAACAAAGACACTATTAGCTTCTGCTTATTAAGATTCTCAAGCTTGAAATAATATTCCAATTACTATCATTGGTCACACAATAGTACCTAACATCAACCATTGCCCACATTTTAACATGTCTTTTATTGACAATGTTTACCATTCAAACTCAAGCTTTCTATGTATTACACTTAATTATGTTACCTATATACTTTTAAAATGCCCTAACAGATTTCTCTAAATCCTCTAAATTTTACCCTCTAAATGGGGTGCCTTTATGACTAGGGAATAATACAGATTATTTGATATAGAGCTTTTGTCATTACAATATTATCTGGCAAAATTTTAAATAGAATTAGATTTGTTATATGAATAGATTCTTTGGGAGACAAAATCACTGAAGAGGCAAGTGTGTGGAAAAGAATAGAGAAAAGAGTCAAATTCTGTACCTTGATAAGCACTCAGTGCCGGGTCTTGCATACATTACATATTTTAATATTTGCTGACTGATGTTAACAATAGTCCTTAGATAAATATCCATTTCCAGATTTTTCATGGAGAGACAGATTGTATATTGAACAAAATTAAGAATGGGCAATAATTTATTTTCCCCTAACTAATTACATTATTTATGAGGTCAAATTTGAAATACAAAAGAATTACTTTTGTTGAATTGCTTGGTTTTAGATGCTAATCTATCAATCAATATGACTCAGGAAGGAACTGTACAGCAGTCTTAGCAGCTCTTTGACTCACCATGTACACCAACATTTGATACATGGCAGGTGATGATAAATGATAGCTTATTAAAAATAAATGAATACATTCATTTGCACGAACTGGAACCACTAGTACATTAACAAGATGCATATAAGAAAGAAGCTAGAGGTGGTGTACAGGCAGGCCTAAAATCCCAGTAGATAGGAAGTAGAAATAGAAGAATTAGAAGTGGAAGGTCACCCTCAGCTACAAAGCAATTTCTTGTCTAGCCTTGGTTACATGAGAGTCTATCTGAAAAACACACATAAATACAAACAAAGAATATATAACAGGAAAGGTGTGAAGAAGGCTAAAGGACCTTACATAATATCATTTGATACCAGGTAGTTAACCCTAGAAATACTACCCAGACCCAATATAATCTTTTTGTTTGTATTTCAAGACAGGGTTTCCCTGAGTAATCGTGGCTGACCTGAAACTCAGGTTAGCTTCAAATTCACAGAGATTCACTGCCTCTATCTTCCTAGTGCTGGGATTAAGGTGTGTGCCACAACTGCATGGCTCAATATAATGTATTTTAAGCATAAGGTTCAAGGGAAATCTTTTAGTAATTCCCAGAGAAAGAGAGAATCAATATTTATGTCTATATTTTCCATGCCCCTGCTGTTGGTTGCCAAGGAAGAAACAAGAACTTTTGAGTTTTACAGCCATGAACCCAAACTCCAGTCGTGCCAATTTATAGTTATGTGACCAAGTGCAAAGCTAGCTAATGTTTCTCAGGTTCTATTTCATCAACAGAAAAATGTATTCGTTTCATTATTTATGCATGTTCAGTAGGACATGAATGAGATACTGTGTGGAACATGTCTGTTTTATCAACTAACACCATGTAAGCACTGGAAAAAACAGCTGTACTTAGCTTTATTTATCCTTAGAAATTCCTAGCAAGAAGGACACATGGTCATTAATGTGTCTGCCAAATATGAAGTAAAGTCTTTTTGGATCCACAATTAAGCAATGTGTGTCTGTGGTAATCAATGAAGAATGTGACTTATTATCCACTGGGTAGACTCCAAGCATCAATTACTATGTCTAGAACACATCAACAGGCGTGTTTCAGTCTTAAGTATTAACTTTTACAGTGAGACCAATATGCATTGATAGACAAAAGCTGAACAGCCATCGGAGGGTTTTCTGTAATAGCATGGATAGTCAAGCTTAGAAATAATAGGAAGCACTGAGCTACATCCCAAGATACATACACAGCTATTAAAAGGCTTGTGTCTCATAAAGGCATTTGAGTGCTCCTAAGTGATGTAAGTAAGTAAAGCAGAAACTTTGCTGAAACGTAGCTTTGGTATGTTGTTGTGGTCCCTCGCAGCATTTTAGTTGACTGGCATCTTTTGCTTTATAATTCATTCCTTGAAATGCTTTGGGATGCTGACCAGGGTGTTGTATTATAAAGGGATTTATTTGTATTGCAAGTTACTTGTCTATCAAATCATATCAAACCATTCTCATTTCTTCAACTGATCTGCGCTATATTAAAAAAAGTGCATTGACAGCTTTAGTGAGAGCACTACAAGTAGGTTATTTCCCCAAAGAGTTAGGCACAGTTTCATTGATATAATTTGAATTGTATACACTTCATAACTATAAAGCTGGTGAATATAGATATAATACCAAAATACTACAGAAATGCAAAGAAAAAAGATAAACAGCAGTTCTAAATATCATGTATGACTGAAGAAAAGGTCGTGAAACCTTTAGGGTTATTCAAATCACCTTTTACTAATGCCTATCATATGTGAAGAAACTGAAATGTTAGACCCTTGAAAATAGAATTTGTTGCAATTATTAGGTGGATATCAAGAAATTAGGAAGCATTATTCCCTGAATTTACAAAATATTTATTTGTATTTTACTATAGTAAAGGGAATGAATTTGGTCATATTCAAGGAGGGTTTTTGTCAGCTTGGCAGAACTGCCAGTCCAAGAGAGATTCAGAGGCAATGACTGACAAAATTTTGTCTGGAATTATAAGAATGAAGCAGATACATTTGAGAGTTTCTACTAAATGAATACTTTTCTTATCTTCTAATACTCAATAAGTTCTTCATGGGCAGGGACTCTCCTATTCATTGTTTCACTCGCTGAACTAAATCCAATACCTGAACAAAATAATCAATATGAGAATTCCTCTTATATGTAGGAAACGGGAAATGTTTGCACGTTAGCTGTCATGAGAGTTGAGAGCCATGGTTAATCTGTGAATTGAAGCACTAAAAAACAGTGTTGAAAACTGACTCTATATCAGAAAAATAATGATGTGCTGATAGAGAATATTTCCCCAAAGATAGTGATGTGTGGAAATTATGCATTGAGAAACATCTACTAATATTTAGTATAAAACAGAATGTAATAACAGTGTCTGCTCCCCCAAAGACACTGTAAACTCAGAGGAATCACACTGAGAAGCTGAACAAGAATTTCAAAATATTCTTGTCAAAACATCTAGTTGAGGACACAAATGACTATTAAAACTACTGTGGAGCTTTGTTATTCTACTAAGCAATTAAAGAGATAAAGGAAAAAAATAAGAGGGTGAAATCTTGATATTTTTAATTTAATTTAAATTAATCAAGTGCAGAATTTATTGACAGCCATCAACCTCCTGTGAATATTCAATTTTCAGGTTGTTTTATTTTACCTTGTTTTAATATAAAAGATGACTGAAATAAACAACTCTGTCATAAGCATGAATTAATATGAGAAGTTACTGAAATGAACAGTAATATAAATACAGGGACTTGAGAATGACTCAAGGTGAATGTTTTTTTACTTGATCAAAAATTATTAAACTGGCTCTTTTTTGTGACAAAATTTCTCTGTGTAACAACCTTGGCAGTCCTGGAACTAGGTCTATAGACCAAGTTGTCTTCAAACTCACAGAGATCCCCCTGCCTGTATCTCCCAAGTGCTAGGATTAACAGCCTGTGCCACTACTGCCTGGCTTTCAAACTGGCTTTATCTCAGATAGCATTAACCACATCAACAAGAGCTAGAATTCATATGTGCAGAAAAATGAAAACAGAAACACTGAAGCATCACAAAGATTGTTTCTAATTTTTAAAAAGGAGGAAAAAAATGAACATCCAGGACTCTTAACTGCCAAATGAATAAGCAGAACACCCTGATTGCAAGCAAGATAAAAAATGTTAATTTGCTGGGCGTTGGTGGTGCACACCTTTAATCCTAGCACTCAGGAGGCAGAGGCAGGCAGATCCCTCTGGGTTCGAGGCCAGCCTGGTCTCCAGAGCGAGTGTCAGGATAGGCTCCAAAACTACACAGAGAAACCCTGTCTCGAAAAACAAACAAACAAAAAAAGTGAATTTTTCTTAATGAATATGCAAGCATAGGAAGTAATGCAATATTAATGTCATCTAGGACCTACAATATTTTTCTAAATTAATTGCTTTTGATATTACATAGGAAGGGGAAAGCATTTTATCAATCCCCTTTCCACCTGGTTAAGCTCTCTCGAACAGGGTTTATAAGCTCTTTAGAGGCTTTAAAACAATTAAAGCAAAAGGAGGTTATAGTTGTATTTCTCTATCCTTATGCCTTCACATATTTTTGCAAAAGAAATAAGAAAAAAATAATTGTTCCATCAGTAATATCATATAATCTGTTCTGTTCATTAAAGATTTACATGTATGAGGCTATTGAAACATCTTTTTTTTTACTAGATTATAGCTTGACAATGTTTTTAATTGAAAAATATGGGTAATTTTTAAGTCAGAACAACAAAACTACTGATTACTAAGAGAACTAATTATTGCCTTCTTTCCTCAGAAGACATGCTAGTCTAATAGATATACACAGTATGGGTCTCCATCCGCAGTGCAAGACAAGTGGGAATTTCCACAGCTCTGAGGTTTGAGAACAGCTGAACTGCAAACACACTCTGAAGCATCTAAAAGCTCCAGCTGGGGCTTTTGGCTGCCAGAGCTTTCAAAGATCTGTGCTTTTCTTCCAGTAAAGGTACAGCACATAATTACAATGGATGTACCAAATTCAATTCCGTAGGAGGTAGGTTGGAAGACAAGTCAGTGGGAAGTTATGCAGCCAATCTGCCCCTTTAAAGAAGATTATTGATCATAGAAGGTGTAGTAAGTAGCATGTCTCTCTTGCTGGGAGGTCGGCCTCCACACAGAGGGAAGATCTCAGGCTTGATATTGTTTGTTTGTTTCTGCTTAATCCCCTCCTATGCTTTTTTTTTTTCTCCCAGTTGATAGCAAGTGATTATAAGTAGACCCAAGGTTGTGACAGTTAAAAAAACAGTTAAAAAAAAAAGGTTAAAGGAAGTTTACCAACTCAGAGACTGACTCAGGTAAGCTTTATTTTCTCTCCTTAAAAAAACCCTACCCAGAAACATGTCATTTCTTCCGATTGGTGGTAATATTTTAGTCAATGTAGGAGTAATCATTTGTCTGGTACATGTTTTGCCCTAGCTGATATGATTGTTATCTAGAGAGATGTGTGTTAATGGGAATTCTACAGTGTAGTGGTTCAAAGATAGTGAAATAAAAGCAACTATAAAATCCTCATTATGTAAGAAAGCAAGACAAGAAAATAACACACACACACACACACACACACACACACACACAGAGAGAGAGAGAGAGAGAGAGAGAGAGAGAGAGAGAGAGAGATTAAATCTGTCAATGTTAGAAAATAGTATATAGATTGAGAGTATGAGAAGAATGGAAAAAGTCCATTCGACTTTGTCTCTAGGCAAAGACATTCAACAACAATTTGACAGATAGATACATATCATGAATAACATCAGCACAGTTCACCTACTTATAGAACTTATACTCTAAGAGAACATATTCAACAAATAACCTCACAAATCAATAATAAAACTATTACATTCTAGAAGGGAATTTTTAAAGGAGGTTCTGAGAGTTTTACAGATAGACCTACTTTTGACAGCGACACAAATGGCATAATTACTGAATTTAAGCTAAGACTTAAAAATAGGTTTTATAAAGGCAGGTAAGGAATGGGAATCAGAGATGATAGCACGTGCAATGATTCTGAGAAAAACGAATGAATTCAAACACATAAAAATGGAATTCAATATGGTTGAGGTACAATGAAAAAGAGCTCAGGTCACCCAAAACATTAAAACTAAGCAAGGTTGACACATGCGAGGTCAAAATGTGCCTGATCACCCAGGACTGTGGCGATGGCTAGGGATATGTTTCAATGGGCAAAGTGTTTGCTGAATAAACACAAGGACTTAAATTCACTCCCCATCACCCATGCAAAGGCACAGATATCTGTAAAGGAAGCACTGAGGAGAGCAGGGAAGGCAAATCCCAGTGACAGATTGGCCATCCAGTCTAGCTCAAATAGTGAGTCCAAGTTCAGAGAGACACTGCCCCCAAAACAAAGGCAAAAAATGACAGGAAACAGATATCCTGATGTTGAATCCGGTTTCAATACATGCAGACATACATAAGCAAGAACATCCACTCACATACATGTGTATATACTGTATATACACAATGAAGGATGGAAAGAGGGAAGAATGGAAGGAATAAAAATAAAAATACTGGGGCATTAGTGTTTTGGGACGTACCAAATAAGATGCACTATAAAAGACTCCCAATAGATGCACTAAGAGGAGACTGATTAGGAGAGTAGCTAAAGATAAAAGTATATGGTAACGATTACAGGGAATAGTCCTGCTGCCTCAGACACTGGCAGTGGCAGTACAGATGAAGTTCAGACCTGAAGTATATTTCAGCTGTGAGTAGGAAGTAGTTAATGACCTTTCCTTAATCAAGTTCAATGCATAGTTTAAGGCAGAATCCTGATTTTACTACTGGTTGAACAGTTAATAGGAAGCAAAGCAACAGAGAGTAAGTGGAAACTTCTGAAGAAGCTGATGATAGGTAACAGAAAGAGGGCAGTAACTAGCACGATCCCTGGGTCAGAGAAACATTTTAATTCAAACATCTAGCCACCCATTTTAGGCAGCAAGTGACAAGATTTATTTTCTTGAAGAGAAGGCCAGAGTAGAGTGACAAATTGAAGCAGCGAGGGAAAAACACAAGTATAGTAAGCAAGAAACAATGCTGTCTGGAATTAGATGGGTTAGTAATACACAAAGCAGACATAGGGAAAATGTGCATGTCCTAGAGCGTCTATCTACCTATCTCATCACACTCTCCCCCACCTCCCTTCCTTTAGGAAATCACAGTACCTAAAAGCACAGCCTGTGAATTCTAACTGGTTCCCACATCTACTATTTACATTGAAGCCTTGGAACACTTGCCTGGGTTGGGTTGGCCTCAGTTCCTCAGCAGTAGGTCAGAGATAATAACATTGTCAACCTTTACCTTATAAAACATAAAAGAACATGAATATGTTGACTGGCTTGACCTTGTGCAGGCATTGCACAAGTAACCACAGGTGCTGTGAGTTGATATGGGCCCTGAGAAGTTGCCCACACCTCACAGGGTAACTCCACAGCCATGTGAAAATATAGACAGCATTAATTGCACTCAGGGGCTATTGATAACAAAAAGGAGGACATGACGTTGACAAGGAGATGAGGGTTGGCATGAAGGGGGATTTGATGGAGGCGACAGTGGACAGAAATGATTAAAATTTGGTGTGTAAATGTATGAATTTTCTGAGGAATAAATTAAAAATATTCTTGAAAATATGGCCCACATAAAAATGTTAGCACAAAGTACAAGTTAGTAAGCTTTTGCTATCACTAGCACTGCAATGGAACATTAGTAATGGAAACTGGCCCTCTCCTTTTCTGAAGTTTCACAAAGAAATAAATTTACAAAATGGAGGAGTGTGGGGACAGAGCTCTATTCTGCAGTACTTGCCTAGCAAATGGGAGGTCCCATGCTTAGTCCCCAGAGAAACAACAACAAATAGCATTAATCCAAGACCAGAGACCAGCTTGAAATCCTAAGTTAGAAACGAGCCAGGGTGATGTAACAACAAAGCAACTATGGAGGCAGAAGAGACACAAAGAGGTCCTGAAATTCTTTTGTTATGCCACTTGCAAGAAAGATTTTGTAGTAGATGAAAAGAATAGATTACATAGCCGGGCGTTGGTGGCACACGCCTTTAATCCCAGCACTCAGGAGGCAGAGGCAGGCAGATCTCTGTGAGTTCGAGACCAGCCTGGTCTACAAGAGCTAGTTCCAGGACAGCCTCCAAAGCCACAGGGAAACTCTGTCTTGAAAAACCAAAAAAAAAAAAAAAAAAAGAATGGATTACAGACAGAAGAGGAAATGAAAGACAGAACGGGGAAGCGAGAGGTTGAAACATATATTCTAAAGTCAGGGAAACAACGAAGGGTTGTGATACTGAAATCATAAAGATAATTTTTAATATGAATATTAAATACTAAGAATGGGTGAAGAAAGCTGAGGACAGGGGTTTTCCTAACTTGGGGGTTCTTTTATTAGTTAGAAGAATTCTACTTTCCAAAGATATGGCCCCATTAGGCAGCTAATATAAGTTCAAGGGTTAAATAGTAATGATAGTATATTCTCACAGAACTATTTTAAGTTGCTATTTTAGTCATACTTTATGTTTCTTTCCTTTTAAACTCTGCCTCACATTTTTATCTAAAAGAGTGCTTATAATTCCACAAACATTTACTACCTATTTTACACAACAGACTGCATACAACTTTAAAAGACTAAGGTTATTGTTTATTATTACTAATTAATTATTAAGGATATTATTATATAATGAATAATATATTTGTTAAGAAGAGCGTGCCTAACCTTTATTTAGTAAGTCTCAATTGATAGACTTAGGCAATTTACGTAGTTTAAACTGCTTAGCAATGTAGTAGATTCTCTCTGACACCACCCCAGCAGAGACAGAGCAAAAGAAAGTGAGAGTACATAAGGGGCGTAGGAGAATTCATGTATATAAAGCCTGAAATATTTATGGTTATGTGCATAAACAAGAAATCTCTTCCATTTTCTATTTTTGCCTTTAGTTCGGAAGGTATATTGCTTTTTATGCCCCCCGATTTCATTTCCTCTGTAAGTTACCAAGGATATTCCTTGTGAAGGACTTGCTAGGCATACTAATACATCTTCCAAGATAAACTGCACTCAGGAAAAAAAAATGGTTTCTGAGAAACTGTGTAGTATACCTACTGTAAAACTCATAACCATCATGATGCAGCTGAAATCTCAGATGGTGTATAGCCCTGCTTCAATTATAAGATGGATCTGAGCTACTTAGGTTTCAAGTGTGGACTTGAGGCTACAAATTTTATTATTTAGCACTCTGCTAAAGTGCCACCATTTAATAAATAATACAGAGCCAATTCAGTTGACTAATAGATCTGATTTAAAAATAAGAGAAATATGTCCCCCATGTCCATTATATGCTCTATTTGATGCCCAATGTGCTTGTCTAGTTTCCTTTTCAAGGAATTGACAAATCTTTCTACCTCAAATTAGGCAACAGCATAATAAAACAATAAAACAGTTTTAAATATGGACAAGAGATTATTGTATATGCTAAAAAGAACACACTCACTCCAATCTAATAGAGTTTCATATGGACAAGATTTTAAAACTGAAGTAGGAAATCAGATCAAATCTAAGTTGTAACTACTTTGAAACATTATGGAATATTTTGGATGAAGCTGATACTACTTGAAAGCAGGTCCAATGATGATTTAAAATCCTTTGTTTACAAACGAAAAACAATTAGGAAGCCAGAGTAAACCAGAAATACACATAGGAAATAAATCTGTCCTGAACACCTTAGTTTAAAAAAATACCTTCTAGGTTGGGCGTTGGTGGTGCACGCCTTTAATCCCAGCACTCGGGAGGCAGAGGTAGGCGGATCTCTGTGAGTTCGAGGCCAGCCTGATCTCCAGAGCAAGAGCCAGGATAGGCTCCAAAGCTACACAGAGAAACACTGCCTTGAAACCCCCCCCAAAATAGCTTTTAGGGGTTGGGGATTTAACTGAGTGGTAGAATGCTTGCCTGGCAAGAACAAGGCTGTGGGTTCAGTCCCCAGCTCTGGAAAAAAATAGGTTTTATTCAAAGAAACTAATTTCAATGTCCTTTATATTTCTTTATGGTCAATCATTTGAATAGCAGGCTTGTGGTAGATTAATATATGATGATATATTCTTTATACTAAGGCATTCTGTGCCATTTCAAATGATGGGGATAAGAAAAAATGATTAAATTACATAAGGTACCTTTTTAAGTTACTTGACTTAATGGGAACCACACATTGCAAGTTTTCAATTGATCATTGACAGTCTAGAAAATTTGAAAATATTTATGATATTTTTGATACAATATTTATTTTGAAAATAGTTGCTAGTTTTCTTTTTTAAATTTCCTTAAATATTATTAATTTTATTTCAGCCTTAATTTTCAGGGGGCTAAATTCTAACATTCTGATCTAAAGGGAAGAAAAACAGCCAATGCAATACAGCATGCTATTTTGCATGTATTAATATCATTAAATATCAGCATTGTTGAAGAGAATATCCCATAATGCTTTGGTATTTTTTTGTGAACTTAAAAAGTAACTTAGTTACTTTTCAATACCACAATGCTGAAGGTAAAGGCTTTTTCTAAGTCAATATTATATTTAATCATGTAGTTATAAAGTAAAAGAAATCAACTAATGTCTTTCTTATGTTTGTGAGAAGTGTATACTTAGGCCTTTGTGATCAATACATACCACAACACCAAACTGTTCTGGCTCACAGAGATCATCATATTCATTCTTAAGCTGTGCTAGTTCTTTGAGTATATTCTGCTCAGGGAGATGTTTGACAAGATTCTAAAAAGAAAAGCATAAGTATTAGTAGTTAGTATCTGATTGGTGAGATGTTTAAGCATACATTAGCAACTCAACTAAGCAGATTAAAAAACAACCAACCTATTAAATTAAGAAAAACTGTATATAAACTAGCTGCAAAGGGAAGTTGTGCCACTATATGAAAGACTCATACCTTCTGTTATAGCTATATATCACAACAGACAGATGACCCTGTCCTGCTGATTGGTTAATTTCAACCAAGAATAATCTCTGAGATACAATCAGACATACTATTCAATCTGGACAGCTGCTGACCCAGTCAAATTGCTACATAATCCTCAAAGTTAGGGAGTTGGTGTAGAAATGCTATAGTTAATTTCTTAAGAATCATCAAATGGTTACACTGATGGCTAAGCTATTTCATTCCAACCATGACTATTAACAGTACACATGATTTTCAGTTTTCCATATCTTTACCAGCTATGATGGATAGTTTCATGTCAACTTGGAACAGGCTAAAGTCAATTAAGAAAATGCCTCCAAATTATCTGGCCGTAGGCAATCCTATAAGGTACTTTCTTAAGGAGGGCTTCATGGAGGAGTCCCTGTTCATTGTGGGTGGTGCCGTCCCTGGATTGGTGGACCATCAAGAAAGCAGTTTGAGCAAGCCATAGGGATCAAGTCAGTAAGCAGCACGCTTCCATGGACTCTGCATCAGTTCCTGCCCGGTTAGAATTCCTCTTCTGACTTTCTTTGATGATGAACATTGTGTTATGAAAGTTTAAGCCAAATAAACCTTTTCCTTACCAATCTGTTTTTGACAATAGTGTTTCATGACGCCCGAGACAGTAGCATATGTTATTTAAAAAAAAAAAAACATTATGGTATATGTGAAGCAGTGATTTTTGTATACTATTCTGAAGCCATTTTAAACTGGGAAAAAATTGACATTAACACAGAAAACAGGGAAACTAAGTATACAACATCACATAGAAGTGGGATTTTATTTCCTCCACTTATATTTTCTTTTCTTCCATTCAATCCTGCCTCTCTACTAAACTCTTGACATACACTAGTGTCCATCATATTAAAGCTCAAATTTTAAAATAAGAGTGACCTATGATTTAAAATAACATGGATATAACCATATATGCAGATGAAATCTAATGGAGCTGTTTTCATTCATGACTATAAACATTTTTATACAAAGAAAAGTAATCACTAAACTTATTATTTCCATTAAAAATATATTTTTGTAGTATGAAGAAAATGATGGTTTGTACATGCCAGGCAAGAACTCTACCTCTATACACACACACACACACACACACACACACACACACACACACACACACACACACCCTTTTCAAAATTTGAGAATATCTTAATTGTATGTATGTATGTATGTATGTATGTATGTATGTATGTATGTATGTGTCTGTGGGTTTTTTTTACACAGATACATGTACCATACTACAAGGAAGTCAGAAGTTAAATCCTGATGAACTGGAATCAGAGGCAAATGTGACCTGCATGTTTCAGGTTCTGAGAAATGAACTCTAGTGCTGTGCAAGTGCAGTACACAGCCTTAAACACTCTGAAGAGGCATAGCTCCAGCCCCATATGTAAGCTCTCACTAGAAAACCCTGAAGATGTAAATATTAGAATTAGTGCTGGGCAGTGGTGGCACAAGCCTTTAATCCCTGCACTTGGGAGGCAGAGACAGGCAGATCTCTGGGAGTTCGAGGCCAGCCTGGTCTACAGGAGCTAGTTCCAGTACAGCTTCCAAAGCCACAGAAAAACCCTGTCTCGAAAAACCACACACACAAAAATAGAATTAGTAATTCTTAAAATGTGTCTATTACTGTTTTTGTTTTGTTTTATGTTGTTTGTTTTCTCCATGACAGGCTTTCACTATGTAGCTCTGGCTCTCCTGAAACTCACTCTGCAGACCAGGCTGGCCTTGAATCACAGAGACCCACCTCCTCTGCCTCCAGTGTACTGGAATTAAAGGCACGTGCCACTACCTCCAGGCTACTGGTTTTTGTTTTATCTTAAGTATACTGTTAAGAAAATCAAAGATACACTTGGGTAACATACTTTTCACTAAGTGCAACTAAATTAAATAGATTAAAAGCATTATTTAAATTATGAAATAATTTAATTCAACATTTTAAAACTCTCCATTTCAATGTCCATTTTCTGTGTTTTATTCTAACCCTTATCTATATGTCATAACCCCAAGAAAAGGAGGATAGAAAAAGCCATGCTCCATGATTTTCCATAAAACATGGAATCTTGGCTCTTAGAAGGCTTCTATATATCAAGAGGTGAACTCTTCTTCTATCTACGTTTTTACTCCCAGAGTAACTTTACACAGGAAATGGGGAAAATCACTCTCAGCTGCTACATGAGAATGGCAAAATTCATTTGGAGAATATATAAGTTGCTTGCGGAGGTGCCTAGAAATGATCAATATTGAAAAGTCTTCTATGGCAGTGGCCAAGAGCAATTATCAATTACATAGAGGCATACGCAAACAGATAAGAATGTTACTGCAAACTTCATATTATCTAAGGACTCTTCACTTGAAAAAAACAAAAGAGCTCGTGAATTTAATGTTTCATTCACACTGCAACTACTTCTGGCTTGTAAATAAATTGAAAAGTTAGATTAACAGTTCACATAACCACTACATGTGCTATATGGGGGAAGTCTAATCATAGTACTAAGAATTGGACACAGACAAATAACAAAAAAAAAACACTTGAAAGGCAATAGATTCTGACAAATTATTGGCTGATAGACAAAGGTCCTATAAGTTTTAAGGTATGATCCATTCTATTTCTTTCTCCCCTACTGCTGCTTAATAGCATGCCTTTTCTCCTTCAACTATTTCAAACTTTGTGTTTGAAAGATCAATTCTGGGTGAGTATGAAAATTTCATTCTAGAAAATGTCAGTGAGCTGAAGTTTACTAAGAAAACAACAAAGGAGAAAGAAGTAAGCATGCCACCAAATGAGGAGATTTTCCCCCTCATCTTTTATGTATCACCAGTTCAGTTTCTGATAACTGTCACTGTTATTTGAAGAAATTTCTCCTAGAAGACCACAGGCTTCTAACAACTTTTTACATTTATGCAATTACTCTATAATGCTTCCAAAACTTTATTTCTTTTAAATGTTAATTGCACATGTAAAGGTTACTTAAGTAAAGGTATTGAACCATACTGTCCTTTCCTTCTTGACAAAACATAACCTTTCTTTTTTTGTCTTATATCTCATTAAGTCATTTTAGTAGTAGAGAACTGAGTTAAGTTCACTCTGATTAACTCTATCATTTACCACATAAATGGACCAGGGCCAATATTTCTTTTAAAAAATGAATTATTGTTGTATTTTCTAGCCATCTACAGATGGATAAATGAAAAGATACAGAAATTGATTTAAATTCTATTGATAAGTATACATGCACAGATTAATGAAGACAAGGAGATTTTTTCAAACACTTGGTAAAATTTCTGTCATTTTACCACACAACTTTCTCCACTTGCTTGAACAAAAAATTCAATTCCTTAAATATTATATGTTATTATGGCATGTTTTTCAACACTTTCTTATGGCATACAGCTAAAAGAGTTTTGTAGGCATGTGTTCATATGTGCTGGGTAGTTGTACAACAACTTGAAACAAGCTAAAGTCATCTGAAATGAATAAACCTCAATTAAGAAAATGCCTCCATAAGACCAGGTTGTAAGTAGGACATTAAGGCATTTTCTTAATTCATGATTGATGGGGAAGGCCCAGCCCATTGTGGGTGGTACAATCCCAGGGCTCTTAGTGCTGGGTTCCATAAGAAACCAGGCTGAGGATCAAGACATGAGGATCAAGGCAGTAAGCAGCATTCCTCCATGGCCTCTGCATTATTCCTGTCTCCAGATTCCAGCCCCACTTGAATTCTTGATCTGACTTCCTTGGATGATGACCAGTGATACAGAAGTTTAAGCCAAATAAACCCTTTTCTCCCCAATTTGATTTTTGGTCATGGTGTTTCACGAAGCAATAGAAACCCTAACTAAGCGTACTCGAGGCTTTTATATTATATTCCTGTGCTCTTGATCTTTGTTCTTAAGGGTAGATACAAACACAACTGTTTTCCTTTAAATAGTACCAAAGCCTGGTACTGTCATTATTATTTGTTTAAATATGTGTTTGCCTTTTAATACCGCATGCCTTCTATATAAATGTCACATTACCCATTAGGTACTGTGCTATTGGAGGATTACAAGTTTCAAAGGGACATGTATGCTCCTGTGAAACCATGACAAGCTTAAAGCAACAGCAGTATTATCTTCCAATTGACGTAAAATATAACTCTTCTCAGAAAGTGATGGGGCAAATATTTCCTTTTGAATAGAAATACCCAATATCTGTGCAACTCTTATAGTTACAGGACAAATATAAATTGAACAAATATAAAGAACTTATGGTTGTTTGAAAGAAAATGGCTCCCAAGGGAATGGCACTATAAGAAGTTTTGGCTTTGTTGAAGTAGGTGTGGTCTTGTCGAAGGAAGTATGTCACTGTGGGGGCAGGTCTGTTTCTCAAGCTTCCCTGAGTGTGACAGGAGTTGACTTGCTATTGTTTGCAAGATGAAAAACACTCTGCTATTGCTGCAGTATCAAGTCTGCCTGCATGCTGCCATGCTCCCCTTCATGATCATAAAGGACTTAATCTCTGAAAATGTAAGTGATCATTCTTTCACCAAGACTGGTTACATACACAGCTTCTAAGTTTTCAAAACAACAACTGTCATTTCAACCATATTTGAAGTTAGCATGATTGAAGTCCTTGGGTCAATTCCCAGAAACAAATGACAGTAAACAAATAAGCAAAAACATCAAAACAAGCCTAGACACTGAGATACTACTAGTTTATAGCCATGTTAATTCTCATATGATAAAAATAAGATATATTAGGACACATAGGATATATTAGCATATATTAGTTTTCAGGAAACACTGCACCACTACTCAGTAATTCCAATGATACAAATAATCTATTCTGAAACCCTAGATATAGTCCTCATAAACTACAGTGTGTGAAAATAAAATCATAGGCAAAAGTAAACATAGACAAAAAGGCCCTACCCACAAGGTTTGAGTCAGTAAGTTTGAGTTATGGTGGAAATTATATACTTGAACATGTGTGAGATAAAGCACTTGAAACCATCATATATAGAGAAGGTTTGCAAGGTTTAGACAAACAGCATGTACACAAATATTGAAGACAACAGTATTATACCACCAGTGTTTATGATAATAGCAAGTAAAAGTAACAATAATAAAATAATATATGTGTTGTACTTACTTTTTACAGAGCATTTGAAAAGGGATAAAACCTAACCATATACTACAGTTGCACATTCATATGCTACAAATTCATAAATAATAAAGTGGAGCCAGGCGATGGTAGAACACACCTTCAATCCCAGTTCTTGGGAGGCAGAGGCAGGTGGATCTCTCTGAGGTCCAGACCAGTAGGGTCTACAAGAGTTATTTCCAGGACAGACTCCAAAGCTATACAGAGAAATCCTGTCTAAAAAAAAATAACAGGAAAAAAAAGAATAGACTGGGAATGATGAGCATCAGTTTGAGGGTCATGGTTTCTTCTGGAGAAGAAGGATAATCAATGTGCTTCATAAGCACTGGTCCTGTGGGCATTGTTACTTTAATGAGCCAGTCAATGACATGTTTCTACTGACCACCACTGTGTAGACACTATCCTTCACATCTGCAAAGGATATACTCACTTTTCAGTTTGCTTTTCCTCTGAACAACAATCATGAAGGCATAAAGAAAACTACTTCAAGTCGAATCTTGTCAGGGTTGTTGTTTCAGAAAATAACTGTCAACATGTTTATAGTCTTATAAAATATTTCACACATATTCACAAGGGGAAATCAATGACTTAAAAAAATAAGAGACAATCACATGATTTTGAGCAGGTCATATTACCGGTCACTTAGTTACATGATGAATAAAAGAGAGGTAGTCAAACATAAATTGAAATAGTGCTGCAAAAAAGTCCAATTTTGTATTGTTTGAAATATTTCCACCTCAAAGCAATATTCAAATTATCTATGAAAATAATGCATAAAAAGTGTATTTGGCTAGGAGCACTGATTTTCTAACAGATACAAAAACAATAACAGTCTTTTCTGCAATCTTCAAAATAGGATTGTCTTTTCAACTAGCAATATGTGCTCATATTTATAAATATTTATATGGCTAACTCTTCCAACACTCTACCGATAAATGCAAAACAATAATGATAGATGGCATGTACAGATGATTTGAAATATATGCCAATGCCAAGTCCCACATAAAAAGACTGTTACATATACAACAGAGTATACAAATATGCTTGTTAACTCATGACTGGTTTTCTATCGGTTAAGTAGCTTCTTAGTCATTCCCATGAAAGCCTGTCCTCTTTAGCAAAGCTGACACAACACTACTTGTGAAAAAGCCTTGTCAGAAAATCATAAAATGAGTTAAGAGACATCCATGTTTGGGATCTAAGAAGAGGACTGGCAAAGTTTTCCCAAAGCTTATTTGAAAAATCAACAACAAAAGAAACAACTCATGTCTTCTCTGTTCCTGTCCAAAAATGATAAGAACTTCCTCTTGCATGTATACTGTTTAGTATTATACTATACACTACAAATGTTCTTCTTAAGTTTAGCATATCAAATAACAACAGTTTCCCAATCAGTAATTTCTCATCAGCAACAGATAATCACTTCATCTAGGGTAGTTATGCTTTTATTTAAAAATTATCATGCATACCAAACCTAAGGGCCGTTCCCATAGAAATGACTTTTACAAACACATGTGTATGTCATTAGGCCACAACTAAGCACTCCAAAATAGGATCCTAAAGTACTGAACAACTGTACACATAAGGACAAATGTCCCCTATGATGCATGTGAACATTCAGAGAAACCAAAACCTGTAATGCTTAATACTGATTTGTTAACCAGTCGAGATCTATTATCACTGAAGTGACAAAGGACTGTGCATGCCTGTAAGAGATGCTTTGTTCCCGGTTAAGTTTGTGAGCTGAACCATTCTCTGAAAAGGCTTCCCAGACAAAAAGAGAAAGCTAGATGAGCAGAAGCACCCATCCCTCTTTGATTATTGATTCTGAACACAATGTGGCCAGATGCCTCGGATTTTTATTGTAATGCATTCCAAATCATGATGGACTTTTCCTCAAAATACTAGTCAAAATAAACCCTTCTTTCCATAAGTTGCTTTGGTCTGGTGTATATGTGTGTGATGTAAATGTGGGTGGCCTATATGTATGTGGTGCATATGTATGTGGTGTATTTTTGTGTGGTGTATGTGATAATGAAACAACTAACAAATACACTGTCTATGAATGAAATAATAAGGAACTGAGCAAATACTCTTCCATAACACATATGAGCCACTATATATATATATATATATACATATATATATATGTATATATATATATATAGTCTCTCCATTATTGCTTAGATTGTTAGTTGGGGGGTCATCCTTGTAGATCTCTGGAAATTTCCCTAGTGCCAGATTTGTCCATCTATAATGGCTTCCTCTATTATGGTATCTCTTTTCTTGCTCTCCTCTATTCTACCCCGACTCAATCTTCCTGCTCCCTCAAGTCCACCTCTCCCCTTCTCTTTTTCCTAAGTTCCTCTCCCCTCCCCCTTCTGTGTATATGATTTGTCTTATTGGTTGATAATTAAGACTGAGCTAGCAGATAAAAAATCCTAGTCATTGACCAGCAGCATTGTATCTAATATTAATCTCTCTGTTATTTTGGGTGCCGACATGGCGGCAGGGCTTGGGTGGCTGGGTGGAAACATTCATGTTACATTCCCCCAGGTTCCCAATTAACTCAGGAGATCGTGTCCCTTTCCCCTTCTGGGGGGGTGGGAAGAACCAATGTATGTCTCTTTTAGGGTCCTCCTTGTTTCCTAGCTTCTCTGGCAGTGTGGATTGTAGGTTGGTAATCCTTTGCTCTACGTTATGACCCAGACCCCTGAATGTGGGTGTCAGATACGAGGCCTGGGCAATCTATGGGGCCTCTGGTAGTGGATCAGTATTTATCCCTAGTATACCAATGGACTTTGGGAGCCCATTCCACATAGAGGGATACTCTCAAAACCAAGGCCCTGCTCCAGATGATATGAAAGACTATGAAGATCCCCCATGTAGGGCCTCATCTTCCCTGGGGAGCAGAAAGAGGATGGGATAGGGGATCAGTGAGGGGTCCGGGGAGAAGTGCAGGGAAAGGGAACTAGGATTGACATGTAAAACAATCCTGTTGGTAATTTAAATAAATAAATAAATGATCAGGCTGTTGCCTCAGAGCTCAGGGAACCCTGCGGAAGAGGAGGCAGAGTGTGAGAGCCAGAGAGAATTGGAGGACAATAAGGAAACAAGGCCTTCTACACCAACATGAGCAAAGCTCCTATGAACTCACAGAGACTGAGCAGCATGAACAGGGCCGTATAGGTCTGCATTAGCACCTCTGCACTTATACCTTCTAGATTACTGTTTTTTATGGGATTCCTGAGGGTGTGAATGGGTGGGCCTCTGATTCTTGTAATTTTTCTTGGCCTCTTTTCCTTCTACTGGTTTGTCCTGTCCAACTTCAAGGTAATAGTTTTATTTTATCTTATTATATTTCATTTTTTAATATTTTAAAAAAGGAATAACGAAATGAAAGAATGACAATTTAGTCGCTAGAGAAAAGGTTAACAACTGAAATGTCATTATCCCTGCTAGGAGAGTGGATATCATTGGAGTTATACTGTGCATCTAAAACCACTACACGACAGGCCACATGCTCAGGGGTAGTTGGCCAGCGCACAATAGACTACCAGTTTTTTCCTTGCTTTTATTTGGCTATTGTTTGGGGGAGGATTTTACTGTTTTTTGTTTTTGCTTCTTAGGTGGTGTTTTTGTTTTGTTTTGTTTTCTTTCATTTGGGGGCTTTTGCTGTTGTATTAGGTTTTTGCTTGTTTTTGAGAAAGAACTTAAAGTTGGCTTGATGAGGAGAGAGGATCTGGTAGGACTTGGGGGGGAGAAAGAACATTTCCAAATATATTTGAATTTAAAAATTGTTTAAAAACTCAGGCAGTAGGAAAGCCAGTAATTCATTTAATTAGTAATTAATATGAAGGCCCAGCCCATTATGGGTGGAGTTACCTGGGCTAGTGGTCCTGGATTCTATATGAAAGCAAGCTGAGCAAGCCATGGGGAGTAAGCAGCACCACTCCATGGCCTTTGCATCAGCTCCTCTAGGTTTCTGCCTTGTCTTCAGTGATAAACAGTGATGTTGGACTCTAAGCAAAACAAACCCTTTCCTCTCCAAATTCCTTTTCATCAAGGTATTTCATCAGAGCAACAGAAACTCTAAGACAGCACTCAAGGAAGAAAAATGAATATCATTTTGCTTTTCCTTTGAAACAAGTTATTTTCAAATCTATTCTGCTACATGCATTGTAGGAAACTTATAAAATGGAAACCAAAATATTTACTCTCATCTTTCTCATGAAACAAAATGATTATATTTCCTTAGATGAATCTGTCCACATTGAATGCATCACATAGGGTAAAATAAATAATGTCCATGTTAATAATGGAACAGTACTTTCAATTTAGTAAAAAGCCACTTACTAATGTAGAGACAGATAGAATTCACTGTTCCTTTCATTGCATCTAGAAATAATAGTCATTTATTCCATGTTAATTAGCTATATATTTATTATAGAGCACAAACAATGGTAAGTATTAATGAATTCACATATAATGTGTTGAAAATATTTTTTAAAATATAATGAAAAGTCAACTCTGATTTCCAATGAGAGATATTGTACTGTGGTGATATTTTGTTTGTGCTCTAACAAATAAAATTTGCCTGTACATTAGAGTGCAGAGCTAGCCACTACTTAGCCACTGAGGTCAAGCAGTGGTGGCCCACACTTTTAATCCCAGTACTCAGGAGGCAGAGGCAGGCAGATCTCTGTGAGTTCAAGGTCACCCTAGGCTACACAAAATTTATCCAGTGTAAGAAAGAAACAGACCCAAGTGGTGGTGGCTCACACCTTTAATCCCAGGACATAGGAGTCACAAGACTTTAATTCCAGCACTAGGAAGTTATATAGGAATGATATGGCTGGGTGGAGAGAGGAATATAAAGTAGGAGACAGGAGCTCATTGCATTCAGTCTGCAAATTCGTAGGAACGCAATCACCCCTTTGGTCTGAGGATTCAGAGGGCAAGGATCACAGTCTGACAGCTGGGGAAGCAGCATAGGACTGAACCAGGGCCCCTGAATGTGGGTGTCAGTTGGGAGGCCAGGGCAGTCTATGGGGCTTCTGGCAGTGGAACCAGTATTTATCCCTAGTGAATAAATGGGCTTTGGGAGCCCATTCCCTATGGATGGATACTCTGTCATCCTAGATACACTGGGGAGGGCGTAAGTCTTGCCCCAAATGATGTGACAGACTTTGATGACCACCATGGGAGGCCTCACTATCCCTGGGAAGTGGATGGGGGGTTGGTGCAGAGCAAGGGTGGATAGGAGGGAGAGGGAACTGAGATTGTTATGTAAAATAAGATTGCTTGTAATTTAAATAAAATAAAAGAAAAAGAAATAGTTGCTGGCTGCTCTGCTTCTCTGATCTTTTAGCATTAACCCCTGAATCTGACTCTGGGTTTTTATTATTAAGACCTATTAGAACTCTTGTTACATTGTACAACCTGTTTAGATGGGAAACCTTTATTAGATACACCTTATACCTTTCCAAATGTAAAATCAAGTCAGTAACTCACCTATATAACACAGTAGGGGGAAAGATAGGTAAACAATGGTGTTTAAAAAGGTCAATGAGCGCTGGGCGGTGGTGGCACACGCCTTTAATCCCAGCACTCGGGAGGCAGAGGCAGGCAGATCTCTGTGAGTTCGAGACCAGCCTGGTCTACAAGAGCTAGTTCTAGGATAGCCTCTAAAGCCAGAGAAACTCTCTCTCGGAAAACCAAAAAAAAAAGGTCAATGAGACAAGTATCATATGAACTAATTTTCTGATCCCAGAATAATTGTATAATATTATCTAACTTACCTGCCATATTTTAAAGCTAAATCACATAAATTGAATATGTTAACATTATTAAGCTCTGGATATAGAGCAGAAAAAGCCACTTCATCATAACATCATTACATGCATTCAGAAATGAGTATTTTGCTGCCTCTAATATAAACAATACCTGACCAGGGCTATTTGCAACTGAGTGACAACCCATTTTACCAGAAATAGAAGTAGGTTTCTTAAAGTTACAGTTTTGATTTTGATCAATACTAAACAAATGTATACAGCCAAAGCCACCAGGTTTGTAATAAACTAAGAAAAAAACCCAAATAATTAGAAACTTGAAATTCTGAAACTTTACAACTTTTCTATCAAGTGCAAAAGGAAATCTTAACATAATGGTTTGCATCTGGGAACAATTTTTGATTCCCTATATTCATTGGAAAAAAACTAAAGTCATAAGGGGCAGTGAGTACCAGTACTTTCATCTAGAAGATAGAATCCCCCCAATCCACTGTTCAAAATATCACAGTCCAAAGTAAGGGATATGCCTTATGTGTGTTCACTATCAAGAAACTTTTAATGCATTAATTTTGTTATGGAGATATAAAAATTTTTATATAAAAGGAGTCAATATGTAAACCACAGTTAACTCTCACTTGGATTTTTCTTCTTGACTGCTCGTCTAATATTTTAAAAAGTTAACATACGGTTGTGTTAACTATATATTATGCTGAGCTAACATAGTAAAGCATGATGTACTATGTTTATACTATTTTGGAATAAAGTATAATTTAAGAATCAAATGTATTTAATGGATGTGATGGCTAGGTACTTTGCATTGTACTTTGCATTGAAGATACAGAATTACAGAAACTTGGAAAACGCCTATGCTATATGAAGACAGTCCTGAGGTATAGAAAATTTCTGACTGTCATCCTTAGAACATAACAAAAGGTGGTTTTAGAAATGTGATCAATTACAAAGGGTTATGATTTGTTTAATGCCATCATCTTTATATTTCAACTCATTTTACATACTTTAAAATGAGTTGGAAGCTAGTGGTGAAAATGCAATTGTTTTCTGTAACTTGATTTTTCAGATCAAGAACATTTGTAACTGCTATCTGCTCCACTCATTTCTTAAGTTAAAGGACTATTGTTTTTTGGCTAGAAGTAGTCCCATAGTCTCAGGTTAATATAGAGCTAGTAGAATAATTTTGCTTTTCATTTCTTAGTAGTAGAGTTCTAGAAGTTTATGTGTAAAGAGGCAGATACTTCCAAAGCTATAAGTACAACTGAAAGGAAACTTCTGGTCTATTCTGATCATCCCCTCTGTCCAATAGTATCCAAAGACCAACAGTATGAAATGATTGAAAAGTCTGTGAAGTTTTACTGTAGCTACAAGTGTGCAAGACAGGAAAATCAATGATCTATGAGGCAATGTATTGCACAACTACTAACAAAATCCTGTTTTCTAATTGATATAATAAAACATTCATTACTTAGCTACCTTTTCTTTCCTTGCAAATAAGAACACAATCAGTGACTGTAACAAATGAAACACTGGTTATTCTTTTAAAATATCAACATTGTACAAAATGGCAATGAGCAGATGCAATATTTGTATGGATAAGATTCAGCTTCACAATAGACTGAAATTAGTGCACAATGATCAAAAACAAAACTGCTGTCAAAACAGACATGAGAATACACTTTTAAAATTTCATCTGATAAGAGGTTAGAAGCAAAAGATGAAAAACAATAGCAGCTCATGGATGAAAATATTTGTGGACTGTAGTAACATTGCAAAATACTTCTCTAAGATGAGAAATAAGAAAGAAATGTCAAGATTGTTCTTGTCATTGTTAATGTTTCAATTTCCCTGAAAAATTATGAAAATAAACTTGGAGAATATAAGTTGTTTATTAAGGAGAAAAAAATGTTCTAAAATTCTACAATGCTAATGCTTTCATAGCCTTAGTTGATATACCTGTAGCCTTCTAAAGCCATCAAGTCTTGTAAAGTGCACAAACATGCAGACTCACAAGCTTGCATACAATACAGATGGTCGATAGCCACATAAATAGATCAATGATTACAAAGATGGATTGAAGAGACAAAAACGAGCTCGACTATTACACATGCATGAACTTCCTGACTATAAGAATAATTATACACTAGAACTGGTTAATTGAGGGAAGTTGAAGAATCTTTTTTCTTGCAGAATCAATAGCTACCCATTTATCTTTGATGACTTAGGTGTAGCACTGCCTGAAATCCAGGGTATGGATTGAAGGACCTTTGCTTCTATCTAATCATTTTGTCAGTATTCAAGAATCAGTTATATAGATCATGTAATCTGTTTTGGGTTGTAAAAATCACATTTGAGAAAACATAATCATGTGGGAAGCTGTAGGTTTTGTGCCTTGTGTGCACTGCGCTATGAGATATTCAACTGTGTTTCTGAACCATAAGGCAGTCAGAAATACATTGAAGTAGGGGGCAAGTAGAAACATTCTTGTGCATGAATTTGCAGTTATGAAGGAGTTGTGTAGAGCTGCATTTCATCTAAGGTATTATTGGTATCTACATTAGCCTTCTACCACACACAGCATGAACAAAGGAAAAGACAGAAAAAGGTACACGATGAGACAACTGCAAATGAAACCACAGGAATTTCCCTCCTCTGCAAGAATGCACTTGTTTCATAAACGATGGGAAGCAGAGGGCAGAACACCGTAAATAAAACAAACATCTGTTTAGAAAGTTCAGGGGTCTGGTTTAAAGTTTAGCACATTTTAAGGGAGACCTACAAAATAAGGACTGCCAGATGTAGCTGCAAGTGGTAATACAAAAGGAAGCTCTATGCAGTAGGACGACTACAGGCCACACTAATGAACTGTTAAACGTGACAAGGAGAAATTTTGAAGGTTTTAACTATAATCACATGAAAAACAGTTAAAGAGATACGTTTAGTCAGACTTAATATCATAGATAGATAGATAGATAGATAGATAGATAGATAGATAGATAGATTAGATAGATATAGATACATGGCAAAACTTACACTGTACTGTATTGATATGAACTATTTTATGTTTCTATGCACCAGTTAAAAATAAATGCAAAAGGTATTTCTGTCCCTGATCTGTCACTTCATCACTCCTTACAGCTCTATGGTACCTACAGTATAATCTATCCTGGTTTGATGCGCATATCTCTTTTATTCTGCTTTCACTATCCCCACCCATTGATTCACCATATGTGGTCTACAGAAATGAATTCCTTCATCTTTTGTCACCACCTTTCTTTCACTAGAAAACTCAAGAATTTCAATAGTTCTCATATTTAAAGAATCAGTGCTTTCCAAATGGTCCATTGATCTTGTTTTCTATACTGACGTCAATTCTATCCCTGAGACTTACTTTACTGTAATACTGCCTGTAGTTCTTTTCTACTATGTACTATGTCCTGGATTGTTCTTCTACCTGGGTTATCATGTTTTTTTTTTTTTTTATCCCCAAGTAGTACAAACATCTTATAACCAAAAATTTTCAATGAAAATATATTTTAAAAGCATGTTATATACACAACTGATGCCTGTATAGTTCAGGGCTCTATTATTTTATACTTTTAAAAAAGTACTCTGTATTTGCCTGTTTAGTCTATTGATAGAAAACCACTTGATATATGCTACAGCTGCATTAATTTTCCTAAACATAAAATTAAATGTTCAATAGTTTAACATTCAACTTGTTTACCAGGAGTCAAAAAGTTGAATGTACACAGGATCTAGGAATAAGTCAAAATGGGTAACTGAGATAAGGAACTCTGAGGCCTGTAGCATATACATGACATTAAATTTCTAGCACTTGGGCATCTAAAATTTGAAATAAAGCATATCTCAGAAATACATAGATACAGATAGAAAAAGAAGGGGTGAGAGGAAGGACACCAACCAATTCACTAATCATCTCCCATATGCTTGCTCATGACTATCTTCTGTTAATTCAGAAAAACATCTGAGTAATAAAACATACTATCTGTTATATTCCTCAAGTAAATGCCCATTATTCAGTCTCAGTAGACCATTATTGAATGATATTAATACATCTGTAACAATAAGTCTTTACTTCAAGCTGCTTGAGCCCTGCTGCCACATGGGTGCTTTCTGCCAGGCTACCTGAGTTCTGCCAGCCACCACATTAAGGTCCCAAATAACACACAGAGACTTATATTAGGTACAAATGCTGCTTGGCCAATGACTAGGATTTCACACCTTCTAGCTCAGTCTTAACTATCAACCATAATCATAAGACTTATCTTATGGAGGATGCCAGAGGTAAGCACCCTCTCTTGCAGGCAGATCACATAGTGGCTCCAGAGAGCAGAGAGCAGAGAGCAGGAGGAAGAGCAAGAGAAAAGGGACAACTTCCTATTTGTCGCTGCTTATATGAGTCTGCCCGCTATGTCACTTCCTGCCTATATCACAAGAATTCCTTTTATTACATTTCCCAGAATCCTCCTTGACTCCTATTCCTGCCTAACCTGCTTCTTCATTGGCCAACAGTACTTTATTCAACAACCAATAAGATAAACATATACACAGAAGGACCTCCCCCATCATACTTCCAAGTCAAGTTAAAGATGAATTTGTTCCAGGAAACTACCTTAACCACAGCACCCACAGGAACATAGCTATCAGGTTCTAGACTTCTTGCTTGTCTCGTGGACTTCTTTCTTTGGGACCAGTTCTCAAAATAAAATCAAATATGTATCTTTATAAATAAAACCAAGTGTATTGAAATAGTTGTCAATATATTCACCAAAGCAAGTTGTGTGCAATAATACATGTGCTTCTTGATTAAAGCATTAAAAAGGAAGATCTAGTAGCAGGCCTACTGAGTACTTTAATTTTGAAACAGTAATGAGTATAAACAATGGTTCTTGATATCTGCCACAACTGTAATGTGAAACAAACATTACTTCTATTACTGCCAGTTTGTAAGTACTGTTATTACTATTTTGGTACATTGTACATGCAAAATATTAATTAGAACAATATTAAAAGATGAACCATTTTATACTTCCATGTTGACAACCTGCTGAATCCTTTCCAATTGCACCGAACTAATATCTCTTTTAAAACTTTTCTTCATTATATACGACCTCCAATGTAAATCTTATTTATTTCATATATGCCTGGCAATATAAGTATAATTTCTCTATCAATATATTTTCTAGCATTTAAAAATTATTCACAAGCATTAGTCATCTCAAATAAGGCATACTTTAATTTTTCTCTAAAAGTTTAAAATTTTTTAAACTGCCAGTTTCATTTTTGGTCAGTTCTATATCTTTGTTTAACATATACACATTATTTATAGCATATTAAACTCTGGTCTTGTGAGTATGTGCATGTATTTTTGTTTTCTCTTGTCTAAAATGATCACGTTAAATTACGCTAAATTACATACAGTAAATGTTCCTGAGCAATCTGAAAATATAGTATATGCTGAAATGTTTCTATATGTTATAGCATTGCAAAACATTTCAGTTTCTACTGCACAGTGAATTCAATGTCTAGCTGAAATTTTGATATATGGAAATATATGAGACATATGGACATAGGGGGAATTAGTATTTTGTTAATAACTAACATTTGATCTTTATCATGTTGACTAAATTAAAGTAGTTTTTTTAATTTTTTTTTAAAGTAGGCCTTTTATTCTGCCAAATAAGTACAGCCTTTTAGCTATCTAGTGAGGAAGAGTTTATTTACCCATTCTAGGAGATGTAATACCAGTGTTAATTCAAATTCCTTGGAAATGATGTGTCCTTAATTGTTTCTTTTTGTTGTTGTTGTTTTGTTCCTATGAGAAGAAAAACTGTGTTCATGAGCAACAAACCGTGATTATGCATGGATGGAGTTTAGCACTGTAATCAAATAGAACTTACAACAAAGTTAATCTGATGATATATATTTAATGCTGTATATTATCGATGGTGCTACATGGTAATTAGACATAAATGGTAAACACCTCATATGAATGGCAAATTGATGCTACTTTTGCATCATTGAAACAAACATATATAATTTGGAGTGAAAAAGAGGTCTTAGTGATGCTAGTATTTTTCAGCATGAGGAAAGCAGTGTTTGGGGGAGCAGCAAGAGTACAATCATTTCACCAGAGTAGCATTCTTCCTTACCAGAATGTCTTCAGACATAAGATACATCCATAGTAACCTTAAAATCTCAGGTTGCCTTCTATTGGTGTATCATTCAATCATACATCTTAAATACCTGGCTTTTCACAGAGGCTTATCAAATAGAAGCCATGAAAACCCAGAAGACTGAGACTGGAGAGATGGGTCAGGGGTTGAATGAATGTGCTGTTCTCAGAGAGGATCTGAGATCAGCTCCCAAAGTAATTTACAACTGTTTGCAACTCATCCTCCTGGGAGAACCTGGTGCCTCTGGCATCTAGAGACACCTACACTGACCTAATCTGTGCTGGGATTGTTTGCATGACAACTGAAAAGAACAAGGCACAAAATTAAATGTGAGTTAGTTATCCTTCTTTTCTTTGATTGGGAACTTCTGTTTTAAAATATGATAAGGCAAGGTAGGTATATTTGTGACACCCCAAGAATGAAAGCTTTTTAATCTTGAGCCTATATAATGAAATTTTAAGAGGATGGGATCATAGTTTGGAGATTCAATCAATGTAGCCATACTTGTTTATTACGTTATACATTTTCCTCTAAACACCTTGGCAGATGAAAAACTAATTCAAATATGACATATCAAGTTGTTGAATTTCCAGCAAGTTTAATTTTTAATAAATATTATTATTTTAAAAATCAAGATTTTAAGTACTTTAGAAAATAAAAGAAAGAAAAACTCTCATTTATGCACATCCCATATATGAAACTAGATTTCAAAGTATGTATATAAAAATATGGAATGCCTTTGCTTCAATATTTTATAATATGTAAAATGTACCTTTGATTTTCTTTAAATTATTTGAATCTGGTCTAATTGGGAGGAATGAACTGTTTACAGTTTTGATACAGTAGAAACGTACATAGATGTTTAATGAATTCCCTAATTTGTTCTGGTCTACATTGAATACAGCTCTATTTAAAATTGTTACATTAAATCTTACTTTGCATTCTGGGGATGTAAGAGAAGTCAATCAAATTTAAATCCTGCTTGGCAACTTGGTGCTTCAGAAGTTTCCTACCTGCTGTGTGGAGGCTGACTTTGACCAGTCTCACCTCTTCTTGTATTTGAGATCTCTATGCATCCTGCTAAGCCTTTAACTCTTTCTTTTTCAAACATCTATGTGACTGGTAATATTTTCCTTCTGTGTTTCATCTACATTGTACCTTCTTTTTTTTTACAACATATTTGTTAAATTATTATTATATTATTATTAATTCTCTCCCTCCTTCCCTCCCTCCCTCCCTCCCTCCCTCTCTCTCTCTCTCTCTCTCTCTCTCTCTCTCTCTCTCTCTCTCTGTCTCTCTGTGTGTGTGTGTGTGGTGTGTGTGTGTGTGTGTGTGTGTGTGTGTGTGTGTGTTTGTGCGTGTGTGTGTCTGAATGGGAACAGCTCCATGTTTCAAGTCAAGGAACAATGAACACACTTGTTGCCTGCAAGAGTTTAAAAATAATAAAGCAAACCTAGTTAATGCTGTTTTCCTACAAGAGGATTTTTTTCGAACATGTCACATTGATGTGTATTATGATAGCAAAAAGTCAGTTTAAACCCATTAAGCCTTAATCTTACTGTAAACACGTCCAAATTTAAAACATGCATGAGGTAAACTGTGATGCAGACATAAACCATCCACAGAAATATGACTTGCTTGTGTTGTTTATACAGGTTCTCTAATATTTACAGAGAGTATGGGGGAAATAAATTGTTAAAGTTACATAAAATGAATTACTTGGTATGTGTTTCCTATTTCAAACAGGGCCTCACACATGTATACTATGCTATCATTGAACTGGCTGTGTAGTCAAGGGTGGCCTTGAACTCCTACCCTCCCTGTCTCCTTCTAAGTGCTGAGATTACCGGAGTGAGTAACCATGTGTTCTTGCAGTGCTGGGAATGGAGGTCAGAGCATGAAGGGAAAGCAAACACACTGCCAACTGAGCTACAATTGCAGCCTCTTTAGACATTTTTCTGAAGGTTACATTTGTTACTTCAAATGTCTAATATTGAATAACGTACAATTCAGATTCTATTTTGGTAAAGGGGGTACACTATCACTGATATTTATCACAGGAGATGTTTTAAGCTTCAATGAGATAATAAATACCAATTGCCTGACATAATACCCAACGAAAGAATAGTCTGCCACATTTACCTGTGGATCCTGAGAAAAATCCATATAAATGAAAACTTTAGAACATTCAGCTTTTTCATCCATAATATGGCTATAAAAGAACTATTTAATGGGCCCATTATGAGGATCAAATACATGCAATTTTGTGATATGCAAAGAAAGTCATATCTATAAATGCACAGTTATACTTAAAAGCACAGTAGTTCAGGCATGGCAGAAAGAAAACTGGAACCTGGATCTTAAAGACTGACTCATCTCAGGAATAAACAGATATAGACACTACAGATTCTCTTATCCAGAGTAAGAAACTATTTTTTTCAGGAGACCATTAAGAGATGCATCTACAACTTCTATGAAAGTTATTTTAAAACCAAAGGCATGCAATATACCTGAATTAGAGCTTCACTTAGCAACTGTTCATTAACCTCCAAAATAATGTTCTTTATTTCCTCGTATGGCATGCGATAAGATCCCAGGAAGATAGCTAAAATAAAATTAGATATTATTAGAGACAGAATAGTATCAAAAATTAAAAGTCCAATTATATATATATATATATATATATATAATTACCACTGTATAGATAAAAATATGAAATATTTGTCACTTATATACTAAAATTTAGAATTATAGGTTATTAGTATTTGATGCACTATTCTATCCGTATAGGCAAAATATCCTATAGCATCTGCAGCTCAAGTATACATATGTACAAAATAAAATTACTACTTAGATCTCTCATGATGCTATACTCAGGGATTTTATATTAAGCTGATACAAAATGATCAACCAAAATTTAAAATTAAAAAAAAGTATTAGGTGAAATTGGTCTTTTGAGTCGATCTAGATATTTTCTTTCTGTTTTATTTAATTTTTTTCATTTTACATACCAAACGCAGTTACCCCTCCCTTTCCTTCTCTCAGCCCCAACCTCTCCCTATTCCACCCCAGCCACTCCTCAGAGGGGGGTAAGGCCTCCACTGGGGAGTCAACAAAGTCTGGCTAGCCAAGCTGAGGCAGGACTAAGACACTTCCCACTGTATCGAGACTAAGCAAGGTATTCCACCAAGATCATTACTGGGAAAACCACAGTGAAAGCTGATCCAAGTTAGTGGGAGCTCAAGGATTCTAGACTGACAGCTGGGGGACCTGCATGGCAGCAAGCTAGCCCCTCTGAATGTGGGTGACAGCTATGTAGCTTGATCTTTTGGGGAGAGGGCTGGCAGCAGGACCAGGATTTAACCCAGGTGCACAAACTGACTTCTTGCAGTCAATCTAGATTTCAATGTCAAAATTTTTGGATACATTCAACACAGAATTTCTAAGGAATGACAACAAGGTAAACATCACTCCATCTTTCTCAATCTTAGTCTAAACTTATTCCGGAGGAAGTTGAAGAAAGAATTAGTGAGTTTTGCATTGTGTTATTTTTAGTAGCACCATGAAATTGCATGCCATCTCACCTTGTCTCCTATATCTCATCTAACAGTACATCTGAGAAATGCATGCCACTTGTTCCTTAATCATCTTATAGCTCTTATGGCTATGATACGATATGCTTCTCCAAACAACTATAATGCTAACTGCTTACTCTCCAGTGGAATTTTCAGACATGGAGCTTTCAGAACAGAATGGGTCCAGAAGAGATTTGACTAGTCAATTGTGGACTTCAAGTTAATGTACTATTGATACTTTGAATACATTGCTGAATATACTATTAGAAGATGAGTTAGGATTCAAAGAATTTAATTGGTAGGGCATGATCTGAATCACATATACTGGCCCAAACTTTCCCTCTCATGATCTCTGCATCTTGACCACTCTAAGGTTAGTAGCCTTGATCCACCATGATACTTTGTTCCTCTGCCTTGAAGCCAACAGCAATAAAAATGACCAGCCATGGACTAAAACCTGAAAAACAATGAGCTAAAATATTTTTTCTTTTAGCTGAACTATTCTTTTATTTTTTGACAATGACTAAAAGTTTGTTATAAAACAGTAGCCTTTGGACTTATCAGATTGGCTGTGAAAGTATGGCATTGCTTACTTTAAAGCAACCTATACAACTCTTAACAACAACCCAAAGGTTTATGAGTACTTAAGAAGCCCACTTGAATATACAAAGGAGAATATCGCAGGAGCTGCTTTTGGGAGCATATCATTTTCTATCATCCTGTGAATAGTGATACAAGTACAATGAGGTATTCCTAGGGAAAAGTGACTGTGCCATATTCATGTAACTTTTCTTTCTGGAATGTTGTTATAATCAAATTTTTAATTTATTATTGCTAATATATGACTCTGACTAATTTATAAAATAAACTTTACCCAAGGCATATACATACATACACAGAGACAGACAGACACACAGCATTAGGTACTTCTTGTGGTTTCAGTCATCAACAAGAAGTTTTGGAACAGATCCCACACAAATATGGTAGGATACTACTAAACTTTGCAAGAGAAGAGCTGAAGTGCATGACTCGTCAATGTACTCTGAATTTCTGCTGACTCTCAGGTAGTGAACTATTACTCTCTTCGTATACTGAATCATGATCCTGTCAATATTTACTTCATTGGATATATTTTATGTCATGTTGGGAGAATTCAACTCATTTTTACCTAGAATAGCTGACAATTACAAAGACAGTCCTTTTAAACAACACATTCAATTCCATTCTCCATTAAATTCACTTAAAAATATGGGTATGCTTTTAGAAGTAGAACCTGAAATCACATATTAATGTTTTTTTTACGAAAAGCTCTGGATGACTGCACTGAAAGCAAAATGATTACCGTTTAAATGGTTGCCTCAACATGAGGACTGAATGAGAACTCAAAACCTTAAATAAATCTCATGGACATATATTAACCAGAAAACAAGATCATACTGTGTACTGAAAAAAAGTTACTGAAAAACAACTTTGTGAAAAAAAATACTGTCATTGCAGCAATGCACAAATTGTTGATAGCTATTAGTAGACAAATTCTGGAGTTGTATTTTGACTAATGCCAGAATAATAACCTGTTTGCTTTATCTAATTCTCAAATAATTCTCCCATTACTCTTGTACAATTAGAAATGTAGCATGTGTTAAAACTTCTCAGAGTGTTTTAGTATCCTCCGTATCTATAAACCTTCTTTAGTGATCAAAGAAAATATTCTAAATCCAATTCAGAAGAGAGAGTATGTCAAAGTAAAACTTAGATGCTGGCTTAAATGGACATGAATTTAACTGTCCAGCTATGTTACCAATACCACATTTAATGGCTCAGTGCTTAGCTAAAGGCCTCAAGGATCAGCAACCAGTCATAAAGTGCAGTGGCTAACAATTTAACAATATCACATTACAATTATATTAAACAAAGAAATAGCAATAAAAGGACATGTTCACACTGACTAGGGAATATTTCTAAAAAATATGAATCTCAGTACTAGTCAGAAAAATAATCATAAAAACTTAATATTTTTTCAATACCAACTTATATTAGATTTCATAATGTTCAGTATGGAAGTTTTATTAACAATATTTTCCAAAACTCTAAAAATCATAGGTTTCACTGGGTTAAACAATGTTCAATTTTTATTTTCTTCATTTTGGTTAAGTGGTAAAAAGCAACCTGGATTATATTTATATAGTATCTCTTTCTTTTTCATTATTCTCTCATATATTACATCCTGACCACAGTTTTCCCTCCCTGATCTCCTGACAGTCCTGCTCTACTCGCTCCCCTCTCCTCAAAATCCACTCTCCTCAGTTTAAAAAGGGACAGGCCTCCCAGGGATATCAATCAAACATGCAATACCAATTTGCAGTAAAACTAGGCGCTACTCCTAGTGTGAAATCTGAACAAACTGACCCAGTAGGAGGTTTATATAGAATCTTGTTTCTAACAGTTTATCTGGACAAAGAGGTTGTAAGGTTGTTTACACTGAATAAGCCATCACTACCACATCTATGCAAAACATATTACATACACAGGTTCTGTGCTGTTTTGGGATCCAAAATTCTCAGTTCCTTCACTTTCTTCTTTGGAGGTCCACTCCTATTTTCTTCTGCAGCATCTATATTCCTTTGACCTGAAAGAAAAATGTTGATTCATAAACAATAATGGTCCTAATCCAAGTACATGAAATAACATTAGTAGGCATGTTAACTACATTAATAAAGGTGATTCTGAAATCAATACATGTGTTTATTTCATTAGCTGAGGGAAGAGGATAAACATAAAAATACAGACCTGTTTAGAGCTTTGCCTACAAATTAAATATCAGCACTTAAGCAGAAAAGATAAGCCAAATAGAACTAAAAATCAATTGCTGCTTCTTCCCTAATGTGTAACATAAATTACTCCTTTACAGGTAACTGTAGCAGCACTGGGATTAAATATGTAGTAAAATCTCACTAATTTGGACTAATTGAGGAAAGAGGAAGACCTGCCTCCTCTCCTAAAACATGTTAATATTTAGATATGCATTTAACTCAGTGAAACTGCTTTAAAGCACCTAAGGTACCTTAAGATGCTAAACAGATTGCAACAGAAACCTCCCGATTGAGACTGATATGAAGAATAGGTTTGAAGCATTTGTGAGTTGTACCAGAGTACCAGTTATTTGCATACACAAAACTACATATCCTCAAAGATGGATATTTTGAGTCTGTGAGTTTTGTCTTAGTTACCATTTTAAAAAGTATTCTTGGAACAATATTATTCACTGTTTCTTCAAATGTTTGAAAGAAATGAAACAAGGAGTGTAGCATCAAGGAGAGTCATTAGGCCCTATTCACCCTTCAAAGACACTAGTGTCAAAGCCTGCGGCTGTCTGCTAAGAAAATGAAGCATGAAGTGAAGTCCCCAAGTCCCATCTGCATAGAAACACTTCACCAGTTGCGCAAGTACTTTTGGTTTACTTCTTCCTTGATAAATACAAGGCTGAAGGCATTGGGATCACTAAATCATGTTAGACATGTAACACCAACCTACTTTTTCAACCAAGGGCTTTCTTGTGCTCAAATCCATGCTGCTAAATTTCATTCATCCCTGACTTTTACAATTATGATCATTGATTTTTATTATTTTAACTCATTTAAGCTTGGTGAAAGAGTTGGCACAGACATTATTTCCTTTAATAGTAAAAAGGTGACACTCAATAATATATCTTTTTAAGAAAAGATATCAGCCTCAGTGACACTTGAGCAATTTCAAAGAACTCGTCAAAAATTTTACCAATCCTTAGATTTCCTTTGCATTAATGGTCTAACATAAACAAATTCTGTTACCTTAGCAGACTAGTTACACATGAAATAAATTAACTATAGAACACAATATTAAATGTTCTAAGGTTTAACAGAATGATCAATACAAGAATAGACACAGTATGATGAGACTAGATAATAATTCCCTTGAAAATTATGATTTTTGTGACAGGTATCAAGTTCTTTGAAATGTTGCCAAAACACAATCATTGGGATTGGTGAAAGAAAAATTACTTCTAGTATATTTATTTAAAAGCCATCATAAACGTTCCTAAAAGGATCTTTCTGAAAGTACAGTGACTTTCTTATGCAACAGTCAACATTTCAATTTATTCTAATTTAAGCTGTTCTCAGCTTAAGACAACTGCATAAAGAACGAAATGACAGTTCAATAGCTATTTCTGATGTCAATAAAGAAAATTTAAATTATATCAAAATTACCTCTGGAAGCACATTCAGAAAATTTAACACAATCAAAGAAGTAGTCAAGAAAATGTTCCTAACTTCAATAGGCCTTAAACTCTGCTACAGAAAACTAATTAGACATGAACATACAGGTTGAAATACTGTAAGACAAAGGATGTGGGATTATTATTTATAAATAAATGGTGTTCTGGCTGAGAGGTGAACAGAACGTTCATTAATGTCCTTTTACATACATTAGGTCACTGGTTCTCCACCTGCATGGGTCACCGCCCCATTGGGGGACACATATCAGACATCATGCATATCAGATATTTACACTACAATTTATAACAATAGCCAAATTAATTACAGTTATGAAGTATCAGCAAAACTAATTTTATAGTTGGGGGTCACCACAGCATGAGGAATTGTATTAAAGGGTCAAAGAGTTAGGAAGATTGAGAACCACTACTTTAGCTATTATTTTTCATTAAAATCTAGTCTGAGCTCTTTGATTTTCTAATGAACAAAATTTTCGACATTACAATTAGATAGCCTACATATCTGTAGCTCATAGTTTCCTTTGGAGTTGTAGTCTATTTTACTTGATGAATATAACTTGTCTAAAACCCTGAGTCTAGAACGCACTAAGCATTCCATCAGTGGGAACTACAGTTTTGAAAATCAAAGTAGTGCAGCAAGTTTAAAATAGTTCCCAAACTAGGCACGTTTTCCAAAACAATGGCTATTTTTGTTTTTATCCCTGTTTATTTATTTATTTTGGTTTTAATATTCCTTACATATCAATACCAGAGGCTCAGATAGAGAATTCAAACAATAGTGATGAGACAGCAAATGTCCAGAACAGAATGTATTAAAGCCATTATTTGTTAAAAACTCTCTTTTCTAGTGATCTCAGAATGCCACTTTTCATAAACCAATTTAAGCCCATATGATTCTAATGCACACAAACTTTTAAGAATTAATTAAACCAAAGCTGTAATGACTGAAAGTTATTTGGATAACACTGAAGAGTTATTTTTTGTTTTAGGGTTAGCCAATGAATGTTCTTGTATTTCCTTAAATATGTGGGTATTTACATGAAATTGTATTATAAATTTATTCTTTTATAAACAAGGGATGCTCATCATCATACATAAAGAAAATATGTGTATAAGCGTTCTACAATCTAATATGAGCAATATTTAGAAATAATCTTTAATTTCTGGTACATTAGTGAGTGCATAAAACATTTGACCCAGATATTTATAATTATGCCTTAAGCTATCTTAAATGGGTAACATTTGATGACTCATTTGGTAATACATAATCTTAAAATTATTGTTAATTTTTAACATATCAAAAATCCCCATAAGATAGTTTCCTAAAGGTAGACTCAATGGTATTCATTTACAAGTTCACCAAGCAGTCCTAGTAAAGGTCTTAAGGTATCATCTGGTCCTTCTAGGTGGTACTTCTATGGCTTTGCTACATTAGTGTTCGTAATTTTCTACTCTTTCAAAATAGAAATAAAACTCCAGACTAAAGCATATAAAAGTTCCAGTCTCTTTCTGCAGTTTATAAACTGCTAGCCTTGGAAATCATGAGGAACAAATGGAGGAATCACAATCAACATAGGAAAGAGGGTAATCTTTTAAATGTAGGTAAAGTTTACTCAGTTTGGCAAGCAACAAACTATTCAAGTGTGTTCAATTGCCTTTGTACAGAATAGCAAATTTGTTTACAAAATCTTGAAAGGGAAAGATGATGCAATGTGCAGAAAGAGATTGCACTTCTGTCTTCTCATTCATGCTACATAGGACAGCTGCAAAGTTTCCCCTTTGCCCTGCTGCCTACAGCTGCAAAGTAAAGCATCCTACAGAAAAGTAGATTTTACCTCGACACCTGCATAGTACCTGAAGCAATAGGAATGGCATTATCAAGAGTGTTCCTGAAGTTCAGTGCACATTAAACAAGACTAATGGTCCTAATGGTAGGAATCACACACACACACACACACACACACACACTTTGTAGTGATTTCCTAATTGAGGAACAAATCTTACTAGTTGTAGTTTATACAAGAACCCCCCCTCCAAAATCAGGAAGCACATGTTACTGCAAATTAACATCTGCATAACTAATATACTTGTACACCTGTTCATTAAGCCAATTACTGAACACTGTTAAATGTCACTAGAACAGTATGTTTAACAATGTGCATAGCTAATGTTGTATATTTTCAAATCAGCCTGAATATCTTGGCAGATATTGTATATTTTAGGGAGAACAAATAAAGATGTCTTTAGGTTTTAGGGATAAACTTTGTTTCAGCTGGTAATTTCAAAATCCAAATCAAATCACAGTTCTTATTTCAATGTAGAATTTGACAAATGAGGCCGAAATTTTTCCCATTAACTTTTAACCTCTGCTAAGTACATAATTCAAGTTGGAGTCTGGGACTTTTCCCACATTTCCTATAGTTTTCTATGAACCAATGGAAATCTCCCTGGCTGTTGTATCTATTAAAACTTCCATGTTATGTTAAAAAACATAATTCATGTGACAACTTGATGATTCAAGTAATAAACCACATGAACAACATGTATCAAATACAGAAGACTATCAGGAAAAGTACAACTGCAAGAAAAAATAATGCTAAGTTCTAGTACTGGTAGGCTATTAGGGCATTTCTTATTGAGAATATGGTTTGGACAAGCATCATACACAAGCTGCTCTGATTTTTGTGGTCAATTGTAGATTACTGCAAATCCTATAGTCAATTTGGCTTAATATGGAAGACAGTTAATTTTGTTAAGCAAGATTTAATAGCACATATATAACTACAACTAGGCTTGACACTAGATATATTTCCCCCACAAATGGATAAAATACTTACTTTTATTAGTCAAATACATAAACCAGGTAGCTTTAAACAAGAAGCAATAACTTCTTCATACTTCTGAAACAAGTTCAAGATCAAGGTGTTACCAAAATGGTCACCATTTACTGTGTGTTTATATGGCCTTTCCTCAGTGTGTGCTAGGGCCATAGAATGAGACTTTCTGGTTATCTCCTTATAAACACATTTTTAGAGCCGAATTATGTCTTATATCTTAAAGTTTGATTACTTCCTCAGAGGCTTCATAACCAAATAGCATCATACTTCATAGTAATTTCAACCAGTGAATTTTGCAAGGAACCAAATATTCAGCATATAACAATACTAATTATTTTACATTATTGCAAAGTGAACTCTACAGGGACAAACTTGTGAAAGGCCACAAGGAAGAGTTAAATGGCTAAGGTATCTGGTACCAAATTCTCTTCTCTCAGCACTAAGTTCCATCATTTCCCACAAGATGAACAGCTGAGTGTCACATGTTTATAAGTAAATAACTGCTGACAAGAGAGTTCACTGGAGACACTCAACATATGTTATAACTTAATTTTCCTAATAGAATTCTTTATGTTGTCCAAAGTATGTTGCTGTGTATTTTTGAGCACTAAATCAAAGCTCTTTCTTTTTTCTTTGCATGGCATGGTATCCTCAGTTTCATAAAATGTAATTCTGAATTTTGTGGCCAGTGATCTTAGTAGGAAACACTCTGTATTCTGTTTTGTTTTTGTTTTTTCTTTTCTTTCTTTGTTTAAAATTTAAGCTACTCGAAAAGGAAGGTAAAGATTTGACATAGAATAATGAGGTCAGGTATGTTTTCATTCCTGCCTAATCCAGCCTGACAAAGTGATGTCTCTGTAATGTATGAATAAAGAATTTTAATAAGAAGATTGGTGATAATGTCAGAGATCTAAGGGCTCACAGAAATCTCTAGATGAAAAAAGGGGGGGGTAATTGAGGGTGACACAGCAATGCTCATAAAAGGCACATGCTGGCAACCCACATTCAGAGGTCTTGGTTCAGTCCAATGCTGTTTCCCCAGCTTTATGACTAGGGTCTCCATGTTATCATTAAGTCAGGTCAACTGTTTCTGAGGGTTTCTGCAGCACCGTCTTGGCTTCTTTGCTCATTCCTCCTCCCTCTCCACAATTGGATTCCAGGGGTATTCAGTGCTTAGCTGTGGGTGCCTGTTACTGCTTCAAATATCTACTGGATGAAGGCTCTCACATGCATGAGATATCTCAAGACAAAGAATAGCATTGGGCTGGCTGACCACCTCTGCCATCCTTTTCCAATCTCAGCATCAACAGGGAGAGCCTTTGAAAACTCTAGGGTAAACAGATGTCACTACAGTGAAAACGTACATACTAAGGAGAAAGTATTAGTAACTGTAGAGGTAAAAGATGTTTAATTTGTCCTGGCAAGGTGATGCACAGCTTTAATCCCAACACACAGGAGACAGAGGCAGGCAGAACTCTATGAATTCCAGGTACTCCTGGTCTAAGTGAGTTCCAGAACAGCCAGAGCTGTTACACAGAGAAACTGTGTCTCAAAAAAAAAAAAAAGGTTTAACTTGTTATTATCATATGGCACCCATACCTGTTTCCTAGGTAGCCTACAAGAAGTAAATAGAATACACATGCAAAAGTTTCACAGTACATAAAACACAACACATGGTTGTAGCAAGTGAGAAAATATTTTTGGGTTGGCAGATCAAAGTGTCTTTGTTCCAAATGCTCAACTCAGCTTCATTACTGTGAAGCAGCCATATAAAAGAAGAAAATGAATGAGCAAGGAAACTAAAATATATATGTTTGCAAAACCACATGTCCAGATAGATTTGTCATGGATTATGTAATTTGGTTGTATCTGATATAAGAAGTACCTAATAAATCACTAGGTCCTCATCTCTTTCCTTTCCAAAGAGGTCAATTTATTCTTATTTATACTTTTGAAAATGTGAGTAAATGTTAAACACTTTCCTTGCAAAACAATGTTTAGAAGTGTCCTAATATACCTGTTGATTAATAAATCTGGTTTTCAAAAAGCATTGATATAATAGATCACATTTTTTCCCTCATCATTTTTAAGTTTGTCTATCCTACAGGGATCAGTCATCTGATACCAAAATGCCATTTTGTCTTGCTCCTCCAAAATTATCATATAATTTTACTATATGTCTTCATGTAAAATAATCACAAAAGCTAATCAACTTTAATGAAATTATAAAATCAATTTTACTTCTCCATTATTATTAGGATTGAATATATTTGATAATGATTTACTTGTGAGTCACTGGTTTAAGGCAAACTAAAAGTGAATTCTACACACAAAAAAGCCCACATAGACTTTGAGTTTTCTGTAATATTTTTCTCTTGCTTTATGCACATAAAAGTATTACTGAGTGTTTCAATTTGGTTTGTTGCTGGCTGAGCTCAATGGGAAATAAGCAGAGCTATATTGTCTCTGTTTTTGCCATTTGGATTCCAACCGCTTTCAATTTTATCTTTCAGCAGTAATTTTCTTTAGTTCGGAAGCTACATCAATGTAATCTGCTGAAGGTGATCGAAGCATTAGGAAATCTTTTTGCAAGGGTAAAATAGAGTACCTGAACTTTCTGCTTCTTTCTTTGTTCTTAAAGTTAGGTTTAGCTTGCTGGCAACTTTTGATTTGAAAGCAGAAAGGTAGTATTTGAGACTCCTTTGGAAATGTGCAAACATGAGAAGAAAAAAATTCAAATAAGCATAAAGGTTCTATTCTTAGGACAGACTCCTGACCCTCTTCCTTCTCAGCCTATTATCCTTCCCTGTTACATCATCCACTATTTTGGAAGAATACCTGACACATTGCCTTAATTCTTCCCTTCTCCTCTATTACTTTGTTATAAGGTGAATTCTAATTATACATTTACCAACTAAGAATGTCAGAATCTCCATAGGAAAGGTCTTGGGATGGATATATCTTTAAAATTCCACTTATTATTAGAAAAGTTTGAATCAACTATTCTAAAGCATATTTAATACATAAACCTGTGAGGGCTCCAACTCCAAATTGAACAATGTGAAAAACTATCAATAGCAATCCCCAAAAGTCTTCTTTGCATTTACTCTAAATCACAGATCTAACACTAAAGGCAGATTCTTGGTCAATGCCTGCTGATCTTTAATGCCAATGATTTACATAGTTTTAAATCATTTAAGAAAAAGATGTATCTCTAAATCAAGAACGATCGATCCCATCCAAGTACTAACCAGGCCCAACCCTGCTTAGCTTCTAAGATCAGATGAGATTGGGCGCAATGAAGATGGTATGTCCATAAACCAATCCATATATTTGTATACCATAGAACTCATATATACAGATTTCTATAATGAATAGGAATGTATTTTACACATTAATTAAAACTGCACATATAAAATTCTAAAGTGGATATTGCATTAATTGCCTCTTTCCTTTGTATGTAGATAGTTGTGGCCATCACAAGAGTAGAAGTTTAAAAAAGAAATAAATCAGCCATTGGAAAGTAAACAGTGGCTAAAAACCAAACTTCTTACTTTTGTAAACATTTCTGTATTATCTAGTAACAAAACAGCCAGGGTAGGTAAGGACTCTGAGTATATAAAATAAGAAGAAGCATTTTATTGTATAAAAACTGGATTCTTCAAAATGAATAAAAGACTATTTACTCTTTCTCCCGAGGTGAAAAGCTAAAATGCTAAGAAAACACACCATGGCAACTGCACACTATATAGCCACGTTCAAGTCTATATGTTTTAGACCAAAAGATTTGAACACTAATATAAAAAAAATCTTATACAAGACATAAGCCTAATAATTTATTGAGAACAATTAGGTGTTGCTTACTGTGCAGCTCTCATTAACTTACGAGGTGACAAGTTAAATAACAGAAGGCCCTTTGCTATTTATAAGAGCATGTATAAGATAAAGGTAATGATTAAGAAAAACATTGCTTGACTGTACACCATAATCTCATGTGTGACTACCAAAATTCTTACTAGGTTTTAGAAATGTATATAATGCAGGTAGCACTATTACAATGTAAAGTTAAAACACATTTCAAAAGATTGAAGTGAAATCTTCATTGTGCTAGGATAAAGAAGAAATACCTGTAATTTAAGGTTTTACCACAAACTTATTAAAGATAAAAAGAGAAAGTAACAGCCCAGATAAGAAGCAGCTGCTAATAGTCACAGATAGCAAATGAATTTGACAGGATCAGGACAACATCCTGCTGGTTCTTTTTCCTCCTAAACCATTTCAAACCTGCTGTGTTTGCCATTAGGCTGGCCTTTACTTCACCCTAGCCACTTCAGTCCTAACACTGTGGGGGATCATTGTTGCTTCCCTATGGCTACTGCCAAAGTGTACCTCTCTGCTTTTAGCCTGGAATGCTTTGAATCTAAACGTAAGCACTGGTTATAACTACAGAGAAGGGGCAAGAAGTCAATATGTAAAATCTGAAAGAGAGGTGTCATAAACACACACACACACACACACACACACACAGCTTTAAATTGGTAAATGGGGCATAATACATTTCTAAAATATTACTTAAAAGCATGCTGAAAATGTGCTTCCTTTATTGACGTTTTCACATATACAAATGTTAAAGTGTAACCCATTCATCTATATAATTAATATGCTTTAATTGTTAGGACAATTCATGGAAAAGAATAAAACACAAAAATGTTCCTAGCTTTGCATCTAGATCTTATGAAAACAAGCCTGGTGAGTCATTAAGGACAAATTTGTGAAACACTGCTTAGTAAAACCCTCACATATTAGATACAATAAGTGAGAGGCAACACAGGACAGAAACAATTATGCTTACTTCGAAGTCCTTCAAGTCTTAGTCTCAGAATAGTTACATTTTAAATAAATCATTTCTCTGGAGTGAGTTAATGCTGTGTGCCTAATACAGGTGTAAGAAATTGAAGCTTTCTAACTGTGAGTTCTACCACTGTATAGCAAAGATAAATATAATTAAAATAGAGGGTTGCAATAGGACACTCCAGTAGCCGCAAAATAATTTGAGCTTACCTCCCTTCACATTTTTCCCTGCTGAACATTTGTCTGTTGATTAAGTGAAAAAAAAAAAAACAAGGTATGGTAGTCTCTATTAAACACTCTCTACTTACTTTATCTTCAACTAAGGCACTAATAATGCCCTTCTATTATCGATCAACTCCATTAATACAAAGGCATGTACCCTATTGTCTTGCCTGTATCCCAAATTGATAACAAAGGGAGTATGCTTCAATTCCCCATCAATGTCTCCTCCAGAGGAATAACAAGTTTGAGAGATCACAGTGAAAAGAAGATGAAGTTGCAGCAGAATGAGTGTGAATCTGATGACAATCTGACTTCAGAATGTTGGCAGGAAAGACACTTAAGGATAAGCTCAGAGCAGAAATAACAGTCCAGACAGAAAGCGTAATCAAAAAGGTGTGATGAAGCCAGACAGCGGTGGTGCACACCTTTAGTAACAGCACTCAGGAGACAGAGGCAGGTGGATCTCTGTGAGTAGGAGGCCAGCCTGGTCTACAAAGCTATACAGAGAAACACTGTCTCAAAAAAGTGTGATGAAATAATGTGTGTGAGGTCCCCAAAGAAAAACAGAACATAGTTCAATAGGAGAAAATGACAATATCACACCACAGGAACGTCAAGCATATTGTAAGTCTTACAAAACCAAACATTCCAGAAGAAAACAGGTGATTACAGATGCTAAGCAATGATTTCAAAGAAACTATTGTGATGCACTACAAGAAACAAGAAAGAAATAAATGGAAACAGTGAGGAGATGGCACTCACTTAAGATACTTAGTGGGAAAATTATTTCTATCTATGGTGTGAAGAAGACAAAATGAATATTACAAGAAGGTACCTGATTTTCAAATTCAAGAAGCATTTCTATGATACAAATGATTTCAGAACAAATTCAGCATACACTAATTTACTGGACAAGATCAATAGAAACTGTGCAAAAGAGATTATACTGTTCAGTGATCCATGTTGCGTCAATATCTGTAATGGAATGAGACAAGGTGATACAATGGCCCAAAGCATCCTAAAATTGCTCTTCAACAAAATTAAATAGGAAAATAAAGTTTCTCACAGACACTAAGTGAGTACCACACCTTCTTTTTGCCTAGCAGAAAAAAGTAAAACACTTCCCATGCCATATGAAAAGTAGAATATAGCACTACACTAGTTAGCATCAGAACAAAATTTGATCCCTAGATAATAAAGGATTTATGCCACGAACAAGGCTCTGTGAACATTACTGCCAAAGACAAATGACAACACTATCTATCTATGTGACTCAAGAAATGAAAAAAAGTGGTTTGTTCAATCGACAATGGTACAGAAACAAGAGCTCATGCCACTTTATTGGCACAGAAAGAGTTACTAGATAGCATACTGCTAATAAAGGTTAGAACACCACTACTTAACTTTGTCATATTGAGGTTAAAGTGAAATATGAGTATTAATCTACATCATTAGCTGAAGGACAGACATAAAGTGGCTGTCATCTCATTGCCCATGGTGTCCTGAATGTATGAAATCTGACAATATATAAACCTAATATTAGTTATTAAGGCTTCTCCCCAATCCAAATACAGATGGATCAGTGAGGTGGCCTGCCAATAAGACAACAGGTGGCTCTCTCAACTTACTGATTGCATTTGTGGCTTTATTAAAAAAGATATTCCAAACAAATTCTGTGTTGATTTAGTGAAAAGACATGCTGTCTCAAACAACCTCAATGCAATACAATTAAAGACAGAGTAAATTTCCTGGTGTTGGTGGTGCAGAGATCTTACACCAGGAGTTAGAAAGGAGTTCCAAGAAACAGTCACTGTCATTAAGTACCCTGGGACATCCAACATGATGCCAAATTATCACTTCAATTAAGTCTTTAAATTGTGTTTGAAAGGTGGTTGTCTGTATCATCCTATGCCTCCTTAAGCAGAGCATGACTATCATTCAGTAACAGCACACAGATCAAAGTAATACTTCTTTCCCTTTCTAACAGTATCTATTAATGACATTATGATCATATATTTTATTTAATGAGTGTCTTACTCAGTATATTTCCACTCTGTGATGACCATGTTACTTCTTCAAGGTAAGGATCTCAATTGACAAACTGCTTCCTCTAGCACATTTACCTACTGTTGTGTATATGTGAATGGGCATGCAAATACAAAAGGAGTAAACAGCGATTATTTGAAACATCTGTATATGTCAGTTCATATTCCACACCCCCCACTATGCAATCTAAAAGAGTAGGGAGTAAAATAAAAGGGATTCTTTAACTACTGGTAAGCATACCATAAATAGCAAAATCGACTACTACAGATGATAAAGGAGCAGCCTGGCTTTAAAAAAAAAGTGTGAATCAATCACCATATCCACTAATGTATATTAGATAGTAATACAACCATGAGGCAATGACTCAACTCTTCCAAAAGATGCCTAATAAGTAGGGGATTCTGTAGCATTCTTTAAAAGTGTGTGGTCATTATTAGCATTAAAATAAAGGACCTTGGTATAGACTTTGCTTAAGCAATTCTAGTAATTAATAATCCACATGGAAAAATTGCACACAGCTTACATTTCCATATGAAGTAGAATTTCCTAATATACAATATCTTTGGAAATGACTTACCTTATGACAAAATGAAGTGTCAAAAATAACAAAATAAACCTAGCAGATTTAATAAGAGAGAAGATACCATAGTTTGGTCAGTTATTAAATGCTGCAGTTTATCACTGCTAAAGGCCATTGCAGCTGAATCTGCAGTACTCAGCCTCATTAAAACTTAGCCTTTTAAAACAAGTAATCAATGAAGCTGAAACACATAAACATACATATTACAAAAAAATCTACACGAAGCTAGAAAAAATGCATGTATTGTTTCTTTGAAGCTAAGTTAATCAAATTTCTATTCCTCAATCTTTTCTACAATTTATCTCACTGACTCAAAATTTGATGTTTTAGGATTCAAGACAGGAGCAACATTGTTATCTTTCAACTCTATTAATATACACTATATAAATATATATCCATTTATACTATATTAAATTATTTATAGTATTTGTTCTTGAAATTTCTTCTCAATGACTTTAAAGCCAAGACTTCTTTGATCTATTGTAACTTTCATGCTACACAGCTAAAACTAGGTATTAACATGTATAGCTACAAAAAAGAAAAAACTGTGTAGCTACTATACTTAATAATCTACAAATATGACATATACTTAAATTACTTAATACTTCAATGCTGTGATTTGTAATGTTTTGCTCAATTTTTGTTTTGTTTTTTTTCTACTTTACTAAAAATGATTTAAGTGTTGCCTACTGGTTTACCTTATAGAAATATTAAGATGTTGTTGCTTATCTTTATTTGCTTCTTTTTACCTGTAGCATAACACTTTTGACTTTCTAAACTTGTGTGCAAATAAACTCAGAACCCCTAGTTTCCCAGTGTTCAAAACACAAAAGAATATTCAACAATCCTGGATGTGGTTTTTAATTTAAACAGAAACTTTCTCCTAATCACTAAGATGTTTCTCTCGTACTCAAGATTTCTTAAATATAAATTAAAATCAATCATCGTTTAACAAGTCTTTTACAACAACTGTATTACAACTTGTAATTACTTGTATTTTGATTATGATGCATCTAAGAAGCAGCCATTATTAATTGATGTGTATTATATTTCATAATAATGAATCTGGGTTTCTTTTTAAATTTCAATCTTTAGTAGAAAACCTACCATCTAGCATTTGCATTTCCCTTGTAAAACACATTATTGGTGGCAAATTTTCCTGTGGCAGAATTTTCTAGTGTCAAGTCACACTGCATGACAAGCAGAGCTTCTGTGAAGGCTCCTAGAGCCTAAAGTGACTGCAGGTAGGCAGATTTCAGCCAAAGCTCCCCAGTCATAATCTGACAAATCATAAGCCAAACACACAAAAGTACACATGCATTCATAATTAGTGGTTCATTCATAATACAAAGAACTGTGTAGACTGCATTTATGTTCTTTTAAATTTCTCCAATTTAATGCATTATTACTTTACATAAGAATATGAACTTAGTATGATGCATTGGAAAATAAAACTAATAAAATGTGTTTTCTACAAAATGTCACAAGAATTATTCTGATTAATCAATAGAGGGCTATAGTAATATCTTTTAAAATGGGCATTAATATCCAGTTAAATTTAACAAGAAGATACAAGGTATAGTATTTTCTCTATTCAAATATGAATTCTTTCGTATCCAGAAAACTGCAAAATAAGAATATAAGAATTTGGAATCAAACTTGAATATAAAAATTCTTCCCTGAATTTTTGTTTCTGAAAGTATGGTAAAATAAACAACTCGAAATAATATTCTAGTGAAGAGATTCCATTTCTCTGAATATATTAAAAATAATGTTAAATATACAGACTATCAAATAAAGGAAGCAATACCCAGATGCCAAAGAGAATAAACATTAGAAACAGCAGCTTTAACCTTGAATGAAGATTAACTTAAGCTTCAATTTACAAAGCCTAAAAGTAGAGGAATGAAAACCAAGCCATGGGCCTGAATGAAGTGGAAATATAAGAGAAAATTATTCTGGAAAGTACTGTGGACTATACCTCAGTTTAACATCAAATTAGACATCGACATAGTCATCTCTCTGGGGGGTTGAAAAGAAAATCCATGTCAATCCTTGCCGTGGAGTGAAAATTGTAAAAATTTTCTTTCAGAATCCACAAGTAAAAAAAAAAAAAGACAACCTGGATACAGACTAAACTCACAGATGTATATCAGTATAAAAGAAAAGCAAAAGGAAAAAGTATAGCCTGATCCTAGGTTGTTAGAATCATAGTAAAAGAAAGTTAATCTTTGATGAAGATCAGTAGCCCTTATTAAGGATTTAAAACATCTACAGAAAATGTAGAAAAAACACAAATGTTAAGAAATATAACAAAGTGTAATTACAGAACATATTAATAAATAATAAAATTAGTAGATCTGTAGATATGTAACAGAACGTAATGAAATTACCTAAAGGGCTTAAGAAAAAACGAGACAAAGTCTAAGATATGATAATTACTATACTTCTTATATTTGAAAACAGCTTCTGTTGTGTTCCCAAGAGGTAGGTAGGTAGGTAGGTAGGTAGGTAGCTAGCTAGCTAGCTAGCTAGGTGTGTGTGTGTGTGTGTGTGTGTGTGTGTGTGTGTGTGTGTGTGTGTGTGTGTGTAGGTTAAAAAATGATACACACCAGACAAAACAAGGTATGCTCATCAAGTGAAATATAGAGACAAAGGAATTATCCAGAGTATATCAATGATGGAATATGAGAAAATTTAGGAGAAATGGAGCATAGAATGAGAAGGTATAATTCAAAATTATAATTTCTACCTTCTAGAATGTGAGAAAACAATAATGAGTGAGATGCATAGAAAGAGTCCACATGTAACTTACATATCTTTACAGACCTTTTTGTACTCATAAAAGTAAATTTTTATGGACTGTGAATTATAGGAGAAGGGAAAGGTGTATATAGGTGGTTTTGGAGGGAGAAAAAAAAGGAATGTTGCAAGTAAACTATAATCTCAAAAGTTTTGTAAAGGTCTACTAAAACATTTTTATGATGGGTTATATTACTTTGGTTCTATACCAATTATATTTATAATCATTATATAAAACTTATAATTGAATAAACATTTGAGTTCCCAGTTTGTCAAGTTTTATTTATTTGAAGAACAACTAATTGGAGAGGTGATTTTATAAAATTCAGATTGGTCCAAGCATCTTGCAGAGGCTGTCTTATCAATTATATAGAAAGTCAGCATCTCATTCCACATGTATGATTCTAACACAAGCACAAGTCACACGGCTGCAATTTTCCTTTACCTTGTTGAGATAATAATACAAATATCACATTAGCCATAGAAATCTATTTATCCAAGTTCATGGAATGGAGATATAATTTAAAAGTTAAAGTAGTTAAGCCATTAAATGACTTGAGGAGGAAAGGAAATAAAAGGGAGTAAGTGAGGAGGGAAATGGGAAAGAAAGGAAGGAGAAAAAAAAGGCAATACAATAGCAACAAGATACCTAGAACTAGATATTGCCTAAAATATCAAACTAGAGGATAGGTATCTTTGAGTCCATCTATGCTTCTGCATATTATATAATCCACATTCTGGAAGCATCTGTTATAAACAGAACCCTTAAACTCATCAAGCCATCAGCTGTGTGATCTATTCACTTATTCCAAGCACCACCTGCAAAAAATTGCAAATTGTATAGCTTTGTTCATTAAAAAACTGCCTATGTTGAATTTCTACCTTCCCTGCACCATAAGATTAAACAGCCCTGACAAAGGAGATTACACAATTAAGAATTAAAATCTTAATAATTTAATCAGTGTTTAATATCACCTTACTTATATGGTAGCTAACAAGAAAGGGAAATAGTTATTTTCTATAGAAATTCAAGACTCCTTAGACTTAAAAAATGGACATAAGACTAGTTACTTTCACATTTTATATATGTGACTTAAGACTAGGTTAAAAAAAGAGCATCTTATGAATTTATAACTCCTGATGCTATTCCACAGGGGCAGCTGCTGAGTTTTGAACACAGGACCTGGTTCAGGTTATACAATTGCTCTACCATGGTGCTATTATCATGGTCTAAAACTGGTGCTCACAACAAAATAATTTTGGAAACTTAAGAATCATATCATCTACTTAATTCCACAGGACTGTCAATTTACATCACTCTACCCTAGATTCATTACTTAAAATTCAACAAGGAATTTAGCTAAGCATATTTGATGTACAGGTATTCAATGGAACCATAAAAAATAAAATAGAAAGAAATGACATGCTTTACAAAGATGAGACAAATCAAAGGCGAAAGAAGTACCCAAAGTCCTAAATCAGATGGACATAATAAATAGGATCCTCAGGCAATGATCTGGTTTAATGTAACACTCAAAGAGCATAACAAAGTTCTTTTGTTCCCTTAAGCTAAGTGAATGTCTTTGTATAGTTTCACAGACCTGACACATTTTAATAAACTCCAATGCTAACTCCAATTTCATTGTTAGTGGTAAGATTATTTCCTCTTCAGAGGATGTAAAAAAAAAACATAAAAACAACCAAATATCCAAACAAAAATCTACATGTTTAATTATTGTGAGTAATTCATGCAGATTGTTTGATTCCAAATGAAATTCTTTTAATATACTTTCCTAATTATGCTACTGTTGTTTAACGAACTATGCAAGAATACATGATTATTCATAAAGCAATGGAAAATAAAAGGAAACAAAGACTCAAAATGTGACAACGAAGAGAAAAGACAAATTGAAAAGAAACGGTGGCCTCAGACACACACAGTTTGTACATGCCAGAAAAATGTTTAAAACAGCAACATTTAACCATCACTATTATAATAGAGGAAAAAACATATCATTAATTTCAACATACACTTCAGAAAAAAACTGAATGGTTATTACATGGGATTTGAAAAAAAGTGCATCTACAGACAAAACCAATTGAAAGTATACTTGTTTTTGTTAACAGTTAAGGCGATGATACCAGAAGAAAAACATCAAATGACATCATGTTATCAACCTTCAGCCCAGGCCTGGTTTTAGCAACCTAATGAATAATGTAATGTGGAACACTAATCTAATGCAGTTTGTAAAGAAAGGGCATGGACTCTACCATGAACTTCAGTGGAAAGAGCAGTAATTCTAATGAACATAAAAGCCAGAGAGCCTCTTGTACAGTGCTTTGCATATGGTAAGTGCTCAATTACTAGCTCTTGTCAAATAGAAAGTACGTGCAGTTCATGATTGTAGCTGTGGATCACTGTGTGCCTATTTGCATTAATATCAGTTAGCATGCCTGGGAGAGGATCGGGAACTAAAACAAACAAGCAATTTCAGAAAATAGAGCAGAATATTGAATTCACTGAACATGTAAAAATTTATTGGAGCAAATAGCATTTCCCAATTACAAAGTGTTTACAAAAACAAAGAATCAACATTTAGAGAAAACGTTACAAAATTCTGAAGGTGTTAATGTTGGAAGTATACAATTAAACATAAAGTAATTTAAGATGTTTAATCACTTATTATACTTTATGGTGAATTATAAAAGATTTGTATGGTGGTAATGTTTTGGAGTAGAAAAATACCCTGCTTGCTTAATAAAACTTAATCTTATTCTGTTTGATATTTTCATTTCTCATTTAATTGAGTTAATGGAGCAACACAATTACAGTATTAATGCATGGCTAATAGGCAAATCAACATTTTTCCATGTTTGTACAGGTAAGTATTTTATATTTCCATAGCTTTGATATACCTCATAATTAAAAACATTGATTGGTTAGAATTAAGCTACAATTAACACACACAAACATATATATACATATATACATATATACATATATACATATATACATATATACATATATACATATATACATACATATATACATATATATATATATATATATATATATATATATATATATCACACACACACACTTGTGTAAAAATACGTGTGATTTTCAAGTTATCTACATATGGAACAGAGAAATGGGTCACAATTAAAAATAAAAGTTCCAAATTTACCCTAAACAAGAAACATTTTCATGGGCTATGATTTTGTATTTTGTACTGTGCTAACTTAAAAGTAAATGTTCAATTCTTGCATTCCAGAAGTGAGAAATACATATACAGAGCAGACTTTCATACACTGCCCCAAGAATAGGAGATCAGTTTTCCACAGAAAATGCTGGTTTTGATAGTGCAGAAGATTGACTATGAGATAAAATTAAAATGTCTTTTTCTTGATATAATGTAATAGTTTTAAAATTAGTGGAATGTTACAACGACAGTATAAGGTAATTGTCAATGAAAAATATGGTAGAAAACCAAACACCAAGATGATTTATTATGTGCTGGAAAGTTGGCTCAGTGACTATGAGGGGAAACTACACCTGTACATGATCAGAGTTCTGTTCCTAGAAAACATGTTCGGTGGTTCACAACCGTGTATAAACCCAGGTGCAAGTTACCCATACACCTCTAACCTCTGTAGACACTGAAAATTTGTGTGCATATACCCCAGCATGCACACATAATTAAAACTAACGTCTTTTAAAAAGCTTATTGGACTAATAAAATATGACCCAATGAAAAATTAATCCCAGCACTCTGGAGGCTGAGGCAGGTGGATCTCTGTGAGATCAAGACCAGTCCGGTCTAAAACAGCTAGTTCCAGGACAGCCTCCAAAGCCACAGAGAAACCCTGTCTCGAAAAAATAAAACAAAAAAAAAGACAAAAGAAAATTTTGCCACAAACATACTGGTGACAGATAGAAGACAGATAGAAGACAGACAGACAGACCTACTGACCTATCAGCCAAGCCAGAGATCTTGGTTTGGTGCTGCCGTGGCATGCATGGTGCCAACTCTTATGTGTGAAGACAGTACTGTCAGGTAATTCAAAGCTCTTTATAATCACTATGGAAAATCGATAGAACATAGGTGAAGGTTTTGGTAAAGATGTGAAACTTGCGGGCATGGTCAGGGTGCTGCAGAGTGAGAGTTTCAGGTGGCTGCGTTTCGCTTTCACTTTCACCTTTCGGCTTGCTTCTCCACAAGACACTTAGAAATTTCACTGGAAAAAGAATTAATTATAGACTCAAGAAATCATATAATACCATGGATGGCAACGGAGGCAGGCAGATATTGTATACCTCCAAGTTCAATAGCAAGAAGATTACCTTCTGTCTGATCAGAATGAATTTAGAAGGAAAAACTGGACATTTGTAAAGTTAATGCTCTCTTCAAGAAGAGAAGGCATATATCCTTCTGTTGTGTGTGTGCACATGATTTTGTGGAGAGGGGCACAGGAACATGTGTGTGAGGGGGAGGGGGTGTACATGAGCATGTGAATGTGGATGCTACACAACAGCATTAAGTATCTTATTATTTATTTACTATTTTCGTGGTTTTTTTTGAGACAGGGTTTCTCTGTAGCTTTTGAGCCCTTCCAGGAACTAGCTCTGTAGAACCGGCTGGCCTCGAACTCACAGAGATTAGCCCGCCTCTGCCTCTTGAGTGCTGGGATAAAAGGTGTGTGGCACCACTGCCAGGATAAGTATCTTACTTATAGCTTTCCACCATGATTTTTGGCTTACCAACATGAATTTTCTGAGTCAAGCAATGTCACTCAACTTGAGGCCCACAGACTTGGATAAACTGGTCAATAATAAAAGCCCCAATGTTCTTCCTATCTCTACCTTCCCCCAGGAACAGGAATATAGGAGCATACTGCCATGCTCGGCTTTTATGTGGGTGTTGATCATCAAGTTTGGGTCCTCTTTACTTGTGCTGCAAGTATTTTACCAATATAGTTTTATATTCTATGTTTTATTTTGTATTTGTCATAACTTTTTGAGTCTCCTATATGACTACCAAGTTTACATCACTTCCAGCACTCCATCTTTTGCTTCAAACACTCCTAATTTCCTCTGTGATTACTGAGCTCTTAATTATCATTGTTACACACACACACACACACACACACCTACATAAAAATACAGTCTGCTGAGTTCATTTAATCTTGGTCATATGTATATGTGTTTAGACATGGTCAGTGTGGAATTATATATTGTATATGTTTATTATATGAGGGATACTGTGTGAATCCAATGTATTAAACTAGAGAATTCATTATATTTGTAGTTAACCATTACTTTCATTCCACTTAACATACCCTCACTTAATGTACTAGCTGAATTACATAAACACAATGGAAATCTTCATTGTCTTACTTCTAAAAGTACATGAAGTAATGTTTAATCACTTATTTGTTTGTATGGTAATTGGGTTCCAGTTATTTACTTTTCATACTTTCCTTGTGAAAAAAAGGGAATGGAGTTGCAAAATTCACACATACCAACTTATCCATTTTTACCACAAACGTCTTAATTTACAAAGCAACTTAGCAACTCATTCATTCTGCCTCACATTCAAAACTTCATGATACATACACAAAATCTATCCAACAATTCTTGACTTTGTCTTTTTCTTAAATTATCCCCAGGACACTAGATACCATTGTTACACCTTGCTCATCAATAAATCATCAATCAAAACCAAAAAAAAAATCATACATACAGACACACAGAGGCACAAAACCCAGAAACTCCAATGAAGCCCTGGCTTTCCTGGAACTCACTCTGTAGACCAGGCTGGCCTTGAACTCATAGAGTTCTGTTTACATCTTCGTCTCAAGTGCTGGGGTTAAAGGTGTGCTCTATCACATGTCACCAACACCAACAATTTAAAAGTATACATCAACCCAACAAATCCCAATTCATTTAGAATACCTGAAATATTTCCCCTATAGTTCCACTTTATTTGGTCAAGAACCCCAACTGAGTATATCATTTGGTCATTTGTTGTATTTATGTTTTTTACCACTGTTTTATATAACCCTGCCCCCTGCATCAATTATTAACTATCAATGAGACCATCATGTTCTCATCCCGATCCTCCCTTACATACATGACTAATGCATTTACATCACTCCCCTTAAACTCACCAATGTCCCCTTTCCCTTTCAGACTTATGATTTCTTCTATGTTATTTTTGCTACACATGTACACATAAATATGTGTGTGATATACATGCATGTATAAACAACCTACTACTGAACATTGCTTATATGGACATATGTCCAGGGATGATCACTTGGGATTGGATGACCTATGTGGGTACTCATCTTGAGAGGAAACTGATTCTTCCTCTCTCAGCAGCCACTGACCATCTCTCATATTTCATCTAGGGGTAGGACCTTGTGGAATCTTTCCATCCATATTGGCATGTCAAGTGATGTTATCATTATACTAATCTTGTTGAAGCAAACACACTGTTGAGAGTTCACTGGCAAATTTTCCCTATGTAGCAGGTGGCATTCTGGTCCTCTGGCTCTTACCATGTTTTCCACCACCTCTTCTGTGATGTTCCCTGAGATTTACATGTAAAAGGTTAATTGGATGTAATTCTCTTGGCGTTAGGCAATCCACAGATATTCTCTGCAATTTTTTGCAGCCTCTAATTGGCAGAAGGCCTCCAGATATTTATTCAACAATTCCATCTCCTTTCCATTCACAATATTGTAGACAGTGAATTCATATAGACACATTTTATGTGGCATCATTATGCCAATGGTCTGTAACTAAACTTCATTAATTGTTAGAATTGAAGATTCAAGATATAACTACTTAACTAATAGCTCCACTGTGATGTCTAACACATAACACCAATTAATAAAAGACAAGGAATATTTGTTTATTCTCGAAATTTCACCCACCTCCCCATTTCAAAAACATGTGCAGTCACATTGAACATGGTAAAAGAAACAGAATTACTTTGTGTTTATTTTTTATCACTTATCCTACATAGTCAATTTATTATCAAAACTCACTGAACTAAACACCAAAATAACTGTCAAAGCAGCCACCACTTTTGGTGAAACTAAGGGGATTTAAGAACCATAGAAGCCAGCATTATAACTTCAGTTGAAAACATGGCGTAGTCAAGTAAGTCAGATGCTGCTGAGAAGCTAAAATAAAAATTTTGAAGCTGAAGCTGATATTGAAGGGCATAGACTGTTGTTGTTGTTGTCGTTGACAAAAGAGGAAAGTAGAATAATAGGGTTCAAAGCTTCACTGCAATGACCTGAATAGAGAAGACATCAATGGAAGAGAAACTAATAGCGTTACAGGTGTTTGTCCAAGAGTATACATTTAAAAAAAAAAAGAAGAAGTGGTAAATAATTAAACAAATTTTAGGTCAAGAGTGTTTTTTTTTTTAAGAAAAGATAAAACAGACATAGACTGTGCTGCTTAAAATGATCTGGTGATGATGGAAAAAATAAATCATCATGTAATGGGGGAAAGATGTAATGCCATGGTAGGTAGGGGCAGGTGAAACAAATGAATAGGATCCTACAGATTAAAAGACTTTCATTTATACTAAGAAGAAATAATATGGAGACAGATGCAAGACAACTTGTTGATGATGGGGGTCTTGGACTATGGCTTCTAGATTTGACAATGAATTATGAGGAAGGCTATTGTTTTCCAGTACATGCTTTAGAGAATGAGGCCTGAGCAGATAAAGAAGTTGAAAAGAAATATGGTAAATATTGCTGTATGAACAAAACACAGTCACTAAAAGGAAATTTAAAGTAAATCGAGAACCAGAACCTTTTTGCTCATATGCAGAATTTGAGTGTGAATTCTTTAGGCATATTCCATATTTTCAGCCAAAACATCACAGTTTCATGCCACATAACAAATATTTTAAAAGACAAAGCATTATTACATATTTTCTTTGTTGTATGCTCAAACTCAATTACAACAGTTCACAAATGAAGTAACACCAATGCAGCCAAACCATTCGGTCTTTTTGCTTTCTATCTATTTCTGTATAGAGATGTCAAATTTTAATTTGATGACATAGAAGAAAGCAATTAATATTTAACTGGGGTAGAAACTATGTCCAAAGCAGAAATGTTTCTATTATTCTGTGGATTACCACTGCATGATGATTGAGAATGATGTCTTAATATGAGGAATATTCATTTAAAATTGTATCAAGTAAACCAGTTTTATTTACAGTACCAGCAGCCGTGGCTGAAATACTTTGCCTTCCCTTTAGCATTTTAATTTAGATCTCTCTAAATGCAAATTAGGGGAAGTCTCTGCTCAGAAGATAGGGAAATGATCTTCCATTTTTAAATATCACTATTGTATTAGTGGTGTTGTTTCATTGGTACTCTATTTACACAGAGCCTTCATGCATAGCCCTCAAAATACTTTGTAAATATTAAAAAGCATGGATGCAATATTGGCTACTAAATTTCAGAAATGTACTACTAAAACTATCCCCCAGGAAAGATCAAATATTGCTATTTTAAATTATATATAAAAAAGAAAGAAGATGTACTTATTGGAGTCCCAGAAATAGAAATAGATTAAAACAGAGCAGGACATAAGAAAAAATGGAAAATTAGTCTATTTTATATAAACTTGGTTATGATATTAATGTTCTGCTATGTGATAAAATTATTGTCTCATGTACCAGAATAAATAATTTGTATTAAAAAAGAATTGTTTTGTGATTTGACTTGTGTGTGCATGCGTGCATGTGTGCATGCATGGGTGAGTGCATCAGAATGTTAACCTCACAGTCTAGGATACAAACATAAAATATATCCATAAACCTTAAAATATCCCAAGATATACAAGTTGCTGTGCTTTGCTCTCTCAATTCTAAGCTCCATTTTAACCTAAGGTATCTAAGGCACTCCATGAGAAAAGCAACAAAAGCATCAGCTCTTCTTTGTAAAAATTAAAGCCTTTTGGGGAAAATAACTCATCATAAGTCATCTTAATTTGAAAATCTAAGCCGGGCGTTGGTGGCCCACGCCTTTAATCCCAGCACTCGGGAGGTAGAGGCAGGCAGATCTCTGTGAGTTTGAGACCAGCAGTCTCCAGAGCAAGTGCCAGGATAGGCTCCAAAGCTACACAGAGAACCCCTGTCTCAAAAAACAAAAAAAAAAATGAAAATCTAAAACTGACGAAGCTTGCACACATTCACAAAATGGCATTCATTCAATAGAGAAGACAACTGTAAAGCTCACTAACACGGTTAGAACATTGTCAACTCTTCTGTGATGCAGGGCCTTGAGGATGCCCAAAAGTTTGATTTTGTTTGTTTGTTTTTTATTGTTAATGTTCACTTGATTTTGCATGAAAATAAATGGTTTTGTGGCCTTTTTTTTTTTTTTAACCAGGGCCACCTACATGAATCCTAGAAAAGAACTGGCGGACGTGTGGTCAATAGAGATGAGATTAAAGTAAAAGACAGTGAGGAGACAGTAATCAGAATGCATCATAAAGATGTGCAGAATTGACAAACAAAACTGATAAAACACATCTTCAAATGCTTAAATAACTAACTCGGAATTGTCATATATTCTATACTGTAGATATTGTCAGATAAATATGATTTTAAATTATAAGATTAAAACAGTGTGACTGTTTAAAACTGAAAGCATTTTCAATAAAGTTTTATTTACCTAAAAGATGCAGTTAAAAACAGGCAGATGATAGATAAATAGACAGACAGACAGACAAATAGATATTAGTTGGCTCATAAAAATCTACATATGCATGGATTACACTGTGGTATTTCAATGTAGGCATATGATAAGAAATGAGCATGCTAGGTTAGTCCAACATAGTAACACTTCAGACATCTATCATTTCTTCACATTTCAGTAAATTAGTCTTGCTATATGTGTAATCTGGAATATCCTCACATAGTACCAAGGGATAATCAATCACTTGGTCCACAACTTGGAGCTACTCAGAGCTAGGCCAACATATCAATAACAAAGCTTCTAAATCAAGCTTTAGAAAAATAGACATTTTCTTTATAAATTTATTATCTTGATGTCTGTTTTAGGATGAAAACTGATTAACATGCATCTCTGTGAGTTATTTTGATATATTCAAGTGATTGCTGTGAAGCATACTTTTCTTACTGTGATAATGAATGCTGGAAATTATTTATTCAACAAATGTAGAGATTGATGACATCTTCTCAGAAAGCCCTTTGAGGATCTCACAATCAATATTACATTCCCTATTTAGGATTAGCATTGTAGGTTATACACATAAGTGAAAACATGAGGTATCTCTAGTTCTAAGTCTGACATGCATTATTTAGCATTATGGTCTCCAGTTCCTTCAACATTGACTAAACAATAGACACTCCTTCTCTTTGATAGCTGAACATGCAAGTCAAAGTACATCACATTTTGTTTATTCAATTAATTTTCTGTTAACAGATTGATTCCATATTTTTGATATTTGTAAGGTTGTGATAAACATGTAAATACATATTCTATTCCTGTATAAAATTTCATGAAAATGGAATCATTTTTATTTTAGTCAACTTCTGTGAGTTCCAACTTTAGCAAGATATTTATTAAATTCAAACTCATTTATGTAGGTATTTATTATATTTTTCAATACATAAACAATATGTTTGATTTAGGTAAGGAAACAACAGCACTGCAATAGTTTCTCACTAATCAATACATATATAAGAGAAATTCTATGAAAAAATTTATTAAGTAAACTTAAGTTTCCTACTAACTTACATTTCACCTGGACCAACAAAAATTAATTTTGAGAAAAACATCAATGTTCAGAATATAATTGCAAATTTATAACTGGGATTATAAAAAGAAATCCCATCACAGAAGGGAAAATGGCAACCCAGTTCTCCACAAATGATTATCTGAAACATAATTAGGTCATAACATTCCCATTTAATCTGAGTAAACACTTTACAGAAAACACCCTGCCAGGAAACCATTCTCCCTTATAAAGGCTTTTCTCATTCATTACCTCATTTCAGCACTGGATATGCATATATTGTCAACTTCCTTTATCATCTGTCCTCTGAAAATTTTAAAATGGTAAGTTCTCAATGAATGGTACCAGGAGGAAGTGTAAGAATGAATGAGCCGAAGAAGGGCTAAATGCCATCAATACATAGTCATCATCAGTGTCAAACAGAGAAGACAATATTAATCTCTTAAAATCCATTTAGATATAGAATAAACTTATGGATTTTCAAGGCTAGTGATTTATCCCTATTGTCCACTGACTATCCCAGATGGACCACATTAATGCACATGTGGGAGCCCACAAGTGACTCAGGTTCCATCTGGAGTCTATTCTGACTTACAAGACACTAGAGTTCAAACTTGCTTGCTCCAGTCTCCATGAGCAAGTAATGATTATGCATATGGAAAAGAGCATGTTATCTAACAAGCTTTTGATGCCAGCTGTAGGCACACAGATAGAGAATGCAGCTGCTTGCTAGGACCCGCATGATAGATAGTGAGCCTGGCTGCTCCTCCATTCAAGGACAGTGCGGGGCACTGGTTAACTGATTATGCTGCTCTTCTGCTTCGCCTCCAGTCTGTATATAAGCAGGTTCGAAATTAAACTTCGGGCTGTCTGCTGTGCTAAAAGGCACGGAACGGGCAGTCCTCATGAATCTATCTTGTGTTTATGTCTCTTTATCTACCATTTCTCAATCCTCATGCCCCTACACAGGTAACCCAGCTGACTCCTTGGAGCTGGCCCCGGACATGATAAACAATAGGAATAAAGTAAGAAAAGTCTGTTGAGGCAAAGTACATCTCAGTAGTACAACATTTCTATAGCATTCTCAAGACCATGAACTCAATACCTAGCAACAGAAACAAAAATCAGTTTGGAAAAGAAAGAGGAGGAGAGAATTCTGAGATTGTTCTAGCATTAACCTTTGTTTTATCCTGTTTTAAGTATGTGGGTGTGGGTGGGTGTGGATGTCTTCGGAGGCCACAGATTGTGTCACAGCCCTGGAGCCGGAGATACAGGTGATTTTTGTAACAAACCTCAGGTTTTCTGGAGTGAGCAGGAAAGTTCAGATGCATGGATTCCTTTCTGTAATGCTATGATTGTCTTTAGCAATGAAACTATTTAAAATCTGAAGAATAGATTTTTGTCATTAGGAATTAAAAAAAAAAACAACTCTCAAAATTACTATTGCTTGCATTGGTGGTGCACGCCTTTAATCCCAGCACTAGGGAGGCAGAGGCAGGCAGATCTCTATGAGTTCAAGGCCAGCCTGGTCTCCAGAGCAAGTGATAGGATAGGTTCTAAAGCTACACAGAGAAACCCTGTCTCAGAAAACCAAAAAAAAAATATTTATCAAACAATGAACATGTAATGATAAAATATTAACATTTGAATTGCTAGGTTACAATGAAGGCATGAGGAATCAAAAAAAAAAAAAAAAAGAGAAGAAACGCACCACATACATTATTGTTTTGATTTCTAAAATGCAGTATGTATGTTCCTACAACAACATGTATAAAATGATCAGTCGACATGTTAAAATGTAATAATAAACTTGAGATGTACATGAAATTTAAAATATATTTGATGCAAGCATAGGCCTCACATCAGCAGACAAGATAAACGGCTTTGAGGCATTCTTGCTCAGAGCTCTGACATCTGATGATGTGAACTACAGTCCTGTCTGGTCAGAAGAGAATTATATATTTCATCGGAACGTTCCAATTATTTCTAGACGTCAACTTACCAAGCTCAGAAATGACGGCCCCCAAAAAACTATTGCAGGGTTTATAAGTGATACAATACTGAAATTAACTGAAATATGCTTTTTAAAATTATATAAATGGTGAAAGCATTTTCTTTTTTCTGACTATGTTAACAAACATGCAAATGCAAATGTGTTTTATAAATGTTTTCCATAATAATGCCTCAGACTTAATATGACTATAAAAATTAAAAAATGTTCGTGTATACACACACACACACACACACACACACACACACACACACACACACACACACACAAAATGCATGCATGCACACACACACTCACAAGTTGAGTATTTTCAAGTCTTATCCTTAAAATTTTGTAATGGTAAAAAAAATGCAACTAAAGCATTGAATGAAATGTTACATGTTTAGTCTCTATTTTTACATCTTCCCAGCATAATATGTCTATCAACGGATCACCAAGTTCTCCATTCTTCAGGAAAGGATGTGTGCATGAGAAACCAAGTGAAAACAGTTTTTTTCTAGATCTCTCTCTCATGTAAGCAATGAGAATTTTACAGCATGAACTATAAGGTCCATTAACAATTTGATACACTTCAGTTTCATAACATAGCTCTGACCCCCTTAATTTCAATATATTTGCCTGTCGTCCATGCTTACTAGCAACTCCACAACCATGAGCTCCAAGGAACTAAATGTGCATTAATAGGGGCCTCCTTCCCAAAGCAGGAAAAACTGGCTCAGTACCAACCACAAAGATAAAAGTTAGGAGGGGATTGAAATCCTGCCAAGAGACTGTCACAGATGGAGACTCAAGAAGGAGAGTATGAAAATAACACATCCAACTCAGTTTGAATGGAAGCCAGGGATAATGAATAGCACAACTTGGATAATTTCTCTTGAGCCTGTCTATATTAGAGTTATTATATGCCACTCAGTGACTAATGTAACTAAAGTATAACTTCTCAGTTGTAAAAAAAAAATGTATCCTTGTTTATACATCTCCATCAATTGCATGCAAAAACACTTACATCATAATAAAATGATTTCTCTTAACAATACCTTAAACCAAATTAATAAAGAAAGAATAACCTAGAAAAAACTGTAAAAAAGGTAATGAGGGGTTATTATCAGCATATAAGATTAGAAAAATAAGAAAAAAATGCTATCATTCTAATCTGAAATGTCTGAAATATAAAATCAAAACGATCCCTGGCCTGGCAAGATATCTGAAACAGTTCAATACTGGCACTTATATCTTGGGGGTAACCAACAGATGTCTACTTGGACTTAAGGCCTGCTTTATAGGAGAGAACACATGTCTAGTACAGTAAATCTATGAGCTACTCTTGGCTGGAGAGATCATAGGTCCTAAAAGAGAATGTAGCACTGCCATTTTCCAAAATCAATATAACATGTAACTCACCCGAAATACTCATAACCACAGATACCTGAAGCTCTCACCTCTCATAGAAGAAGCTTCTTTGTGCAGTAGACAACAGCTGCTACAGAGATCTACCAATGGTCAAAATACAGAGAATATGTGGCCATGGTGTATAGGTCTCCAATTTACACATCTATAATATAACCTCTATACCTAAGTCTCAGAGAACATTGCAGAACAGGGAGTATTTTAAGGGCCAGACAGTAGCTCTACACATGAAAGGGATGCTGTCCCCAAGATTTCTCAATAATATGGTTGCCTAAACAAGAACTGAATACTAATCACATCACTCAACATGACAATATGGGTGAGGGAACTTCACTAGGCCCTATATCAAGATGAAGGCTACAGGTAGTAACTGACTGGTGAATGAGGGAGAATGCATTTTCCCTGGGAATGATCCTCATGACAGGCTATCAAATCCCAAGTGGTCAGTTACTTCCCTGTATATACTGTATGTACATCACTTGTATATATGAAGAACACCAAGTGAACTCAGTAGGTTGATGTGACAATAATCATAAGAGAAGTTAGGAATTTGACAGGGAAAATAGGAGGAATAATGTAAAGAGTATTCACACAGAGAACCAGTCTCTCTCATGATGTTCCTCTGGCTAGTCAAATCTCAAGAGGTAACATAATAGTGAAGTGAATATAGTTTTATGCTCATTGACTTGGTAAGAGTCAGGATATATAAAATGCTGATCATTTGTACCTTTACTCTTATGTTGTATTTTATTTCAATATCTGCAATAATTCACCACTCCACACTTAGATAATTGCATGTGCACCAGATACTATTGCAGCGTCTCTTTCACTGCTAGACGGCAGAGTCATGTGCCACCCTATGAAAGTATTCTAGTTGTGGCTCACACTCTAATTTTACATGTGAAAGATACGGAATTTCCTTTTAGACTGATTTCTATAGCAGTTTTTAATATGTTGGCAAAAACAAAATACAAGAAAAATGTTACTAAAATAATATCAAAATGAGACGTTAACATTCAGTATTATACCATAATGGAGGTATATATTTTAGAATCTAATTTCAAATTGTTTTAAAGAACAGTGGGAGTGGGAAAAATCACAATTCCAGAAACTAGTGATTAAGACACAAAAATGTATTTTTGTTGCTTTTTAAATTTTGTTTTATTTTGTTTTTCCAGACAGGATTTCTCTGTATGCTATCACAGAACTTGCTCTATAGACCAGGCTGGGCTCAAATTCACAGAGATCCACCTGCCTCTGCCTCCAAATGGCTGGGATTAAAGATGTGCACCACCACCTCCTGGCTTGTTGCTTATTTTTTCTTTGGTTATATTTACAAACCAATCACAGTTTCCCCTCCCACCCCTCTCCTCCCTGCCCCCATCCATTCCTCCTCCAATATTTTGGAGGCAGGCCTTACATATTAAATATCAGCCAGCCATGGTATATAAAGTTACAGTGAGACTTACACTTCAATTTCTCATGTGTAAATTTTTAAATGTGAAGATGAGTATTATAACCTTGTATTTTAAAAATTTCAATTAGTGTTAAATCAATTTGAAATATCATTCTACCTACAAGTTCATTGTCAAAGATATATAAATTCCTTAGCAGCTAAAACTAAGCTCTGTGTGTCTAATTACAGATGCATTTTTGAAATACACCATTTCAATGTTATCTTATATAAAATGTAAGATGATTATTTAATATCTATTGTTTACCTAATTAAGAGACCCAGGTCAAAGTCCTTTTTAATGAGTTGACTAGTTAACTGAAGGACATTTCCTGTTCCCTACCTTATATTTCTCAAATGTTGTAGGAAATGGGCCAATCTTCATTTGATCACCCTATTTTATGATCTATAACTTCTTTTTTTTGGCTGTAGATGTTGAGACTTTGCAGAATCAGAATGTTAAAATACTATTTTAAAATTCTTTATACAGCATAACTCCTGAATTTCTGTTCATTAACTTCATGCAAAAATCATTCCCAATAATGAAGGACTCCAATAGATCAAGACGACTTATATGAATGTATTCATATTTCATGCTAATTAGTCCCTGTACATGTAATCTCTTTCCCTAGTGTGTCCAGTACATGTGTCTCTGTCCTAGATTGCTCATTAAATGTGCTATAGTTCATTTGAACACTGCATCACTGTGACTGAATTAGACATTTCAGAATCCAAGGCCTATGATTTTCTTCCTCTGTGAATTTCTTACTAAGGCTTACAAGCAAAGCTCTGGTAGCAGTGAAATAATACATACAGCAGTCGATATGTTCTGTAACTATATAAACAAGGTTATCATAAAGGTAGACTGGTATCTGCAATGTCTCCATTGTGCATGCAGGTAATATACCCAGTATCTGACAAGGTTTGAGAAGTAGCAATCCTTATTCTTTTTAATGGGGACCTCTGAGACCAACACTGTCTAGAAAAATAGCATGCTCACAGTTATATAGAGACTTTTCCTAGATTACTGCATCCAACACACACACACACACACACACACACACACACACACACACACACACACACACACACTTACTTCTTTAAAATTTAAGTTGCAGAAAGAAAGTTTACAGGAGAATAAAATTGTAATGTATTTCTGCCTGAAATATAACGGTATGAATCTAGTTTTTATATGTGACAGAAGGAGGTTATGTTAAAATAGCACAATGGTGCAGAGGTCTCAAGTGTGGATTAATTTTTAAATCATTACATGGTGATAGTTTGATTTCTATATATTTCCTAGTCCAGTGTAATGAAAGAACATTGCTGGAGGATGAAGTTTTGACTTTTCATGCAGAATCAGTTCTATATGATCGCACAGTAAGATATTTTGCAGACGTGACGAGTCCACACTGATTTCTACTCTCCTATTTTTGGAACTGTAAGGTAACAACAACAAAAGCCTATCTCTACCATATACACCGCTTTTAAGTCTAATCTACATCATCATACTTGTTTACTCAGAATAAATGTGAGAATGAAAAGAGACTGCAAAATTACAACAATTTTCAATCACTCCTGACTTCATGTTAATTTCTATGTCTAAAGTATAACAAAGTGCTATCAGAAAATATCTGTACTTTCTTGTGTTTCCATTTTTAGCATTTATAAAATATATTTTCTATTTGTTTGAAATCCTAAAGCAGTATCACAAATAAATGCACACATTAACAATTACCAACCTATTTTTTAAAAACCAAATTAATGGTTTCAAATTCTCATAAAGTTGAAATGCCTACTAAATTATAAGTAATAAAGAAGTAATATGTTCATTTTATTAATTCTCAGAAAAGATACAGTTCCTTTCCCTACTGATTATGGCAAAAATTTAAATATCAAATCTAAAGGGTTATCATCAAAAGAAATAAAATTAAAGCACTTCTGTGTGTCTATGTTCACTGGAGAATTTTTTTAATTCAATACCTATCCATGGGTTTAGAATTGTGCAGATATGAATTTAATTACATTTATTAGTGAAGAGCTTGAAAGATACTTTGATTCACCAACATAAGACAAAAATACTACCCATTACTTTGAAGGCAAAAGCAAATATATCTCATTGAGTTTGAGGCTAACCTACTCTTTGGAGTAACTTTTTCAAAACAGAAAAAAATAATAAAAGTTTCAATTTATTTGGAAGGTTTGGTAAAGCACAGTCTAAAGACTAACAATATATTATAAATAAGAGACAACTAACAGATGGCAGAGTGTGGGACTCAGTGGGAACAGCACTTGCCTACCAAGCATGTGGACTTCAGTTCACGCTCTATTAAAAAAAATGTTTGGCCGGCTAACTGAGAAGCTGGCTTCAGTAATACACATGGAACTTATAGGTAAAAGAGTTAGTACTCAGTGACAGAACTGGGTACTTAATGAAGGTAGTAGAAGTCATAACATTGAAAAGGACTCACCTTAACCCGCCCTCCATCATTTAGATGAAAGAACAATAGATACATCAAAAACAATTCCATGATCACTATCAAAAAAACAAAAAACAAAAAAAAAACCTATGGGCTATTTTGACATCATTACTTGTATAATGCAATTACTTTTCTAATACCTTAAGAAGATTAAAGTAATATTTATGCAAATAAGCAAGCATATACATAACATTGCCACAACATTTTACATATTGTGGGGTTTGAATTAAAAAGTGAAGTTAGGGACTTATATGATTTTTCAGATTTAACTTCTTTTTCCCCTTAAAAAACTTAGATGTAATTGCATGTAAAGTAAAAAAGAAACATAGGTAGATTCAGTGTTTACATGTGACCCTGATGTTGAAAGCTCTGGCTTCCTTGGGCGTCACATGAATGTTCCCCTTGCTGTAGTCCCTTTGTTCAGTCATGAATGAAATGGCTACTGATGCTCTCTAAATAAAAGCCTCCTATTCCCTGAGCAGAAGCAGGTGCTATCGAATAGCTACTGTTTGCACAGTGACTTTCTAGACAAAAACTTTACACAAAAGGAAAATACAAATAATTCCTGGGCAGCCTCCTTTGTAAGTCTCTCAGACAATAGTCCAGCTGCAGTGATACCACCTGCGCCATTTTTTAAGGTCAGTTTTGTATCAACACCTTTTTATACAGGTACTACCAAAATATTTATGAGGCACACATTGTGAAGTATTCAACATTCGGGGTTGTAATTTCATTACTTGCTGAAAGTCTTAGAATAAGGTATTTATTACCAATAATCTTGTTTCCAGGTTCTGGCTATTACAAATAATGCTACCATGAAGATAGTTCAACAGATGTCCTTGTATGAATGTACATCTTTTGGGTATACGCCTAAGAGTGGAATTGCTGGATCTTGTGGTAAACTGATTCCCATTTTCCTGAGGAACCACCATACTGATTTCCAAAGTGGCTGTACAAGTTGGCACTTCCACCAGCAGTGGAGGAGTGTTGCCATTTCTCCACATCCTCTCTAGAATAAACTGCCATTGAAGTTTTTGATTTTAGCCATTCTGACAGGAGTAAGATGGTATCTCAGAGTTGTTTTGATTTGCATTTCCCTGATGGCTAAGGAGGTTGAACACTTTCTTATGTGTCTTTCAGCCATTTTACATTCCTCTATTGAGAATTGTCTATTTAGTTTTGTACCCCACTTTTTAATTGGGTTGTTTGGTGTTTTGGAAACTAGCTTCTTGAGTTCTTTTTAAATTTTGGAGATCAGCCCTCTGTCAGATGTGGGGTTGGTGAATATCTTTTCCCATTCTGTGGGCTGCCGTTTTGTCTTGTTGACTATGTCCTTTGCCTTACAGAAGCTTCTCAGGTCCCATTTGTTAATTGTCGATCTCAGTGTCTGAGCTACTGGTATTATGTTCAGGAAGCTGTCTCCTGTACCAATTCATTCAAGGGTACTTCCCAGTTTCTGTTCTAATTGGTTCAGTCTGCCTGGATATATGTGGAGGTCTTTGATCCATTTGGACTTAAGTTTTGTGCATTGTGACAGATATGGATCTATCTGCAGTCTTCCACATGCCAGAATCCGGTTATGGCAGAACCATTTGTTGAAATTGTTTTCATTATTCGATTGTAGAATTTTAGCTTTTTTTCCAAAACTCAGATATTCATAGTTTTGTGGGTTCATATCAGGGTTTTTAATTCGATTCCATTGGTCTACCTGTCTATTTTTGTGCCAATTCCAAGTTGTTTTCAGGACTATAGCTCTATAATAGAGCTTGAAGTCTGGGATGGTGATGCCTCTGGAAGTTCTTTTATTGTACAGGGATGTTTTGGCTATCCTGGGCCTTTTGTTTCTTTCTTTCAAGGTCTGTGAAGAATTGTGCTGGTATTTTGATGGGGATTGCATTGAATCTGTGGATTGCGTTTGGCAAGACTGCCACTTTTACTATGTTGATCCTACCTATCCAAGATCATGGGAGATCTTTCAATTTTCTAATGTATTCTTTAATTTCTTTCTTTAAAAACTCAAAGCTCTTGCTATACAGGTCTTCCACTTATTTGGTTAGTGTTATCCCAAGATATTTTATGTTGTTTGTGGCTATTGTAAAGGGTGATGTTTCTCTGATTTCTTTCTCAGCCCATTTATCATTAGTATATAAAAGGGCTACTGATTTTTTTTAGTTAATCTTGTATCCTGCCACTTTGCTGAAGGTGATAATCAGCTGTCAGAGTTCCCTGGTAGGGTTTTTTTGGGTCACTTACGTAAACTATCATATCATCTGCAAACAATGAAAGCTTGACTTCTTCCTTTCTGATTTGTATACCCTTAATCCTTTTGTTGACTGATTGCTCCAGATAGAACTTCAAGTACAATATTGAAGAGATATGGAGACAGTGGACAACCCAAACATAGTATTACTCACTCATATATGGATTTTACACATAGAGGAAAGGAATATCAGCCTACAGTTCACACTGCCAGAGATCTAGGAAACAAGGAGAACCCTAAGAGAGACATACATGGTCTCCCAGAGAAGGGGAAAGGGACAAGATCTCCTGAGCAAATTGGGAGCATGCGGGGAGCAGAGAGGGAGCTAGGAGAAAGAGATGGGGAGAAGAGGAGGGGTGAGGAGGACATGATGGAGCAGGAAGGTTGAGTCAGAGGAAGAATAGGAAAACAAGAAAAGGGATACCATATTGGAGGGAGCCATAGGTTTAAAGAGAAATCAGGCACTAGGAAAATGTCCAGATATCTACAAGGATGACACCAACTAACAATCTAAGCAATAGTAGAGAGGCAACTTAAATGCTCTCCCCTGATAGAGACTGATGAATAACTTATATTCCATCCTAGAGCCTTCATCCAGCAGCTGATGGAAGTAGAACCAGACACCCAAAGCTAAACACTGAACTGAACTGGAATCCTGTTTCAGAGAGGGAAGAGTTATGAGCAAAGTGGTCAAGACCACAGATACAGCTGCCCTGAACAAATGTGATTTCATGGACCCCAGACTGATACCTGGGAAACCAGCCTAGGACTGATCCAGACCCCATGATTGTGGGTGTCAGTGAGGAGCCCTCAGAAATCTATGGGGCCTCTTGTACTTGATCTAATGATAAGTACTGATCAATATTTATCCCTAGCACAGGAATGGACTTTGGGAGCCCATTCTATATAGAGGGATACTCTCTCAGCCTAGACAGAGCAGGGAGGACCTAGGCCATATCACAAAGGATATGACAGAATCTGAAGATACTCCATGGAAGGACTAACCCTCCCTAGGGAGCAGAAAGGGTATGGGATAAGTAGGGTGTTATTCGGGGGGCAGAGAAGGAGAGGGAGAGAGAACTGGGATTGACATATAAAACAATGTTGTTTCTAATGTAAATGTAAACATGGAAAAAAGTCATACATCACAAAGAATTTAACATAGATGCTACATTCTAAACAATAGGGAGGAAAATGAATGACATCATTTGTCTTTTATCATGCTTTGTATATAATACAGCACCACTTGTGTCATGTTTTGGAAGCATTATCAACAGTATAATTTATTTTCAGCAAACTCTATTGCAGAAGGAGACCATAGGTATTCTAAGTGTTGATTAAGCAATATTTGAAAAAAAATTTTATACCTGTGAGGAAAACAAGGCATTCTGCCTATAAACCAGTAACAAGATAATCAGGATAAATCTATTAATCTGGGTAAAAAATTCCTCAGTTCTTAGAGGACAAGAAGAAAGTAAAACAAAAGTTCCTCCCATAACAAATACACTGAAAGATCAAGAGGGCCACCTGCAGTTTGACAGTCAAAGACATGAAAATTTCTCAAATAATCTTAAAAATATTGTTTCTGAGGATGAAAGAAATCCCAAGAGCCTTAAGTTACACTTGATTAGAAAAGCATATAACTACTTAATTCAGATTAATTAAAAATTTGATATATCTTAGTTTGACATCTATGATGTTTTCATCATGTTTAATTTTTACCATTATACAGGAATGCGTTTAACAATTAAATCATGTTTTGAGTAGTTGGTTCCTCTTTATCTTTGAAGGTAATAGGAACAAGTCCTATAACATATACTGCACTTGATTATGAATTAGGCAGTCATATTAGTCTACACAAAACAGCTTTCATCTTTTTAAGTCACTATCAAAATACAAAGTTAACATTAGACAAGATCACATAAGAGGACTAATACACATAAGAATTCACAGAGACTATGACAACAAACTTAAGATCGGCACAGGTTAACATATGACTGCAGAACTGAAAAGGAGAAGTGTACACAAAGTCCCACCACTAACCAAGAGTTTGTATGAGATTGATGGCAGATAAGGAAGGGAATATGGATCAGTCAATCATACTCCAGGGAAGGACCCCTGTCCCATGCCCCAGAGTTGTTATCCAACACAAAATGGACTCTTTTGTCCATATTTGCAATTGTGAACTTTTTGTTTTGTTTCCTTCTATTGGTTTTGTTTATTTGGGGAAGGGTTTGTTTGTTTGTTTGTTTGTTTTGGGAGAAATAACATGAAATTGGGTGGGCAGGGAAGTGCAAAGGATCTTGGAGGAGGGTGCATGGGGAAAGAATGTGATCAAAACACATTATCTGAAAAGTTGAACACAGTTTTAAATGCGTTATTTGCTTTTGTTTAAGTCTCATTTTCACATTCGGATGAGAATGATTTTCAAAAACATCTCAGTCCAACTCAGCCCTAGGAAGAATATTAATGTCTTCATGAACCACATGAGATCCACACTTAGATAACAGTGGCTCAGATACTCTCTAAGGATTTTAAGTACTATCACAGTATATCATTTACCAGGATTCTGGAGTGTTATCACAGGCAATGATACTCGAATTTAGTATCATTGGATACTAGATAAAAGACAAGTAAGGCTATCAATATTCTTGCGGGAATGACACAGTATTTCCAATTTTCAGCTTCTACAATGGAGAGGAATCTCTTTCATCTAACATTCAGGAGAAGGTGGCAGAAACATTTTAGTAATATGCTATACCACTTACAAAATTACATGATTATGAATCTGTATAAATGGAATATTGGATTTTATTCATTCATTTTCATACCCTGGGAGCAAGAGAGAGAGAGAACTGCAAATAAATGGGATAATTCCTAAATAATTTCTGAATAGGTTTTAGTTTATATATATTATAAATTACTATCCAAGCTACAATGTTATTCTTTATCAAATGTGCTTATGTGTTAATGATTATTTATCATTTCTCCAATCATTTTTAGGTTTTGTTAATATTTTGGATTTCACTATTACTTACCATTTGTTGATTTCATTTTTGAACTACAACACAGTTTATAGTATATCCTTGAATTTGAGAGTCCTGTGAAATATAGATTCTATATGTTTATCACTCAAGATTTTTAACATTCATTTACACAATGGTAAATTTTAAGACTTTATATGCACAAGACCCAGAGTTCTTATCAGATATACAAAAAGGATACTGCACATCAAGGTTTCACCTAAGATAAAGAGACTTTTGCTTCTCCAAGTGTCAAAGTCATTTAAAGAACCAAGAGTCAAGCTAGACCCTACATGCTCCAATAGTTTTTGCATATGTATATGTAACATTTGGCAGTGAATGATAACGAGAACTATTGTAAAACTGACTTCCCATCACAAACACACATCCAAAAGTTAATTACTACTTATTATAAGGGAGTTCCACAAGACACAGTCACAGGCACACATGCATACAATCAAAGAGCTTTACATAAATCCAAACAGTTCAATCAAGGGTTTCTTTACACTATGTTTCAAGTTCATTCTCACTACAAAGGCTTTCAAGTAATCACATTACCCAGTCTTTGTTAAAATGCATTGATAGTCAAGCCCGTGTTAACTAGATTTTCTGAACACAGAAGTGAATAGGTCAACCATAATACTGCACAGGCAAGAGCTTGAATTTTCTTTGTCTTTTAAGATTTTTTTAAATCCAGTGAATGTTGCAATTGAGTAAAGGAAGACTTAAAATACTGGAGTCTTGGTTGACATTAGCAATTTGATATATTCCTCCAAGGTTCTATTTCACATATTGAGGTGACAATTTTCTTTCCTGATTTTTATAAACTTTACTAAAAGCTTTCATTTTTTTGGAAGGCTTTTTTTATGTTGTCACTAAAAGCTATATCATCAATACTTGCAATAGAATTAAAATGGACTAAACATCAAATACTTTATTGCAAAAAATAAAATTATTCAGATAGTTATTCCAAAGAGATGTGACATAAGTACCCTTATATGATAAGTATGCATATGGAAACATTATTTTTAAAGCTGTAATTGGATTTACTTCAGGCTTAGAAACATAGGGGGTACACTGGTAAACAAACAGTTGAACATACATAGGAAATGAGTGTCAGAATTCTAGAATTTTTTTTTGGTTGGAATAATGCCAATCTGAAAATATTAGGTAAAAACATGGAAATAGTGGATAAAAGAAATCTGGGAAGTGAAGGAAGAATGAACAGGTACTTTATGGTGAAGTGGTATATATGATGTTATATACATGCCATTATATGTTTGTCCAAACATAGAGGACTATGTAGGAGAAATAATAAACCACAATCTTAATAATAGAGAAAAGTAGAAGCACAAACAAAAAAGCAGGGAATGCTTTCCATTTATTTTTTTCCTGAACCTTAAACAACCATAAAATAGTCTGCTAACCAAAACAATAACATGTCAATCATTTATGAGTAGATAATTAAGTGTATGGTAATGAGAGCATGATTTCTACAAAAATTAGTATACACAAAACATGATACAAAGCTCTTCCCCTATAATGAGATTGATGACTACCTTAATTGCCATCCTAGAGCCTTCATCCAGTAGCTAATTTAAGTAGAAGCAGGCACCCACAGCTAAGCACTGAGCCATACACCGTAAATCCAGTTGAAGAGAGATGAGCAAAGGAGCCAAGACTATACTGGAGAAACCCACAGAAATAGTTGACCTGATCTAGTGAGAGTACAGAGACCCCAGTCATAAAACTGGGGAACCAGCATTGAACGGAACTAAGCACTCTGAATGTGGGTGCCAGCTAGGAAGCCTAGGCAGTCTATGGGGCCTCTAACAGTGGAGCCAGTGTTTATTCCTAGGGCACAAATGGACTTTGGGAGCCCATTCCCTATGGAGGGATACTATTGCAGCCCACATACGTGAAAGAGGGCCTAGGCCCTCCCCCAAATGATGTGAAAGACTTTGAAGATCCCCTGTGGAAGGCCTCACTTGGGAAATGGGTGGGGGATGGGTTGGGGGGTTGGTGGGGACATGAGAGGGCGAGGGAATGGGGGGATTGATATGTAAAATAAGACAGTGTCTAAAATAAAAATAAATAAAAATGATAAAAGAACATGGTACAAAACTAAAATCTGCCCCCCTCTGGCACACTTTCCTACAGTACTGTTATGTGGCATTGTTATAGCAGACTTAGGGGTATGCTGATTGAACATTTCAGCCTTTCAAATGTAGAACTTAACAAACTACTTTTCTTTACTGTGAATTTAGCCTCACTTATTTTGTTAAAGTAAGAGCAAATGGACGAATGTACTTACTTTGCTGTGGCTGACAATATATTTAAAAAATATCTTAAATTCTGTGTGTGTGTGTGTGTGTGTGTGTGTGTGTGTGTGTGTGTGTGTGTGTGTGTGTCTGTGTCTGTGTCTGTGTGTATGTAATAAATGTGTGTGTATAACACATTTATTCTTAACTTACAAGATGCTTTGAATTTCCTGATCTCTATACAAATAAGAAATTAGAGAATTATTAAAATAACAAGTAAGTTGTATTGTATTAATATTTAAAGATTCATTTATTTATATGAAAGATTTGTCTGTATGTCAGTAGAGAACACAAGATCACATTATAGATAGGTGTTAGACACCAATGGTTGTTGGGAATTGAACTCAGGACCTATGGAAGAATAGTCAGTGCTCTTAACCACTAAGCCACTTTTCCAGCTCCTGGGTTGAACTTTATTTTAAATGACTAATCAACAAGTGAAAATACATAGGCATGAAATATTGATGACAAGAGACTTTCACTTTTTCACAATCTGATTTGATGTTTAAACACATCTTTTGCTAACTAACAACTTGCAACAGGTTTTGCAAGCACAACAATTTCCTTTCTCAACTTGGCAACTAAGACTCTTATATTTATATGCTTCTCTCAAGTCCTGGCTAGACACCATACCAAATCTTGGCAGAAAATCTGAAGTACAAGTAATCTATGGCAGGTCACCTCCATTCACATAGCTTTTTCTCCTATTAAGTTTATCTGGGCTTCACACACATAAAATGTAACAAAATGAATAAATAAAATAAGAATAAATAAAAAGCCACTAATCAAGGAAAGAGGATCTGTGAATTATTTTTCTTTCTTTTGTTTTGTAAGTCACAACACTGTAGCCTTCTATTTATGTAATGTGACCATCACTGAAATATGTTGAAAAAAGTGCTATTGAAACTCCCTACGAGGAATTACAGGCACCTATTGCTCCCAAAAAGTTGCACCATAAGTGCAATGGCTAGTTTTAAAAACCATACGTTACATAAAATGAGTTTCCATGAATTTAATTAACAACAATATGCTTTAATTTATCTGTATCATCTCCAGAAAAGTACTAAAAGAAAGGGAGTAACAGCTACCCCCAGATATACTTCATAAACAAAAGTAAACTAAGAAAAGTGACATATTATCCTGAGATTCACCTCTGAATTAACAACCCCATAAAAACATTTGAACTAAATGTGAATTCATATAAATGCATGCGTGTTGATTTATATAAATTTTACTGTATGTATGTCCATTGACTTTAATAAGACTATTTATGATCTTTGAAAATGAACATTCTTTCCTTTACATCATTAAAAAGGAAGGTTAAAACCTCTAAACTACTGATATACAGTGCATAATATTTATAGATGAAAATTAACACAGGAATGGCAGTCTCTTCCTTAAAGGTCCACATTAAAAAGATTTGGCAATTATCAAGGGTCATTTGAGAAACACACTTCAGAGTTAAGGTTTATTGCTAATTATGTTTGATAAATATTAAAATAAATACATTTCAAGTCAAGTACCCTGAAATTCATTTCTGACAGTTCCAAGGAAAGTGGTGTCCAATGTCAAAGCCAGCTTTACAACAGGGTTTTCTTGACAGATCTCAGAAACTTCATGCTATACCAAGGATTAAAAATCCTGACATTCAACCTTAACCAGAAGAGCGAACCACTAAGTTTCTTCTACCATAACTGATATATTTTGTCTGCTATCAAGACAACTCTAATGAGCAACAGCATGAGCTGAGGCAACTCCTGACAAACTAGATAGACATGATGATTGAAATCAGGAAGAACTCTTCCAGATTAATACAAGGAAACAGTGACATTAGTTAAATATAATACAGCTAAGGATGGGGTGGCTCCTTTTATACAATTTCCTTTGAGAAGACATGGAAGCAACTTGGCCTAGTTACTCCATTGTGCAAAATAGTACCACGATCTTGAAAAGAGCAACAAAGACAGAACATTAATGGCTAGTTGTTCACAAAACAATAGTTTATAATACATACAATCTCGAATTATAAAGTATGATGAAGACTCCAAATTGTCCTTGATATTACTTATAGTAGCACATGATATATGCTAAAATAAGAGGCAAGGGGGAATATTCCAGAATAAGAGGCCAAGAATAATACTGATTTTTATATTTCCAGATGTTTTCACTTTCTGGTAAATTACATAACTCATTGGCAACATGAGATGTTCTCTGAGTCAAAAGAGAATAACTTAACCTCTAGAAAAGCTCCACACTATTTTTTCTAATAAATTAGCCACCAGTGAGTTTGTGATTTATGAAAAGAAAGATTAAATGTTGATTTCACACATGCAGAACTACACCAACTATAGATCCAGATGGAAACAGAAAAAAAAATGTCTTCACTAATGTTTTGGGAGCTAATGGTGTTCTTCAAACACACCCTTTTCACAGGATTCCAATCTGAGGATAATATATCAGTATATTAATATACAGTTAATTATAGGTCCTGATATAATTATTTAAATTATATATCACAAACCACTAAGTGGCTTTTAAAGACATTCACAGCAACAAAACTACTTAAGTATAGGTTTATCAGAAGTAAAGATACTATTCAAGAATTGATAAATTTTTACTTTTTACTTTGAATATATATCCTAATTTTCATTATATCACTCTCTGAAAACTGGCCAAGGAAGCATCTTGTACAAAGAGAGGTTGTGAGAAAGTGGTTGCTTTAACTAAAGAAACAACCTTATTGAGAAAAACTGCTTAAATGAATATGCAAATGAATACAAGGGGGGAAAGCACAATAAAACATCAGATAGGAAAAAGGATAAGGATATTGGATAGTTTTTACAATAAGAATCTAAAAAGGATTTTCCTAAGCCTGGTTAGTTAAAGAAGGAAAACAGGGAAAAACGATAAGGAGAACCACAAAATTCAGCCACTTTTACTGCACATCAGTGAAAATCAAAAATAAGATGTTAGAAAATGAACCACAGGTAGATTTATGAAGGATAATACACATATGTGATTAGAAAGTAACATTTTTAATAATCTGCCATTTCCAAAATAATGCTGGCTAAACTTCAAGATTGGCTTACCTTTACCTATGAAATATTTATATATTTATATATTTGGTTATTTTTGTGTAGCTTTATATTATTTATATGATTTCTAAATATGTAAATGTGCTGCCAAATTCTCCTTGAGTTTTAAAAATGTGATCACAATCATATCCTTAACGAAGTGAATAAAATATCCCCATTTTAAATGACAATAAATGACTTTCAGGATAAATTTCTAAAGCACTCAAACCTGAAATAAAAGTCATTCAAAAATTGGATATATTTCTAATTCATACTCTTACTTTAAACTTATATACTAATATGCAAGAATAACAATAAAATGATATCCAATATTCATATAACACAGTGGGCCACACCACTATTCTCAAATTTTCCTATCTTTGCCTCTCATGAAAATGATAATTTAATTTGTGGGCATTGATGAACTTATCCCAGAATTAATATTATGATTATTCTACTATTTGACAAATGAAGGAATTCAGATATTTAGAGGTTATGCCATTTGCCAAAGGGCACTGGACTAGGAAGTGTCCGTGTGATTACAAAACCAGCAGTTTGACTTCAGAGTTTATTACCATTATATCTGACACTGGAACTTAAGGATCTCTTTGCTGCTGTGGAAAAAGCTGATGGTCTATTGCAAGGAGTTTTTAACTGACAAATGTCTGTCCAAACTTAGTTTTCAGCGAGTAGAAGCTAAGAATTGATCTGCTTCATGTCGTCGTAAAGGTGGAAGCTCAGAATTTATGAAGGGATTAGGAAAAATGATTAAAACATGATGTTTCATGAAATAGGCTAGAGAAAATGAATGAACAGAAAAAAAGCAAGGCAAAATACACAGCAAAAGTAATATCAGAAATCGGAAAAAATACACATATTTGCTGGAACATATAAATTAATAACAATAGTAATAATAGCAATGATAAATAAATCAATCTAAGGACCAAATCCAAGAAAAGATTGCTGCATTATAACTACATCAACTTGGTTCTCAGACAGACTCCTTTAAAGAACATGAGAAATTTGTCTATAAATTTTCTTTGTTTTTGTTTGCTTGTTTCATTCATTCATTCTTTCTTTCTTTCTCAACTATTACTTAAGCTTACATACTGATCCTAACTACCTCTTTTTCATTCCTCTGCCATTTGTTTTAACTGAGGAGTTAGGTCCTGGGATCTTAGAAACTGTTAATAGCAGTGGAATACCAGGCAAAGACAAGGATTGGTAGGTACTGATTATAGAGCAAAAGAATCTACATGATGTTCTCATGAAAACACACAAGAGTCCAAGTGCCCTTTTATAATGCCACTTTTTATTTCTATTTCTTTTCCATGCTTATTTCCTGGCATCGTGGTATGCCTAATTACAGAGGAGTCACAGGTAATGAATTACAGAAGTGGAAAGACAAGCTTTCTGTGATGGGCAGTAAGGACTCAGTGCTGTTAAAATTGCTTGCCTGCTGATGCTGAGAAGTTATAGGCATCAAAGCTAATTCAGTAACTAAGAGACAAAGGTGTTACAGCCTCTAATTTCTTTAATGCTCTAGCACTAGAGCCCCAACTACTGAGGCACACTGACAAGCACAGGAAGTGACAGATGACAGCGAGGGAGATGACAAAATACCTACCAAAGGCAAACATTACAACTATTAAGTGACAGCAGACTGGGACCATGAGCCTCTGCTGGTATTCTCTCTGCATCTCTCTCCAACTGAAAACTGACAAGCAAGAACACAGTAGCTGTCCACCCCCTTTTCTCCATGCCTATTTTCTGCTCAATGAACACATGAAGGAAGGAGAGAGGTGGGCAGAGTTATTTCTCCAGTCTCCTTGGTTTTATCTGTATTTAGTCAACGGCTGCCTCTTTTTCCTGAAAAGGTGTCCAGATAACAGTCCGAGGCAATGCTCAACTTTGAGCAACTTTCTTAACAAATTTCTGAGGGTATCCTGCAGAGACATCATCCTATACTTTCAATTTACTTTTCTGCAGTGAATTTTTCACTCATCCCCCAATGTTTAAGCTTACTACTCTGTTGTATGTCATAAACACCAAAGATTATGCATAAGTAATACACACTCATCCCCATAAAACTGAGGGTCTCATTCATACACACACACACATTTTATTTGCATGCACACATCATTGTGTATGTAAAGGCACATGGGGGAGTGCTCACAAAGACATGTGGACCTCCATAGCTCCTGGCAATGAAATTACAGGTAGTTGTGAGCAACTCTGCGTGTAAGATGGGACCCTAACCCCATTCCTCTGCAAAAGTCACACATCCTTTAACCACTGACACCTGTTGCGAGCCAGCCTTGCCCTTTTGTATCTGGGAGAAACAAACAGAAATGTATGGTTTTACATCCAATAACCACAATCAAAAAACACAGTCTTGACTAAAATTCCAAATTCATTCAAACAAAGGCTTTGTCATCATTTGAAGAGAATAATTCACCACACCTGCCCATGCCTTCCTCATACCCCCAGGCCTACTCAGTGCATTCTGCAAATAATGAGGATTTTCTCATTTACTATTAATAATAGCCTTGTAAGACACTTATTGTTAACTTTGATTTAGTGTCTGTCCCAAGCCGCAAAACAGTTAAATCGCTCTCTGAAAGTTACACAGAAAATGTACAAAACAGCATTTCAATCCATTTATTCATTCCTGTGATTTTCTCACTTATGGAACTACTCTCAAAAGATTCTAAATATCACCAAATTAGCACATATCATTTTCCTGTACAACTATTTATGAAAATTGCCATAAGTCCTAGATTAAGGATGCCGCAGGTGGAAAGTTTGGTTTGTTTTTTTTTTTTTATACTACTTATATTTTCACTTCCATTAGAGTATACAAAAATGGCTTACTGCATGGACTTTACCTGTGGACAAAGCATCCAGAATCAAACTGAGCAGGCTCAATGCCCAGTTCTGTCATTTCTGTGAGATCTTAGGGGAGTCACTTAACCATCTGGAGCTTCAACTATTGAAATGTTTTCCCTAATTACCGTTCAAAATTATTACATACTTCAAAGAGATATGAAGATTGAAAGACAGATTATATATAACATAGTACAGTAAAATCTTTCCATAAATGTTGACTATTGTTTTTCTTAAGTTTGATCCTGTACTCCTTAAGAACTATGTGTTTCAGCACCATAATTACATGAGGACATTTTCTCTAAAATACCTTGTGAGATAAGAAACCATGTCTGGTATTTTTACATTTCAATTTGGCAAAAGTCTCTTCATTTTTCAGAACCAAAAATTCCTCCCAAAATGACACCTCTTCATCTGTGTAACACAAAATGAACATTGCCTAGGTAGTTCTCAAACCTAGGGAACTATACGGATTCTGACATTACAACATATTCTTCATCTCTACACTTGTTCATTAGACTATGAACCCTTCAACGTGAGGAGTCACATTTTAAGCAGCCAAAATAAAACTGAAAACACAGTAGATTCTCAAGAAGTAGGAATAAATAAAACAAGAAAAGCCTAAGCAACACATCATGTACTTGCTAAAGAAAATTTTGGAGAACTATAATTCGATAGTTTCAGGGATTACTGAAGAAGTCTTGTGAGTACTCTAATTGATATAAAGGTATACATTCTAAGATGAGACTTCTTATCATCAACTATTTAATTTGAAGGGACAGCAAACAAAAAAGTACAGAAAAGTTTACAGGAACTGAATTGGTTCTAAGACAACAATCGTTTTTTTTTTTTCAAATCAAATAAAATTCTACTAAAAATAGACAGGAAATATGAGTGTGAAATGAATTTTAAGGACTTACATGTGGCAAAGAACACAGTTTGTTTACATTTTCTAAGCAGAAATGTCATAGCAGTTAAAGGGTAATATATATAAATTGTTGCTTTCACTGAGGTATAGTATGAATATATCTTCAGCACGCAAATACATTTAGTGACTAGTAATAATACAGTTAAGTCACAGGAAGCAGAAGTTTAGGATGCCCTTTAAGGAAAAAAAGTATTTGTTTCCTTTGCCAAAAGCTATCATTAAACTACGAATACAGCATCCCTCATTTAATCTAATAATACTAAGTCTATGTTAGTGAACAATGACATTTGTAATGAAAACATCAATTGCACATATGATAGCTGGATGTCTACTTTGTACATCTGAGAACTAAATTCATCATTTTACCTTTAATATTTATGCTACACACGGAAACATTTCAAAATATATTAAAAGTACGACATAATAAAAAATGATCACAGTATTTAGATAAAATGGGAAAATCTAACAAAGTTCATGAGTCATTGAAGAACTTTAACAAAATGGAGATGACTATGTTTGGTATGAATGCAGCCCTACATACAGAAAACAAATAACCTCTCAAGATCTACTGAAATCAGAGGAACCTCAAAAAAAAAAAGGCTCACAAAATTAAACCAGCTGGATTTACAATCCATATTTACCAGTAACCAGTAATCTTATGATTCCTAGACATCATACAAAGCTTAATAAGATTAGATCCATATAATTAAAAGTTCAAGATTTTAGAGTCATAAAATAGAAATGAGAAAACAAATTACAAATAATAGTTATCATATTCTAACATTTCTTTGTTATCTTTGTTTCATTGTGGGCCTATATAGGAGTATGACTATAGGTCAATGTATGTATACATAAGTTCAACTTGAGTATAAAAAAACACTGAGATAAACACAAATGCCAATGTACCAATACTTCTGGAATATCCAATTTCATATCATCCAAATGCATGGCAAATATAACACACACATACATTCACTGTGAATGATTCAAGTATAGCAACTTAAACTAAGTATCTATTAAATAAGAATTCTGGTGGTGACCTAAATTTTCACACAACACATACTCAAATTAAGGCAATATTTAATGAACTCGCGGTTTTTACTAAGAAAAATAATGAGGAAAATTTGGCCTTATCATTACACAATTTCTTAACAAATGTGACAGCATTGTCAATGAGAATTCAACTACCTAGTTAGTTTCTGTCAACATTTTACTGACAAAAATGCCCTAATAGAATCCTTGACCTTCAATAAAGAGTTTAAATGCATCAAATACAAATCATTAAGTATTTTTCAAAGGCATACAATAACAATTCTGACATTTTACAAGGTCATTTTAGAAGTATAAATGAATAAAGGTTTCATTGTGTAAAATCACTAACATAACTTTTATTAAATTGTATAAAATTAAAATTAATAAGGTCAATCATAGCAATGTTTTCTTTTGCTAGTATTAAAAACTATTTAAAAAATAATTTGAATCAAATTATGGATATTTTATCATTCCCAGCCATTATATTTCACTGTGAATGAAGCAGTATGAGCATGAAACTTCTACATGGTGATTAGCTTCCAAAGGAAAAACTATGAATTTCAGCAATTTTTAAGCATCTTCCTGCATTTGATGTCTAGGTGGAGAGCAGTTAACAAGTAAGCATAAAATGTAATATAGCACTTTACAGATGCCTAAGGTAAAAACATGATGAAAAATACCTAATAATTTATCTTTAAATCTTTATTTTTTAAGATTAATTATTTAAAGAGAACTACCTGTTTTGATTGGAAGTGTATTTCTTCAGTTCTTGTATACTTGTGCATGCATGTGTTCAGAGACAGGTTTTTAAAAATACTAGTCAAGCATCACACCCTAATCCCTTGATAAGTTTTGCATTTGATGTGGATGTCTGATTTCACACTTGCTAATCAGGATATGACACCAAGAAACTGTACCATTTAGGTGTTAACTACCTTAAACTATATTAGACTACTTTCAAATATTTAGTATTTACAGAGAACAAGAACACATATTAATCATTTACCAATAGTCTATTTTGCAAATATTGATGCATGAATACTGCATTTAATTATTATACATTAATAACACTTGCCATTTTTCCATGATTGTTTGGAACTGTTTTATTTCAATTAAATATCTAAGAGAACATCTATTGAGGACTGGGTTGTGAGAAATAATGTAGCAAAGGAAAACAACAACAAAAATATAAATCCTTCTGTCTGGCCGAGTTTATTATTTTAGTTTCTATGCAATGTGCTTTTGTAGCTGAACATATCCAGCTATGTATCATCCTCAATGGAATCCATGGTTCATTCTTCCATTAGCCCCCAAAATTTTATATTTCCTTTCTATTATCTCAATGAGTAGTATCATCTTCAGTGGTCCTAAAGTCAATAAATTTTGATAAGGCTTTCATTCATTCTAACTGAACATGAAGTAGTTAAAACCACATATATTTTCCACTCTGAAAAATCTAAGATTTTCTTCTGCCTTCTTCTGATTTTACTGTCTCAGAAATAGCCAGTCTGTTTAAACCACTTTATATCTTCTTGAAATATTTCACTCTTTGCTGTCTTTTCAGACTATATTTTCTTCATCCAACTACTTCCTTGTTGGCATTTAGTTTATTGTGTGATCCTTTTCTACACTTTCACAAAATTTGGTATGTGAGGAATTTTCCAGGGGCCAGCACTGTTGTGTTTTTATTTTTTGTTTGGTTTGGATTTTTATTATTCATTTCTATTCTATGTCTTTAGGTAAGTTTTACATTTTTCATACAAGATCTAACTATGTAGTCCAGCTTGGCCTCCATATGTAGCCTAAGCTACACACAAACTTTCAAATTTCTTGCCTCAACAGTTAAGTATTTTAGGATTACAGGCCTGTACCACTATAGCTAGCTTCATTTCCATGGTGGTTAATGTCACACATGTGTAGACTAGCCCTAAATCCTACACAGTCTCTCTCTAGCTGAAACCCAAACATTCTTCTGAAACCAATTTACAATATATAAATTACCAACAGCATGTGGTCTTCTAACTTTCTTTCTTCAGAAATTTATTATATCAGAAGATAAATTTGGTGTTCTCTTCCTTCCCATCATCAATCTTGTTACAGAAGCAAGAAATGCGGGGATCAGATTTTACTTCAACATCTTCTCTGCCACCTTCCATCGTTTACCAAGTCACTAATACCAGTTAATTTCTCTCTGAATATTTATCTTCTTCCTTAGCAATGCTATTGGCACTATCTTAGTTTGAATCCTCAAAATCTGTAAATTAAGACTATTATTTGAAAGCCTCCTAGAAGTACTGCTAACGATCTTTAACATTCTTATCCTAAATGTTCATCAGTAAAACACAGTTTGATCACACCACTGAAAATCTCTGATTAAAATCTAGTGAAGATTACCAGAAATGTTCCCAACTTACAAACTGAGTCAGCAACCACATATCCTTTGTAACACATCCTCCAACCATATTTTTAATTAAATGATGATTGAAAAGTTCACATATGTACACACACACACACACACACACACACACACACACACACACACACACACACACACACACACACACACACACCACACACTTCCTCATCTCTCTATTACTACTATCCATGTCTATTGCTGCTCTTCTAGACCAGTCTGTTTCTCACATTCAAGTCAATTCATTTTGTTTTGTGATCAACAAAATTTAATCTGTGAGACCATAGATTTTGGAAGTATTCACTAGAGCCTGGTGGGCTTAGTGGAGACAATGACTCCCCATCTTCAGGATGCATCACCAGCCAAAGTTTCAGCAGTAAGATACAGGTTCACATTAGCCCATCTCTAATCACTGAGTGATTGCTCAACCAAACAATGATCAATAGATTTTCATGAATACTAAGAAAATTAGTTTTTCCTGTCTCTCTATAGTAATTATGACAGTGTAATAAAGCAGTTACTTGCTATCAATACCCCCTCCTATTCTCTGAGCTCGAATCTATTTTGATAACACAATTCTTACAAATATACAAAAATGCAAAATGTAGATTGCTAATGACACCATAATTTAAGTCATTAGACCAAAAACACTCATTGTACCTTAAATAAAAGGAACACAAAACCCTACTATTCAGAGAAGTGGCCAAAGTCATTTTGAAATATGACTGTGGTCTAAAAGAGAAGGAAACAGAGATGTTTGATACAGCATGATTAATGTTCTAACTTACTATATAATACTTGTTTATGTTGAGAAAATTTGATTATAGATTTTTTTCTCACATATTTCCTATTAGAAGCAAGTGCCAAATATTCAAGGGGAATATGGCAAATAGCATGGCTTATATTCAAAAGAAAAAAGGTAAACTCTTCTATTATGTGGTATTATTATGCTGGTATTATGACTGTCCTTTATCTTTATGACCTTCTGACAGTTCTTATTCAGGTTTAATGCCAACCAACCAGTGAAAATACTATTACCAATAATTTTCCTAGTTTCAAAGGTCTGAATATATACACAAAGCCTAATACTCTTCATATAAGAACTTCAGGACAGAAAAACAGTCTAGCAGTAAGCATAGCAAGTATATTCACCTATGCCTGTGAAGCACATATCTATCAATTTTAAATTACTATTACAAATTTCAGTGATCATGGAAATTAAGCTTAGATACATTTCAATGTGCTTGATCACAGTAAATCCACCCACCTAAAAGGAGATACTGAGTAAAACAAGTATTATTCCCCATATATTATTATACACCAGAACATTTGTTTCTTCATTACTACATTCCAGCTATGTTGGGAGCATACCTTCTTTCTAAATAAGTGTTGCCAAATTTGAAGCAATATCAGTAACTGCACTGGTGGCTTCTACCACATCACTACCATAGGGACAGAGAATACAGTGTGTTGGCTGCATATGGATTCACATATGTACAATAAAAATGGTGATTTTTATAATGCACTAACCTAACTTATATAAGCACTACTTGATTAAAAAGACTTCTGATAGCTACTGATATGAAGTTACTTTATCCAAACTTGATAGCTAATAAAAAAGTGATGATTTGTTGGAGAGCCTAATGAATAGTAAAAGAGAAGATAATGGTTATACAATTATGCAAATTCATAAACTGTTACACAGTTTTTAAAAGTTCAAGAAATAGTATGCCTAGGTCTCAATCTTCATTATCCTGTTATTATATGTGTTATTTTGACCAAGATAATTCATGTCTCTATGTATTTTTCTTCATGTATAAAAGGAACAAATAATTGTAATCACAAAGAATTATAAAGAAAAAACTTATTTAATGCACTTAAGAGAATAATAACATTGTTTGACACTGAGCATCAAAGGCTATATCATAGTAAGCTATTATAATTGTCATCTATTTTCAATCTTCTATTTGTGAGTACATTCAATCTAGTTTTCCTTTTTAAATGTAAAAACCTAAAATAATATCAGGAGGTGTGAAAAATACAATTAAATATGTTACATGAGGAAATACAGAGTTACTCTGAAAGGAAATGCCAAGATATTGAGATTCCACTGATACTGGCAAGATAATGAAGATGAATATCATTCTGCAGGGTAACATCAGCATTATTCACAACAGAGAGACAAAAATAATAATTTTTACAAAGTTAGTTTCCAGCCAGTAAGGGAAAGATAAAATGAAGGAAGCAAAAGGACCAGCATATGGTAGTCAGAGGACACTGTAGTCTCTGTGGATGTAGATCTGAAGGTTGAGAGCTTAGCAAGTAGACTCACTGTTATCAACGTTTAGTATCTCCTCAGTAGGGAAAACTTGGATAAAGAACAAGAAGAGAACACCTAACTCCTAGTTACTATGTTCTAGGAAGGAGGCCAAAATAGTAAGATGGTTTTAAACAACAAATGGAATGTACTTTTTCAGTTGTGTACCTCTATGTGCCCACTACAATAGGCTTGACTTTCTACCTTTCATAAATTCAAACCACAAGGTAAGAATTATTTGAGTAGGCCAGGATCCCATACATTCTAGAGCAAAGCTTGATAAGCTTTATTTCCTGGTAACCACATTTTGTCTGAGAAATTTTTAAATGATGAAGGGAGTACAGGATAAAAAATCCAGTTATACAAACCAAACATTTACTAATGATGACTCATAAAAATATTTACTGGCATATACCCAAAAGATACACATTCATACAAAAAGGACATCTGTTTAACCATGTCCATAGCATCATTATTTGTAATAGCCAGAACCTGGTGGCTTCTAGATGCCCCTCAACTGAAGAATTGATGGAGAAAATTTGGTACATTTACACAATGGAGTACTGCTTGGCAGAAAACAACAACAAACAACAACATAATCTTGAAATTCGCAGGCAAATGGGTAGAACTAGAAGAAACCTGAGTAAGGTAACCCAGTCACAAAAAGACAAACATGGTATGTACTCACTCATTCATATATGGATTTTAGACACAGGGCAAAGGATTATCAGCCTACAATTCACACTACCAGAGAAGCTGGGAAACAAGGACCCTAAGAGAGACATATATGGTTCCCTGGGAGAACAGGAAAGGAACAAGATCTCCTGATCTAATTGGGAGCATGGGGGAACGGAGAGGGAATTAGGAGAAAGAGAAAGAGGAAGAGAAAGGGAAAGGAGGACATGAGAAAGCAGGAAGATCGAGTCAGGGAAAGAACAGAGGAGAGCAAGAAAAGAGATACCATAATAGAGGGAGCCATTATAGGTTTAAAAAGAAATCTGGCACTAGGGAAATGTCCAGAGATCTACAAGGTTGACCCTAACTAACAATCTAAGCAATAGCCAAGAGGCTAACTTAAATGCCCTTCTCCGATAATGAGATTGATGAGTATCCTTCTATGCCATGCTAGAGCCTTCATCCAGTAGCTGATGGAAGCAGAGGCAGACACCCACATCTAAACACTGAACTGAACTCTGGAACCCAGCTGCAGAATGGGAGGAGGGATGAGCAAAGGGGTCAAGAGCAGGCTGGAGAAACCCACAGAAACAGCTGTGCTGAACAAGGGGGAACTCATGGCCTCCACAAACCAGCATAGGACTGAGATAGACCCCCTGAAAAAGGATGTCAGTTTGGAGGTATAATATTCTATGAGGCCTCTGGTAATGGATCAGTATTTATCCCTAGTACATGAATGGACTTAAGGAGCCTACTCCACATAGAGGGATACTCTCTCAGCCTAGACACATGGGGGTGGGTGTAGGCCCTGCTCCAAATTACATGACAGACTTTAAAGATACCCCATGGAAGGCCTCACCCTCCCTGGGGAGCAGAAAGGGGATGGGCTAGGAGTCAGTGGGGAGCAGGGGAAGAGGAGAGGGAGAGGGAACTGAGATTGACATGTAAAACAAGCTTATTTCTAATTTAAATTTAAGAAAAGGAAAAAAAAAAACTACACAGAGAAAGCCTGTCTCGCAAAACCAAAAGAAAAAAAAAGGAATATTGTATTTTTATTTTGAGCCATATGGTATAAAAATCTCAAAGAAATTATCCATGTTTCTTCTGTATTTTTTTTTAATCAAAGGGGTTTTCATCAGAATAATTTCAGTACCACACAGTCACATAAAGAATGTAAAACTCTTGGATCACAGATTTAGTTGGAATAAGAATAAAATTATCACACCAGAGAAAAAAATGTTCAATTTTTAATTAATTCATTCATAGTATACAATATGACCTCATCCTGGAGTAAATCAAAAGAAACATGCAGAGGTGTAATATTCTTTTGACCAAATAGATAAACACCAGGGAAAAAAGAGTAAAAGGTTGGCTTTACACTCAAATCAAAAGTAGTACAAACCCCAAGAGTTAAGCAAACGTTAATGCTAAAGCAATATAATTTATCACTATACAGCAACACTGAACTAATTCAAACAGTATACTTCTTAACTAGGAAAATCTTAGCAGAGTATACAAATGATGGCCTGTCTTTGTTATCACACTATTTTAATCTTCTAACCACTTTCACACCTATCCTACCTTCTTCACACATTCCTAACTTGATAGTTAGAATGATGTATTTATTTCATAACATTACCTTTGGCTCAAATCACATATTTATGAGAAATTTGATCTCTTGGGATTTTTGTCCAGCATCTAATTGTTCAATGATTCCCTTGGCATACATTCTTGATGATAAAGTTTCAAATTCCCTATTATTTTTAATTACTTTCCATTATCATTACACTTAACCCCATCCTAAATAATTTCCCATCATATGCTTCCTCATTTAGAACAATGAATACTACTAGGATTTCAGAGGAACTGAATTATGTTTATTCTTGTTTCTTTTCTGTCAGCCTCTAAGTTCTAAACAAGCAAAGATCATACCTAAACCTTAATCACAACTATATCCTCTAAGTCCAACCCTAAAATTTATAGAAGAGTAAATTCTCAATATATAGATTTGCAAATTTAAGAATGCAAAGAAAAATGAAGGTCTTGATTATTACTAAAGGACCCATAATTTCTGAAAATAAAAATACATTTAATAGAAAATATAAATAATGGCATTAAGCAGTTATTAATTTTATAAAATGAATGCCTACTGAGGTAGTAAGTATCACCCACATATGACCCCAGTAGTCTTTAATATTAGTTTACTTTTGCTTAATTGTTCACTCCATTTTCATCTCTACTTCCATATCTAAACTTCAAGTTACAGTTCAAATGGTTAGTTTTTTGAATATATGCAGTTTTAAATGCAATAATAGGATGAAGATTAAAAAAGATCCTGGAATAAAAATGAGAATAGTATTTCTCATAACTAAGCAATGCCTTTGGAAAATATCCTCCAAAGTAATACCCCGTGGTTGACTTATCATACAACAATTTAAGCATGGGTAAACAACATGTGTAAAATCTAGTGATTTGGTCTCTAGAAAATTCCTTAAGGGATTTGGAAACGATGATTGTCTCTGATCAAAATTATTAAGCAGGATCTAAAGGATAGATAAACATGGATACTAGCAGGACATGACAAGTTAAAAAACTCTGTCTCTGTTTTTTGAGAATATAATTATTTCTTCTGTGTATCTCAATCCTAAAGGAGTACCAATTATACTAGAAAAATAGTATAATATGATAAAATTTGACATATAATGTTGAATGAGCAAAGAAGACAAAGAGAATAGCATCAGTGGTAGCTTAGAAGACTTGTTAGAATAATGTTATCTCATTGCTACTGTAAATTAGACTTTATGTAGATTATCATTGGTTTTTAGAAACTGTACACAAAAATAAAGTTCCCCAAATCCTACCATCCACTAAACCAAGATTCATGAAATAGTAAGTTTTTACTACTTTGATTATGCAGATGTCCCTATCTCATGAAAGATAAACACAGAGATGTTAATATCTGGTGAAAATTATTGAAAGGCCACTTTGAATTTAGGCATATGATATTAACTGCAAGATTTACAAATGTACTTAATCTTAGAGCAAAAGTTAGTTTCTTAAAATCTTCAATCACTACTTACTATTGGAATTTAATGTTGTATATATCTTATAAAATGTACTGTCTATAACCAGCAAACCTGGTTGTGTAGTTAAAATACTATTTATTCAATAAAGTACTATATTTCTGTTTTAGTTAGAGGAAGAGGGAATTGGGATTTCTATGCAAAATAAGATTGTTTTTAATATAAATAAGAATTTACTGAAAAATAGTCAAAATCTTTTTATGTTATCACATTATTGTCTATCTTGCCTAACAGGAACGAATACTATACATGCTGGCATCACAAATGTCAGCACTTAAAGAAATAGGTTGAGTTAATACCACAGATTTCAGGCACAGTTGGTCTATGATATTGGTATTTCTCTTGTATGTATGAAATGAAATGGGGAAATTTATAAATTATCTTCCAAAGATCCTAATTATGATTTCAATAATATAAATAAATTCATATATAAAATAAACAGCCATTTAAAAAATTCCAATGTCCTAATAACTCTACGTGGCAAATTCTTTAGTTCTAATATGTATCTCATCACTGGCAATAGTCAGGATAAAATATATTCAACTCATAAATAACTTCAAACATGCTAAAATGTTATGAGGTGAATCTTTAGGTACATGCAAATGTACATTATTAATAGAACTTTGTTTCAAAGTCCATTCTTATATCCTTATTGTCAATGTTTCAAACTTAAAATAATACTTCAAGTAAATCCTGTAATTGGACCCAAACATTACATATGAAAGTTTAGGAAATTGGAGAATCTAGTCTATGTACATAAATTCAGTGAAAAAATACTGATGATCTTAAATAGAAGAATCATATAATTGATCATTGGCTTTTAATATAGGAAATGAAAACAAAACTTCATGTTAATAACTAATTCAGCAATGCGGTATAAAATTCAGCTTTCCAAAACATTTAAATATATTATACTTTTTCATGACATTTAATTGGTTTGACATAGTATAAGAAAGGATTTGGACAAGGTGACATACTGATTGCTTGTGTTCAAAATTGCATGTGGGCATGCCTGCTATTGACAACCATCACTTCATGCTAGTTGTGAATGACCTTAGAACTCGAAACCCCACACATCAAAAAACTGGGATGAATCCATTAATATTTACATTATAAGTATGATGACACATTTTAGATAGTAAGACTGTAGTATTTCTAACAGTCCTGTGAGCTGGAAGCCCACAGTAAAGTTTAAAAACATTACTAGCAGAATCTAATCTCATATAGCTCTGCCTTTTAGGAAACAATGAATGGGAGAGAGTAATAATCTCCATTCACAACAAGAGAAAAGAGTAATACTGGTTCAGCATGTTCAGCCTGTGACATAACTATAAAGTACACTTGGAAAAAATCTTTACTTTTCACATAAAGGAGTCTTGGAATATTTCCAATAAAGTCATTTCAATAAAGGCCTTTTTGGTAAGTATATTCAATTGGAGGGGTTAAGACAACAACAACCCGTGTTAAAGGTTTTCCACCTTCTTCCAAAATTGAAATGCCAGCTTCAATCTCTGAGGCAACAAGATGTGTATATACATTCCACGAATGAATAATACTGTTCAGACTGAAAACTAACTCAGAGATCATCTGGATATACCTTCTTAGAGCTGAGCACAAATCCATGGCTATTCCTTTCCCTTCCCACAACAATCCTGGCTACCAAATAAACTGTACAATTGAAAATACTTGTCTCAGGTAAACTGTCTAGGACTTTGGTGTCTGCAATATATGTTTCATATCCATAAAAAGGAACCTATATTAACAATTATAAGTTTTGGGACACCAAGTGAATATACGGAATCCCAGCAATCTGGCAATTAAAGCCAACAAGTTCAAATCCAGTTCGGCTGCTTGCTAGTGAGTCAATTAATCTCCCTGTGACATAAGATAATAAAATTATTTTTAAGATACCTTTTTTATGAGGATTAATTAAGTGAATACAAGCAACATATCCAGAAAAATATGAGATAAAAAATACCCTATGAATCAATTCAGCCCCGACTGTGCTATACATTCTGTCTTAAGATAAAAGATGCGTTTTACTTCATATACACATTTCTTGATGATAAATGCATAGAGTGTACGGAATATACACTTCTCTATTGACAGGCAACACACTGCTTAGAGACTAAAGTGAATGTATTAGAGTTTCATGAAGTAATTTAAACATATTTATTATAGTTCTAGTGGTATCAATCTGGTGGTGCTGTAACTGAACAAACAATATAACTCATGAATCAAGTTACAAATAACAATGAGTTGGGATTAAGACAATCTACAAAGATATGGTCAGGCAACTTAAAAATAACATCCAAAATAGAGCCCATCCATAGTAACTCCTTTTGACATGAAGCAATTCAGGAGCAAATATAAGACTTCATATAGTAAGTGATGTGGAAGGAAATATTATCTGAAAATGGACCTATGTTGCAATTTTATCTTTTTTCCCACTGCTAGAAAATTTTAAATTATTTTTGGGAGTCCATTCCCCATAGAGAGATACTCTCTCAGCCTAGATATGCAGGGGAGGGCCTAGGCCCTGCCCTATATGATATGACAGACTTTGATGATCCCCTATGGAAGGCCTATTCCTCCTTGGGGAGTGAATGAAGGGGGTAGGATGGGGTGGTAGGTGGGGGGCATGGAAAGATAGGAAGGAGAGGGATTGATATGTAAAAACAGATTGTTTGTAAATTAAAATGTTTAAAAGGAAAAGGAAAAAAGAAAAGAATGTCTTTGGCCAGTCTCAGAGATTATAAATAGGTATATGCTAAATATACCAAAATAAGTGGAATTAAACAATTGACTTCCCCTTCATATCCAAAGTGATATAAACTCAGTCCACTTTATTAAAAGAGAGCAACTACCTACAATATAAAAATACTAAATTAAGAAAGGAAACCGATTTGAGCTACTTATAAAATTCACATGGATCAGGAAAATCTTTAGATTACTGCTTATTAAGGAGGCCCAAGTCTAATTAATGAAATTAACTTACATATACTTATTCCCAAATAAATCACATACAATATATAAACATTGGCAGAGAATTATAATCTACTCCCTAGGAAAACTGATAACAGTATTGTAATAGATTGTTGAATCTGAAAGTGAATAATAAATATAAATATTTCATATATATTACATAAATATACTGTTATACTTTTTTGAAAACTTGATATAAAAATCAGTTTAAAATACATGTTATGGGGTTGGGGAAATAACTCAAGTGATAGAGTGTCTGCCTAGGGAATAGGAACACCTGGTCTCGAACCATAGCTTCTCATGAACTAGGTTTGGTAGAGCCTGTCTATAATCTCTGTCCTCAGGCCTATTACAGTAAACTGGAAAAAGGACAATCAAATATTTAAAGTCAACCTTGGCTACACATTAAGTACTAGGCCAACCTGGGATTAAGAGCACTATAGCAGTAAAGAGTTTTCAGAAAGTGCTATTATAAAAAGCCAACGTTATCCAGTTGTTATCTACTGTAACACTGGCTGCTCAAAATAATTAACAGCTTTCTTTATCTTTTCCATCTATATGTTATCTATTGTTTAAATTGGTTTCAACACTGCACTATTGTCACCAAGATCATGAATTCAATGTTCAGTAGGTCATATAGCTTTGTTCTGAAGTAAGGCCAGGAACTCTGCTCCAGACAATTCTCATCATCAACTTTCCTGGACATGGACAGGATTAACCACAGGCTGATGAAATGATCAGCTTCAAAAATTATTATTAATGAAATAAAAAACATCATGCCCTATGGATTACAGAAATACCTTTGTTATTTAGTGAGAGTTGGTATGACTTTCTAGCTGAAAATACAACTTACTAAAATACCACAGTTTTCATGGATTAGATTTATAATTGAACATGAAAAATAATATGGCTAGAAAGTAAAAAAAAATTCCTGAGGAATCCTAAAGTTATACTTTGCCATACTGTGAAATGTTACAATATAGCTATCATATACCTGAAAACGTGTATCTAATCTCAGAAAGTTCTGGAATTCTATATTTGTATGTTTTCAGTCATGCCTTGGAAAGTACTAAGAAACTGTCAAGTTCTGTTATTAGTAAAACAAATGTCTAAAAGCTATAACACAAAGGTTTTAGAGCCATATTCTCATTTATCTTGTAGATATATTAACATTTGATAATACAATCAATTATTAAAACACTTAAATTGTCAGCACTGAAGAGAGAAGAGCATTGCAGCAGAATGAAAATGCCAATAATTAGCAGTCTGTCATCTGACACTGCAGGAGCAAAAGTTAAGGCTTAGGAGAGGAGTGATAGCATCTTCATTATTGCTCTTAATGCAAGAAAAGCTACCTAACCGCACCAGCTTTTGTTTGCCAAGAAAATTATATCTTAATGGCGTCACATGTTATAGAGGGCTTCCTTTTGTTGGCTTCCATTAAAAGAAGTCCATGCTAAGAAACAACACATTTCTCATGTATTGTCAGCAGCATGTTATCAGTCTATTCTTATCACATAAAGCCAGACATAGACAACTCTCAATAAGCCATTCTAGCAGAGGAGATAATGGGAATACTCAATAGTTATGTTTGCCATTTGAATGTATCACATATTTTGCTGAGGCTCCTATAAAAGTAATTTAAATTAAAAACTACCACCTTTAAACTCATGTCAATGGATAGCAAAGTGTATGAGGAAATGATGCTGGTAATGCAGAGAGAAATCATAATAGTATTAGTAGTTGCCATGAGAAGAAAAAAGCAGATCACACATGAATGGAGAATTTAACCAAGGGTAGATAATAACTTAAATATTTTTCCATTCATTTTTGATTAGTTTTATATTGAGAGAAATGTTTCAACTTACTCTAAAGCATTTAGTGGAGGAATTGGTTCAGTCCACTATATTGCCTTATGAGTATACATTTACAGGGTTTAAGATCCTGGGGCCTCAAACCTAGACAAAGAACTACAAACAACCTGGGAAAAATGATGATACCCCCCGCCAAGGAAGAGCCCCACAGCTGTTTATGCTATAACAAATGGTCAGCCCTGAACACATGTACATACATGTAACACTACACAGACTGAAAAGGTTGCATTTATGCATTTAGGAGGCACAGAATACACACACACACACACACACACACACACACACACACACACACACACACACACACACACACATTATTTCTTACATAAGCTAGATAGGGTAGGCAAGAAAAAGTACTTCGAAAGACAAACATCTAAACATAATATTGAACTTTTGTCATGTGGGAAAGAGAAGGCCATAGGAGGTCTCAAATTGAGATTTCTGATAATAGAGCTTTAATGAGTACAGTTACCCACAGAGAATGGAAGTAGTGTGTGAAAGGATGAGGCTAGGAACTCAGGTTGTACACATTCATCTGATTTCCATGGCTTTGCTTGTGAAGCAGGAACAGGAAATTCATGAAGCATGTAAGTTATGTAGTCAGGCTACCTGAGTTTGATTTCTATGCTCAGTATAAAAGACAAAAAGGGCGTTATTATTATCATCTATAGTCAAGAACAGACAACAAGGCTGAGTAAAAAATTCATGTACATTTCACATAGAATCTACTACATACTAACAATATATAAATATTAATATATAATTTAGAAATTGTTGATTTTATTGTGAGTCTATGACATAAATTCATCTTCACTCACAACAAAAGTTTTGTGATATAGTATTAGATTAGCAATTATATTTCATAGTTCCTTAAATAGCAATCAAAAAATAGGAATTTCTTCGAATTTGAACAACAAACTACCTAAGACACATTTGTTTCATCAAATTTCTGTATTTTATAATGGATCAACCATATTATTTTAAGATGTTATTAGCTCTAGTGTAATAACATCTAGAGTAAACAAATAGCTATATATCTACCAGACTTAACGAATTAGGCATGAAATGCAGGACACACGATAATGACATATTGTTGTGAAGGCTGTATTCTAATAAACCTGCCACATGAAAAGTAACAGGCAACATGAAAAAGTAAAGAAATTAGGTTCACAGAAAGCTAGAGATTCTTATAACAGTTTCTATTCCAGGAACTGGAAAGAGTTAAAAGTAAATTGCCTAGAAGTCCACAAAATGTTATTTTATGGTCCTTAAGAAGAGAATGAATAATCTGTGATATATTCTACACATGGGAATGCATTGAAAGCAACAAAAGAGGCAACAAAAGGAACTGAAGCTCAGCAAGGAAAGAAATGGTATAAAACTTGTGGTTTGTCCTGAAGCTGAAAAATTGACTGACAACTGCCAGAATTCCTGATACTGTGGGAAGTAAATGGTGAGTGCTGCTTCTTTTTCAGTCCTGAGGATATAGACAGAATCACATGCATGCTAAACAAGCATTTCATCACAAAACTACATCCCAACCACTAAAGCTGGGCTTTGCTAATCATTTAATTGCAGGGATAATTTTTGATATACAAATTGGTACCCTAACAATGATAACTGGAAAGATTAAAATGATTTCAACATGATCAGTCTATGCAAAATAACAAAATATTAATCTACTATATCTATAAAACAGCTTTTAAAGTTACAATTTTGGATTGGATTTGTTATTTCACATACAACTTCCTCAAGTGACTTACAATAAATGTATGACAACACATTTACTTTATAAGGCATTACAAAATATTTAAATGTAATGACATTAATGATAAAATACTAATGAGTGTAAATTAAGGTTACTAGAAAACTGTTATGCTCACATATTAATGACTAACCTATAATAGGATTAAATTCATGGTCATCTAAAAGACTGACTAAAGGTATGTATATTCAAAGCTTCAGGAAAGTGGTTTTTTTCTAACTTAAATATATTTAGCAGAACACAAAAAGTGCTTCATTCTTCTTATAAAACATACAGTCTGAGATTGGCTTAATATATAGTTGAAACAAACCATAATATTTTGGAGCTTTACATGTACCTGTTAAAATTTATACAATTTTCAATTTAATTTATATTTGATAAAAATAAAGCAAATTTATTTAGAATGATGATTCAAAGTGACTGAAAAGTTTGAATTTGCGAATGTAATTAAAAGAACACCTTATCCTGGTGATGGTGTCACAGGCCTTTGATCCTAGCACTCCAGAGTCAGAGGCAGGAGGATCTCTGTGAGTTTGAGGCCAACCTGGCATACAAAGTAGTTCCAAAAAAGCCATAGCTGTTACACAGAGAAATCATGTCTCATAAAAACAAACAACAAACAAATAAAATCCTGATACGATGCTTAGTCCATATTATTCAGAAAGGGGGAAAAAAGGACAGATAGCCTGTCTACCTCATATCTCAGAAAAGGAAATAAATTAGTGCAAAGCATGTACGATGTTATGAATCAAACTCCAAACATTGATAATGAAAAATTTATTTCATTAATTTATACATGTATCCACTGTATGGTAATAAAATATTACTAGACAAATAATGCCACAAAATTATATTGTCCTTAAATTACAAATAAATGAATAGGAACAATGAAGCAGCACTTTGCAAATGGTTTGAAAATCAGCCTCAGACCGAGAATTAATGTCCTCCAAATAAATAAATCAATTTAAATAATAAAAAACAAATAAATACATAAATGACAGACCCAAAATCATCACACTGTTTTCTCAGTGATGCATTCCACAGAGATAATGAAAACAGAAAAAAAAGACCCTTAATCATAGAAAAAATAACTTTATTTCCTTCAGAGAATAATTTGCAACTTGCTTCTTCTTGTTCCTGCTCTGGAGAACTGTCTTTAGAGCTAGGGTAATAGGATGACACATTTCACAAGATAATACAATATATGTGGTACTACATCATTAACTGTGTGAAAAAGAGCTCTGTTAAACTATGCAACAAAATGCGCAAATTACTAAGGGCAGAAAAGTCATTAAGCCTCATTGCTACAACATAGGGAAGTCATTAAAAACAAACCTTGGCTCAAAATCACATTTTTGTCACTTACTACCTATGAAATCAACAATACTCCTATAAAGTCATAAATTGATCTAGACTTGAAATGGAGACTAAATAAAATATGGTTTCAACAAACTGCAGTTTTTATAAAATATCAGATATTACAACATCATACTACCATTGAAATGATTGCTGTTATTAATGGTAGTCACTGTAGTGACAGTATTAATTACAGAAGGATTACAATCACTGTTACAATCTGTAAAGACAGCCATTTTAAAACCTCCTTGCTTAGAAGGCTGAAGGTAGAATATCTGAAAATCTCTCTAAAGTTGCTCACTTATATTGATATATATCTCAGTCTCCAAAATTTCTAATTACCTCTTTTACATAAAGGAATGCTAATCTGATGATAGAAAATGCCAGTATAAAAAAATAAATGTGTGAGTCACTCTAAATTGAAACTATTAACATGTTAATAATGGGGGATTATGTAAGGTGATAATGATAATTTACAGAAAAATAAAGAATGAATAGACAATAAAATAATGGAATTAAATATAGCTATTAAAAAGGACTGAATGTTGCTAACGTTCTCCTAAAATTCACAGGTTAAACCTAAGGCTCAAGGAGATGGTATTGGAAACACAGCCTCTGATAGGGGATTCCGTCAGAACACAGACCCCATAGAGAAACCTCAGTCCTTTCCCCATATATGGACACATGTGAAGGCATCATCTACAGCTTCCAGTGCTGGATCTGGAATTTCCCATCTCGGGAACTAGGAGAAATATGTGTCATTAAGATGACACACCCTTTATTAGGTCACTATTTCCCTCTGGGCATGGTAACACCATTGTATAAAGCATGTACACACTAAGACTAACATCTCATTATTGTCAAGACAAGTGCAAAATTTTCCATATTATGAAAACGGACATAAATTAGATTGTATCAATCTTTTGTCTTCTCTTTTGTTCACCCAACATAGAAAGCTGTGCTATGCAATCAAGCAACACTGGATATTTTCAGAGTCAGACAGCTGATGTTAAAACTGAGAAACACAATTTAAAATATCTTTTAGAAGAAAACTGATTTTATATTTATCATCAAACTGTGTTCTACCAAAATCTGAAAGCTATGCCGGATATTATAATTATAGCAAAGTGAAATATATATGTACTTGAAATATTTATAACACCTCATTTTTCAGTTATTATTAAACTTAAATTGCACTGTAGAAATATATTATTGAAGAAGCTAAATTTTATTAACCTCTTATGTTTATTTCTTATATTACCTCCAAGCAACATTAAAACCAAAGAAATTGCTTACAAGTTCCAAACAGGCACTATCTTTGTTCTTCCTAAAGCCTCTAGAGAACCCTAGAAATTCTAATTAGAATTAGCAGTTATAAGCTACACATTTTATTATTATTTCAATTTTAGTTAATATAAACTATCATTACTTTAATTCTTATATATTATTATTATGTATAATTACTGTACTTTTAAAGTCAAAATAACACTATCATTATAGCCTGCATGGTTATGTCTCAAAATATCATCTAATTGACTAAAACATAACTAGAGAACAAACAATTTCCAATTGTTACAGATATAGTGTATATTCAGAAAGACTACAGAATCTTCTGTCCTTGGTGTTTGTTTATAAAAACACACATAGACATGTATATACTTATATTCTATTAATATAGACAACATGTTGAACTACATTTTATATCATGGCATTATGATGTCATATGAAAACATAAATCTCATGATAAGGAAAACACTGGATTTGAAAACTAGAAGATACCATACACATGAGAAAGGGGCTCACACTATTCGCGAGTACCATTATATCTTACCTAGGCTAGCAATATTTATTCACAGTTAGTGAATTAGTAAATTAGATCCATCATACAAACCGAAAATATTGACTTACATGTGCACTAAAAATCCTAGGATTAGTTATCATAGTTTGGTATCCAATATGGGGACCAGGGGTTTGGAATTCATATTTCCACTGAAAATATCATGCAAGGAATGAAAACAGCTCTGACATAAGAAGATTATTCCTTGAGAAGGAGAGGAGCAGAGGGGTGAGGAAGACATGAGCAAGCAGAAAGGTTGAGTCAGGGGAATAATTTAAGAAAAACAAGAATGGAGATACCATAATAGAGGGAGCCATTTTAGGGTTACAGAGAAATAAGTCACTAGGGAAATATCTGGAGATCTACAAAGATGACACCAGCTAACAATCTAAGCAACAAAGGAGAGGCTACCTTAAATGCCCTCCCTGGATAATGAGAGATTGATGACTGACTTATATGCCACCGGATAGCCCTCATCCAGCAGCTGGTGGAAGTAGAAGCAGACACCCACAACTAATCACTGAACTGAACTGGAATCCAGTTGCAAAGAAGAATGAGTGATGAGCAAAGGGGTCCAGACCAGGCTGGTGATGAAGGGACCAGCTCCCCATTTCGGCAGCCATGACAGTAACTCGTGCTCTATGATCTTGTCTTAATCACTAGAGGTTAGGTGCCTGCCTCGTGACAAGGAACCAATCAGAAGTTAGCTGGTGGCACTATGCTTTATGACCCTGGGTGTACTTTACGGACAAGGACAAGCACACAGCAATGGCAAAGAGCATAGCAACCACCCTGGCAGGGCCTATGTATGGGCCATAACAACCAGTTGACCAATCAACACAGGGCAAGCCCTCCAATTCTGGAGGCACACCAATAATGAGCCTGTGCGTACCTCTAGACACTCCCCTTACGCTGCTCTTCAAGATCTCTTGGGAGGCCCTAGGACTTGTGTTTTGCAAGCCATCTGCCATGGCGGGTGGGTGAAAGACCCGAGCTAACATGGTGTTAGCTCGTTAAATTACAATAAAGCAGTTTGCATCAAGCTCTCGAATCTGCCTGGTGAGTGGGGTGACCGAGGTTGTGGCCTGAGACCCCAGATACCTGAGTTTTCCGGGGGTCTAACAGTGAAACCCACAGAAACAACTGGCCTGAACAAGTGGGAGTTCTTGGTCCCCAGACTGATAACTGGAATACCAGCATGGGACTGATCCAGCCCCCATGAACATGGGTTTCAGTGAGGAAACCTCGGAAATCTACGAGACCTCTTGTAGTAGTTCAGTACTTATCCCTAGCATAGGTGTGGACTTTGGGAGCACAATCCACATAGAGGGATATTCCCTGAGCCTAGGCCCTATCCCAAAGGACATGATAGACTCTGATGACACCCTATGGCAGGCCTCACCTTCCAGGGGGAGCAGAAAGGATATATGATAGGTAGGGGTTTAGTTGGGGGGAGGTTGTAGGGAAGGAGGGGCAGGAGAGGGAACTGGGATTGACATGTATAACAATCTTGTTTCTACTTCAAATAGAAAAAAAGAAGACTATTCCTCTAGGAAAAGGAATGCTATATACATTTCATAGTTTACATTTGATCTTTTCTATTACTTATTAACAATGCAAATTGGGAACATATTAGGAATTTCTATCACTTTGGAGAAAAATTCTTTATAGACTATTTTTTTTTGTCATTTCTGTACTTCATCAGATTCTCGTAAGGTGGGCAAATGTTCAGAGCTAGAGACAAGCTTTCCCGACAGTAGCTCTGTTCACCTAAAGAGGAAAAGAGCAAACCAATGTCCTTCACTGTGAAGTTCTCACCAAGTCTCCTCACTCCAAAGCCAACAGCTGCTGCGTGTGCTTTCAGCACAGTATGTTCTGCTCTTCTCCCCACTGTTAAGTTAATAGGAGACCATAGGCTTGGAGCTGGCTCTAAGCTTCCAGTTCAACCTAATTGAGTACATATACTTTTTGTAACAACCAGCTGAATTTCCACCAGTCACAAAGACTCATGTTTTAATCGCAAAATGATCAAACAAGGCAAATGCCTAACTATAGTAAGTCCCCTGATTTCTATGTTATTTTCCATGCTTAGCATAAAAAAACCTAGCTGCTCATATGACTCCCTTCTGACCCTGGGTGTTACAAAATTCATGGGTAGCTCTTTGTTTGCTCAAATAAATTCAGTTAAGTTTATTCTGTTCCCTATCCAGAAAGACTTCCATTCATCTTTCCCTATTGAAACTACTGAAACGCTCATACTATCAACTCTGGGTTCTTCATTTTTCCAATTGTAAATTAGCCATATTCTATGCTCCCCAAGCTTTTTAAAAAATGTCTAACATTTACTATACTTAGACTAAATATGGTAATCTTCCATCTTTGGTCAATAAATCAGGAGTTCTCTGGTGTAGGAAGAAATTAATCAGTTCTTCCCCATGCACATACTAGGAACTTAACGAATTAGTTAAGTGAAATGAGAGACACAGCCACCCCGAAAAATAGAAGTAAACTGCTTTGTAGTGGAATCTTCAAAATAAATTTTCTCTAAAATTTAAGAATCAGTAATTCACACAGAAAGTATAATTTCCTGGAACTTTTCACGCATTAAATATTTTCAAATCTAAATATTATAGGTATTAAAATTGGGACATTTTAAAGCTTCTTCCTATTTAGCAATTCTAAGTGTCTTTAAATTTTTAAACATTCACTTGACAACATAGACTAGTAATGCTTTATAGTGCATTTAGTGATAATGGAGACATGAGCCTCCAACAGCCTTGCAGTAGGGGGTAGTTCTCAAAAGGTTTTGGAACGCTGAGTCTAACGGCCTTGGAAATAGGTCTTAGAAACAAGAGCTTGGTGGCTCATTCCAGAATGGTGCTGATTGAGCTGCAATGAGCAGCAGAATGGAGAAGAAAGTAGTGCCCTAAAGCTATGAGAGCCAGGGCAGGACAGCTTAAGTTTGCTGGAGCCAGAAACTCCTGCTGATTTCTTCCTAAGCCTGCCATCTATTGACCAAATTATGAATCAAAGCACTGTGAGTGGCAAAGAACTTCCAAGGGTACAGGAAGACAATCAATTCTTAAGAGTGTTAATTAAAGCATGTGTTGTGTCATTAAAATTTGTTTGGTCTATTGCATGCACATACTGAATATTCTTTGATTTTTAACTGATCCTGGAATGTCTCTTCAGAAATAAATCAATGACACCAAAGGGTTCCATTTTACTAATATGTACATAAATATTCAAAGTTAGCAAAATGGGGGTGATCCTGCATAGAGATTTGAAAAATGAAACTTGAATGGAGAGGCAGCATTCTATGCAGTGAGTACGTGATTTGAATTATTTGGTTTGGTTTTGCTCTTGGTGGCTAAGGCTATGGCAGGAGGATTAGGAATCCCCTTTTTGTAACTGAGTATATCTAGCAAGTACAAAAAGGAAGAAGAGATCTTCTTTTTCCCAACAAACAGGTAAAGTAATTGTCAGTAAGTAAAACACAACACACACATACTCAACATCATAGGAGCAAAAGAGAAAAACACAAAACACAAAACATTTATTCTCTGCTAGATACAAAACAGTGAGTATGTCAGCTACATATATATATATATATATATATATATATATATATATATATCCTGATCTCATTTTCCTAACTAGTTAAACATTAGTCTATTCACATTATAGATGAGATAATTCAGTTAGTGGAAATGTTATGTACTACAATTGATGAAAGTAGATGTGACTGTTGCACTTAGAACTACCACTAATAACACACTATTGTAATGATATTTGAATATATTTGCTATATATATATATGTACATTTGATATATATCCAAATCTCCTTTATGATTTACCCTTCTGTCTCTATTCTTACTTTCTTAATTTGTGAAATACACAATCTAGGCTTATTTAATCAGATGTATGGACTAGCCTAACTCTGCAATTTTATAAAATCTGTTTGGTGTAGGATTCAACACAAACATATCACCAAGTAAAACAGCAAATGTTCAACGGAGTGAGAAAATCAGAATGAGAATAATCACAGAAAAAAAAGTTAAAAGCTGCCTGTGAACAGAGAAGAATCCATTCAACATCATGTAAAACAGAAAAAGTAACCAACTAAAGCATCTCATGCTTCAAATCTTACCCCTCTGGAGACGAAAAAAGAACTGCCATGTTCTAAGACCATCTTGGGCTACAGACTAGCCTAGGCCTCAGAGTACTTTCTTTCTCACCTCCTGACCAAAGGAAAACAAATGTATTCCTAAACATTTAATACTTTTACCTATAATATGGGCAAAAGTTGTAGAGAAAAAGACACAGATTGAGTATCCAATTATCCAAAATACTTAATATCAAAAGTGTTTCAGCTTTGTTATAAGATTGTAGAATATTTACATGGATGAAATAAAACATCTTGAGGAAAGGACACAAGTCTAAACAAGAAATTTGCTGACGTTCCATATATACACAGTCTGAAGATAATACTATCCAATGCTTATAACTGCATCTCTGTTTGTTTTAATTAGGAAATATTCCTTGTGTATATTACTGAGTTTCACAAGCCTATTTTTATACAATTATATAGCACACATTGGCCATTTCCCTGCCCATATCTGTCTTTTCCCCCTTTTTCTTTTTCTCTTTCTTCTACACTCTTGGTGGTCCTCCTATGATTCCACAACAACCAAACTCATGGCATTAGATACGGAATTTCTTTCTTGTATACTATTGTATAATACTGGTGGTCAACTTTTCTGATTCTGTAACACCAATGACTTAGATTAGAGATGTTCAACATGAATTCATATGTACTCTTGGCAACACTTTAAACTGATAAATACTGGAAGGCACAATTGTAATATAATTCAAATTATTAAATGAAGAATACACTTGTAGAATTTATGCTACAGCCCATCCCACAAAAAAGGACATACAGAATCATATATGCCACTTAATTTTAGTAGCAGTAAAACAAAGTGTCTGAAGCCAGGGGAATGGTTAAATGTACTAACACAGAAACACAAACACATAATTATATAAACATGTAAAAAGAACAAAATTGGTAAATATAGAAAAATACCAATGTAAATTACAGATGGGAAGGAAAAACAATGGAAAATGTTTTTAAATGTTTCCTGACACATACTATAGATCGTAATGTAAAAAATGGGTAATAATGGTTTTCTTTCCAGAAAGTCTGAGTCTAGAATTGAAGAGCAAATTTCTCCTTTCTGTCATCATCTTACGTAGAACAAACAAACTACATGGGTACTTTGTTATAAGCATAAATATTTAGTACTAAAATATAATTATGATAGTGATACGTCAAATCATTGGAAAAATTTTAAACATGAAGACAACTATAACAAATACGAAAAACATGAAAACTACTAACGCTTTTTTTCAATGCAAAAGTTCTTCAGTACACTCTAATCACCACAGATCTCCCCCTCTTCATCTCTCTCCTCCTCCATTCTATCTCTCCAAACTGACAAACAAATCAGACATATGGCAAAAGCACTCATTTTGAAGACAGGATAGCATGCTTCCATTTATTAGTTGTAAAGACTTATGTACAAAACTTAATGCCTACATTTAATTGAACTACTAAAAGGTTCAAATAAATTATGAAGACCCCATTGACCACAATGACTAATTGTGAGACCTACATATTACGTGAATGGCATGTAGGAAACACTTGAAACGTTAAGGGTATAATCATAAAAAGATATGCCTTTTTCAAATCCACAAGAATATTTTGTGAGGATAAGATTTGGATATTAACTCACAACATATGCTCATAACAAAAACTATGAGATTTCCTGGGAAATAAGGTTGACAAATGATGTATATTTAAGAAGTGAGACAGTGTAAGCCCTATGGTACCAGTCTTCCTCAAATATCAACCATAAATTTCAGAGTCATTAGTATTCCATGATGCAATTATTGTGATGCATGGTAAATCAAAAAATTAATATCCTATTACTTAGCAAAATAGCAGTTATATGAGGAACAGCACACATATTAAATAATAAAGTCTATACCTTAAATAATAATATCTAGGCAAAACAAATTTGGCTAAAGAGTAAAACATAGCTAGTACATGAATTTATGTCTGATCCCACTTATTGTGAATAGCAATACATACATATATATGTAGAATGCTTTGGCAGAAATATGAATTCCAGGACATGAGGCACAGGAATTAATAATGTGTAAAAATAAAAGGTACCTTTCTTCTGGGAAGCAAATGTCAAGGCCAGTTTTGCAAAGAGATCTGGAGTCTCAAACTTGTCTTCTTTTACTTTTAGCCAGAAACAGTTTTCCGATAATTCTCTAGGCTCAATCTAAAACAAAATAACAATGATAAGTTTTAGTGTTGTTACTTACTGTTTAATTTTTCAAAGACTGTCTTTCCTTTGTTCATCTATGCACTATAACAATTTCAAATATATAAAATTACACTCATAAATATTCAGAGGAACACTTACAATTCTGTCATTATACAGAAATGCTACACAAAAGTAATGGGTCATAAACTAAAATACATTTGAAAGCACCTACTGAAAAGACCCTCAAAATAATATAGTATATTCCTCTTCTACTTGCATACATTATCCTTGTTCCGAGATTTTTTTTTTAATTTTTGATGTTCCAATTATTATATTTTACTGTGAAATTTTAATACATGTACAATATGTAAATTGCTTTCCCTTCCCTAAACCATCTTGTCCTCCCATTTGTTTGGGCCCTCCCTCCATGCAATTTAATTTAAATGTTTAAAATGAAAACACTTACTACTATCTAAGGCCCAAAAACACCAAAGACAATAGGATCTTAACAAGAAATAATATTAAGAATGTGACAATACTTAGCATTTACAATTATGAAATTATTTGAATCATCCAGTTCATGGATTTTGCAATTTGATTTTCCTTTGTCTTTACCATCATTTTGACGTTTTGAGTAAGCTACCTGTGATCTAGGACACACATTTAAAGATGAACATAGGGTGCTTAACACAGAAAGGAAAGCAATAATGGCAGTAATCACAATGTTAAACTCACAGCAATGCATTTCTCACACATTGTCAGTCCCAGTAGAAGCAAAAAAGGTCCCTAGAGTTAGACTTACAATCTTACCTTGGACCAGTTGATTCTTTTCATGGATACTTCTGGCTTATATAGTTTTTTCTGCTTCATTCCAAATGGTAGCTCAATTGGTACTGATGGGGGAAGGTGAAATCCTCCAGGGGGTGGTACTGGAGGAGGGCCTCCAAACAGGGGTGATGGTAGTGGTGGTGCAATACCAAGAATTCCAGGTAACGGTGGCGGAGGAGGAGGAGGAGGTACTCCTGGAAGTGGAGGAGGTGGTGGTGGTGGAGGAGGAGGAGGAGGAGGTGGTGGGCATGGCCCAACAGATGACAGTGGAGTTGCTGGAGATGGTGCATGTAGGCCTGAAACTGCAGATGGATCTCCCTGAAACACAAACAAGTTTAAATGTTTCCAGAAATGTATAACACAAAGTATGCACATCTGTTAGGAGTTAGGATTTAAGACTTTATATACCTTTCTAAACTTTCAAGATTATACATTTTATCAGTATAAATAAAGACTTTTTGGTATACACAGTTTAGTCCTGCAGACAATGACTATTTCTGCTAACATTAATAAAAGGAAAATTTGCAGTTTGTAAGATTTTTATGAAAAGCTCTTATAGAATGAAACACTACCTTTCACTATAAACATAGCCAAAGAAATATGAAATATGGCTTAAAACTGTTAACCTAGCTTATTAAAATTTGATTAAAGTATGACAAGGTCATGGATTCAAATCCCTTGGGTGTCAATTAGTCTAATAGAGAGTATTTCACAGTACCAATAATTTAGCTGTCTCCACATAAAAGTGACTAATACTAAGTAGAATCCATTTGCATAGTAATATAAGCATATCAACATTTTACATTATTGGTTCCATTTGTGTTTATTATAACCTTGTAACATAGATAGGACATTTAATCTTTATCTCAATGCTTATAGATGAGGAAACTAAACGCAAAAACATTACCTTAACACTGAGTATATAAGTCATTTACTGGTGTGCTTGCCTTACATACAGGAAACCCCAAGTTTGAACCTAGATACTATGAAAAGATGTCTGTAATGACTAATCAATAAAGCACAGTGGAAAACATGAGGATCTACATTTGAATGTGATTCTTCTCTTTCACTTCTGCTCTCTTCATGAAAGAGTTTCATTTGTCACAGAAATTCACTCATACACAGAGTTCATGAGAAGAAAATACCTCGGTTCTAATGTCAAAAACTAACTTCAACATTGTTCTCCACTGGCAGTTAATTACAGATGAATAACTTAAGAATTTTAACTTAAGTAAATATATACTCTAGAAGATTGAAGCCTCTCAGCACCAAATCATGTTTATCCTCATTGAATAATTAAAATTTAAATAATAAAACTGAGATATAATATAGCAGTGTAGTTGATACTGCTTGCTAGGTCACGCTGGCCCAACCTGGAATATATAGAAAATTTCAGACTATCCTGGGTCATGTTGTGAGAGTGTACCAAAAAAAAAATAGAGAGAGAGAGAGAACAAAAAGGAAAGAAGGGGGCTCACCATCATCTGTGAGTAGATAAGTATAAGCAAGAGATGGCTTTTCTAACATACACAAAACAAACATAAAAGGTACTGCAGATAGCCAGGCATGGTGGAATGCATCTTTAATTCCAGCACTTGGAAGGCAGATGTAGAGGGTTTTCTGTGAGTTCAAGACAATCCTGGACTGCACAGAGAACCAGGCTCTCCAGGGCTACAAAATGAGAACCTGTCTGAAAAGTAAACTTGAAAACAACAAAAGGTACTTGATGGGGGAGGTCCTTCTGTGTATATGTTTCTCTTATTGGTTGATAAATAAAGTGCTTTTGGTCAATAGGAAAGCAAGACAGGTGGGACTAAGAGTCAAGGAGGATTATGGAAAATGTAGTAAAGAGATCCAGACAGGAAGTAACATAGCAGGCAGACTCAGAATATAAGCAGGGAGAAGAAGGAAATCGTCCACTTGCTCTTCCTCTTCCATCTGCTCTCTTCTATATGGAGCCACCATGTGATCCTGGAAAGATGACTTCTGCTGATGTCCTCAATAAGATAAATCTTATCTCATGGGATCAGAACTCCACCAGCAGGCTCCAGCACACCCAGAGACTGACAAAGCCCTGGTAACAGTTCCGCTTCCATCCAATGGCCCAGGTAGGACAGGGGCTGCTTCCGGTTCCGGTTCCCCTGCCCTGCTCGGGAATACCTGACACCTGGGGGAAGTGCACGGGATTCGAACTAACACAAAATATCCGGGAAATATTGGACACCATGAAAAGACCAAACCTAAGAATAATAGGTATAGAAGAAGGTAAAGAAATCCAACTCAAAGGCTAAGAAAACATATTCAACAAAATCATAGAAGAAAACTTTCCCAACCTAAAGAAGCATGCCAATGGAAGTACAAGAAGCCTACAGACACCAAATAGACTCGACCAAAAAAAAAAAAAAAAAATACCTCCTCGCCACATAATAATCAAAATCCCAAACATACAGAATGAAGAGAAATTATTAAGAGCAGCAAAGGAAAACGGTCAAGTAACATATAAAGGCAAACCTATCAGAATTACACCTACATTTTCCATAGAATCTCTGAAAGCCAAAAGGTCCTGGATAGATATTCTACCTACACTAAGAGACAATGGATGCCAGCGGAGACTACTATACCCAGCAAAGCTTTCAATAAATATAAATGGAGAAAACAAGATATTCCATGACAAAACCAGATTCAAACAATATATATCAACCAATCCAGCCCCACACAAAGTTCTGGAAGGAAAACTGCAACTCAAGGAAGTTAACTACAACCAAAAAAATATAGGCGATAGACAATCCCACTTTACCAACAGAGAAAAGAAAAAAGGAATGGAAAGCCACACGTAATTTCACCACGACCACCAAATCCAAAACAAACAAGAATGATCAATCAATGGTCATTAAAATCCCTCAAAATTAATTGTCTTAACTCACCCATAAAAAGACACATGTTAGCAGAATGGATAAGAAGAAAGAATCCAAGCTTCTGCAGCATAAAAGAAACACACCTCAACTTCAAAGACATACAGTACCTAAGAATTAAAGGTTGGGAAAAGATTTTCCAATTAAATGGACCCAAGAAAAAAGCAGAAGTACCAATCCTAATATCCAACAAATTGGACTTTTAACTAAAATCACTCAAAAGAGATGAATAAGGTCACTTACAACTCATCACAGGAGAAATCCATCAGGATGAAGTCTTATTTCTGAACATTTATGCCCCAAATAAAAAGGCATCCCCATTTATAAAGAAACATTGCTAAAACTCAAATCACACATAAAACCGCACACACTTATAGTGGGAGACTTCAACACCCCACACTCACCACTGGACAGAAACACCAGACAGAAGCTTAACAAAGAAACAAAGGAACTAATAGAAGTTATGGCCCAATTGGGCTTAACAGACAAATATAGAACATTCCATCCAAATAAAAAACAAAATACATTCTTCTCAGCACCACATGGAACCTTCTCTAAAATAGACCACATACTTTGCAACATACTAAACCTCAACAGGAACTAAAAAATTAAAATAACCACCTGTATCTTATCAGAAAACCATGCTTTAAAGTTAGAATTCAACAACAGCATGATTTGCAGAAAACCAACAAACAAATGGAAATTCAGTAACGCCCAATTGCACAATTCCTGGGCCCAGGAAGAAATTTAAAAAATATGAAATTAAACATTTCCTAGAATTTAATGAGAAAGTGGACACAACATCCCCAAACTTATGGGACACTTTGAAAGCAGAGTTAAGAGGAAAATTCATAGCACTAAATGCCCACATGAAGAAACAGGAGAATAATCACACTAGAGAATTAACAGCACAACTGAAAGCTCTAGAACACAAAGAAGTCAATACACTCCGGAGGACTAAACACCAGGAAATAATCCAATTGAGGGCTGAAATCAATAAAGTGGAAACTAGGAGAATAATACAAAGAATCAATGAAACAAAGAGCTGATTCTTTTAGAAGATTAACAAGACAGAAAAACCTTTATCCAAACTTACCAAAAGAAAGAGGGTGAACATACAAATTAATAAAATCAGGAATGAAAAGAAGGACATAACAACAGACACAGAGGAAATTCAGAGAATCATCAAGTAATACTTCGAAAACCTGTATTCCTCAAAATTCGAAAATATATAGCAAATGAAAAATTTTCTGGACAGATTTCACTTACCAAATTAAATCCAGAACAGATAAGCATCTTAAAAAGACCTATAACCAATAATGTAATAGAAGCAGTCATCAAAAGCCTCCCAACAACAACAACAAAAAAAAAAACCCCAGGACCAGATGGATTCAGTGCAGAATTCTACCAGAAATACAAGAAACAGAAAATACCAATTCTCCTCAAAGTATTCCACACAAGAGAAGCAGAAGTGTCATTGCCAAACTCTTTTTACCAGGCTTCAATAACCTTGATACCCAAGCCACACAAAGACACAACTAAGAAAGAGAACTACAGACCAATATCCCTCATGAACATTGAAGCAAAAATGCTCAATAAAATACTGGCAAATCGATTAAAAGAACATATCAGAGAAACCATCCACCATGAGCAAGTAGGCTTCATCCAAGGGATGCAAGGATGGTTCAACATAAGAAAATCCATCAATGTAATCCACCATATGAACAAACTGAAAAAGAAAAACCACATGATCATCTCGCTAGAAGCTGCAAAGCCTTTGACAAAATCCAACATCCCTTCACCATAAAATTCTTGGAGACAACAGGAATAACAGGAACATAACTAAACATGATAAAAGCAATCTACAGCAAGTCAAAAGCCAACATCAAATTAAATGGAATGAAACTCAATGCAATTCCTCTAAAATCGGGGTCAAGACAAGGCTGTCCACTCTCTCCACACCTCTTCAATATTGTCCTTGAAGTTCTAGTTAGAGGAATAAGACAACAAAAGGAGATCAGGGGATACAAATCAGAAAGGAAGAAGTCAAATTTTCACTATTTGGAGAAGATATGATAGTCTACATAAGTGACCTGAAAAACTCTACCATGGAACTCCTACCGCTGATAAACACATTCAGTAAAGTGGCAGGATACAAGATTAACTCAAAAAAAATCTGTAGATGACACATTCATGGAGAAAGAAATCACAGAAACATCACTCTTTACAATTGCCACAAACAACATAAAATACCTTGGGCTAACGCTAGCCAAAAAAGTGAAAGACCTGTACCATAAGAATTGTGAGTCATTAAAGAAAGAAATTAAAGAAGATGCTAGAAAATGGAAGGATCCCCCCAAGTTCTTGGATAGGTAGGATCGGCAGAGTAAAAAACGGCAATCTGCCAAAAGCAATCTACAGATTAAATGCAGTCACAATCAAAATCACAACACAATTTTTCACAGACCCTGAAAGAACAGTTATCAACTTTATATGGAAAAACAACAGATGAGGATAGCCAAAACAACAATGTACAATAAAGGAACTTCTAGAAGCATCATCATCCCTAACTTCAAGCTCTATTTCAGAGATATAATCCTGGAAACAGCTTGGTATTGGCAAAAAATAGACAGGTAGACCAATGGAATAGAGTTGAAAACCCTGATACTAACCCACACACCTACAAACACTTGATTTTTACAAAGAAACTAAATTTATAGGATGGAATAAGGAAAGCATCTTCAACAAATGGAGCTGGCATAACTGGATGCTGGAATGTAGAAGACTGCAGATAGATCTATGTCTATCGCCATGCACAAAACTTAAGTCCAAATGGATCAAAAACCTCAGCAAAAGTCCAGCCACACTGAACCTATTAGAAGACAAAGTGGAAAATACCCTAGAATTTATTGGTACAGGAGACTGCATCCTGAACATTACACAGGTAGCACAGACACTGAGACCAATAATTGATAAATGGGACCTCCTGAAACTGAGAAGCTTCTGTAAGGTTAAGGACACAGACAGTAAGACAAAACAGCAGCCCACAGACTGGGAAAAGATATTCACCAACCCACATCTGACAGACGGCTGAACTCCAAAATATAAAATGAACTCAAGAAGCTAGTCTCCAAGACACCAAATAATCCAATTAAAAAGTGGGGTAAAGAACTAAATAGACAATTCTCAATACAACAATCTAAAATGGCTGAAAGGCACATAAGAAAGTGTTCAATGTCCTTAGCCATCAGGGAAATGCAAATCAAAACAACTCTGAGATACCATCTTACTCCTGTTAGAATGGCCAAAATCAAAAACACCAATGACAGTTTATGCACGAGAAGATGTGGAGAATGGGTAAACTACTCAACTGCTGGTGGGAGTGCCAACTTGTACAGCCACTTTGGAAATCAGTATGGCGACTCCTCAGTCTACCACAAGATCCAGCAATCGCACTCTTAGGCATATAGCCAAAAGAAACACATTCATACAACAAGGACATCTGTTCAACAATGTTCATAGCAGCATTATTTGTAATAGCTACAACCTGGTAGCAACCTAGATGTCCCTCACCTGAAGAACGGATAGAGAAAATATGGTACATTTACACAATGGAGTACTACTCAGCAGTAAAAAGCAATGGAATCTTGAAATTTGCAGGAAAATGGATAGAACTAGAAGAATCCATTTTGAGCAAGGTAACCCAAACACAGAAAGACAAACATGTTATGTACTGACTCATATGTGTGTTTTAGACATAGAGTAAAGGGTTACCAGCCTACAATTCATACTGCCAGAGGAGCTAGTAAAAAAGGAAAACCCTAAGAGAGACATATATGGTCCTCCAGAGAAGGGGAAAGGGGCAAGATCTCCTGAGCAAATTGGGAGCAAGGGAGGAGGGGGGAGCTATGAGAATGAGAAGGGGGAAGAAGAGGGATGAGGAGGACATGATGGAGCAAAAAGGTTGACTCATTGGAAGAATAGAAGAAAACAAGAAAGGAGATACCATAATAGAGGGAGAAATTTTAGGTTTACAGAGAATTCAGGCACAAGAGAAAGGTCTGGAGATCCACAAAGATGACACCAGCTAACAATCTAAGCAACAGAGGAGAGGCTACCTTAAATGCCCTCCCCTGATAATGAGATTGATGACTGACTTATATGCCATCCTATAGCCTTCATCCAGAAGCTGGTGGAAGTAGAAGCAGACACCTACAACTAGTCACTGAACTGAACTGGAATCCAGTTGCATAGAAGGATGAGTGATGAGCAAGTGGTCCAGACCAGGCTGGTGAAACCCACAGAAACAGCTGACCTGAACAATGGGGAACTCTTGGTCCCCAGACTGATAGATAGGAAACCAGCATGGGACTGATCCAGACCCCAGGAATGTGGGTTTCAGTGAAGAGACCTCAGAAATATATGGGACCTCCTGTAGTATTTCAGTACTTACCCCTAGCACAGGTGTGGACATTGGGAGCCCAATCCACATAGAAGGATACTCCATGAACCAAGACACACGGGGGTGGTCCTAGGCCCTAGCCCAAAGGATATGACAGACTTTGATGAGCCCTATGGGGCTCACCCTTCTTGGGGAGCAGAAAGTATATGTGATAGATAGGGGTTTTGTTGGGGGGGCGGTAGAGGAGGAGGAGAGGGAGAGGGAACTGGGATTGACATGTTAAACCATCTTGTTTCTAATTCACATAAAAAAGAAACCAATTTGCCAGCAGCATTTTAAACTATTATAAGACTCTGTGTGATATTCTGCGTGTACATGTGGCTGTGGGGCTTGGGTAGATGGAGTAAAGGCTTATCATTACAGGTACTGTGGTCAAATGTGTCAGGGAAGGGCATGAGTTAAGAGAGGTGTCTTCAATGTATGGTATCTCACCATATTTAATATGTTAACAAGTGTTTCAAATCTCTGAGTATTTTATGTTTATCCAATTTAGTGGCCTATGGAATATTTTCTTTGTGCAAAATCATTAAATATCTCTAAGTAATGTGTTTTAATGTTGGCAGAATGAAAAGGATTGGCCAATATGTTACAGATCTCATGAAAGGAAGGGAAATTGAACAGCAATAGAGGTTGTTGTAACTAGGTGAATAGTCCGAGTCTATGCTGCAAAGGGAGTTAAGTATAAGACATCCCATGTCAGAAGGGTTTAGATATTTGTGGTAGAGATTTTCTTTAATCCCATATACAACAGGCAAGCAGTGTATAAAATAAATCCTCCAGTTATAACAATTAAGACAATGTTTTGTGGGGATTAATTGACATAAAAGTATGAACTTGAAGAGGAAAAGACTATAGACAATAAGAAAATTAGGATACAACTATTATAGTTCAATCAAGGTGTAATGAGAGTGGACCTGAAGGGATTGGGGTCCTGATGAAAAGGTGAAAAAAGTCACTGGAATAATTTAAATAAAATAACTAATTTCATTTGTCAAGAGCAGGGCAAGAAACAAATCAAACTTCAGCCTTAAAAAAAGTGACCAATTTTAAAACAAGTCGAAATGGAGACTAAGGTAGCTTAAGGAAACTGAAAAGATCAAAAATATTGAATTTTAGTTCAATACAAAAGACATGCCTATGAGGACAGCTGGAAATGCAAGATAGACTCAAATGTCTTGACATACAATAAAAGATGATATATGAGCATATGAAACTGAGTTGGACATTTGTGCAAGGAAGTACAAAGCAGAGAAAAATGCCAAGGGCAGAGAGAAAACAGATACCTCACAATCAGAGAATGAGAAAAGGAGAGAAACAAAGTTCTCAGACACACAGAAAGGGAAGTAGAATAAAACTGACAGGAGAAACAAAGACTTAAATAGTAGATATGAATGATACTGGCTATGGGTATCAGAAAGCTACCACCATAAATACTTTGCAGCTTACCAGTGACTTAGGAAGTAATTTCTCGGTATATTTTTTGGGACACACATAGTGAATCATGTACCTACTGGACATTATCTATTTAAAGGTAGTCTCTTCAAATTCATATTATTCTTTTAAGCCACAAAATGTGTAGAGATTACACTTAATTTTAAAGTTTAGACATCTTACTAAGTGTTTTTCTGTGCAGGGGAATTTAGGTAGAAATAACGTGTATAGACTTTGAATGGAAGATAGTCTAGATATAAGATCTCAAGAAGTCTTTTGGTTAATTAAAATTCATGAGCATTTCTATATTCTTTTTGAAAGAAAATACTATGCACTCAATTTTTCAAATCATCATGAAAATTTCATGTCATAAACAGTTTGGCTTGGATAATGTATTCTGCTAAAATTATTCAGTGCAGTTCGAGCAAATGAAACCTCTATTTATTTCCAAACCTTAAAATGATTTACTAATGGAAAAATAAAATCTGTACCCTTTTCAACTAATATGTGAAACTGTCAACAACAACCAAAAAGTCTGTGATCACAGTTTTCCCACTGACTAACAAGATAGTTTTCTAGCCACAAATTCACTGTGACCAAAGTCTACACTTTCTTCCATTACCTGTAGTCTAAGTTGCTGGATTTCTGTTTCCAGTTCTTTGATTTTTTCGTCTCTTTTCTGAAGCTCTGCTTGAGCTTCCTGTCGAGCTGTGAATTCTTCATCAAACTGCAATGACCATGATTAGAAATGTACGGTTATTGATACTTATTGGGGTAAGATTTAAAGGACATTATATAGTAATTATGTAGCATGGGTTTTGCTATGCTGCATTCACAGATCACTCTGAGAGATAAAGGTCTTTCTCTGAAAAACTAAGAAGCCACTTGCAGAAATTTTACTTTTTAGAAAAACTGGGGGAAAAAAAGGGGTGGATAATGAAGCGTCTGTTCACATGTAATGGAAAGTTTATTATAGAAAATTCAATTGTGGAATTAATATTGTTTATTAATAATTTGCCCATATTTAATGCATTTTCAATTTCTTAAGCATATTTAATCTTAAAAACAATCGCATTTTTGAAATGATCGGATGTATGTACATTAACACAAAATGGACTGGGAGATTATTGTTGCCATAAACCTCATTGCTTAGCATCCAAAAAGAGGTGCTTCATAAAATCTGACTGCACAATGATATACACTGAAATTCTACTCTCTATCAGATGGTTTAAAAAAGTCCTCTCTAAACAATTCAAGAAAGGAAAATGAGGGAAGAAAATATGGTTCCAAGGGCAGAGGTGCTTGTGCCAAGGCATAACAACCTGAGTTTGATCCTTGAACCCCATAAGATGGCAGGATAAAACTGCATCCTTTGACCTCGCCACATGGGCAGACACACAATAGTAGTATGTGGACACATGCACAAGCATGTGTGCATATGTGGATGGACCAGAATAAATCAGTAATTGCATAATACATCCAAGAAAAAAGAAGACAAAAGGTGTGAAAAGTAAAAATATGGGGTACTAAAGATACCAACTCTCCAAAAGGTGGAAGTACACTTCCTGCATCATGTCCTAGCTCTTACCTCAGTCATTACCCTAAACAGATGTAAGTTGAGCAACATATTTACAAAAATTCTGTACAGGTCTCACTACAGAATGCTACTTTTTATTGTCGATGTCAACTCAAATAATTTTATGTCTGTAGATAATCCCAACAAAATTATTTGTTTCTAAAATTGATAAATCTTACCATCCAAGACTGTCATTTAAAGAGTATGAAATATAGAGCAACACATTCTCTGTTAGTAAATATTCATCCCCCTACTAAACATGAGCTTTGGATATTAGAGAATGCTAAGGTAAGTCATAAAGTTAAAGAATGAGCAATATGTAAGAGCTGTGTCTTGTTGTCAGATGGCTGAACACTGGGGATCTTTTTTGCATTTGTTTCAATATTCTCTGAAGCCAAAAAGAGAAAGATACTCTAGTAATTATTAACAGGGGGAGCTAGGAAGAAGGACAGAGAGTAAAGAGGGAAGAGAGAGAGGAAAACTTGAAAACTTGATTAAACAGTTATAAAATTGTATATAGGATTTCATCAAATAAGAAAAGGTATATTCCCACTCTTAGGAATATACCCAAAAGAAGCACATTCATACAACACTGACATCTGTTCAACGATGTTCATAGCAGCACTATTTCTAATAGCCAGAACCTGGAAGAAACATAGATGCCCCTCAACTGAAGAATGGATAGAGAAAATGTGGTACATTTACACATTTACACTAAACAGCACAAAAAACAAAGGAATCTTGAAATTTGCAGGAAAATGGATGGAACTAGAAGAAACCATTCTGAGACAGGTAACCCAATCGCAAAAAAGGCAAACATGGTATGTACTCAGTCATATGTGGATTTTAGACATAAAGTAAAGGATTAACAACCTACAATCTATACAGCCAGCTAGTAAACAAAGAGAATCCTAAGAGAGACATACATGGTCCTCTGGAGAAGGGGAAAGGGGCAAGATCTGCTGAACAGATTTGGAGCAAGGGAGTAGGGGGGAGGGAGGTAGGTGAATGAGATGGGGAGAAGAGGAGGGGTGAGGAGGACATGAGGGAGCAAAAAGATTGAGTCGGTGGAAGAATAGAAGAAAACAAGAAAGGAGATGCCATAACAGAGGGAGATATTTTAGGTTTACAGAGAAATCAGGCACTAGGGAAATGTCTGGAGATCTAAAAAGATGATACCAGCTAAACATCTAACCATAGAGGAGAGGCTACCTTAAATGCCCTCCCCTGATAATGAGATTGATGACTGACTTATATGCCATCCTATAGCCTTCATCCATCAGCTGGTGGAAGTAGAAGCAGACACCCAAACTAGTCACTGAACTGAACTGGAATCCAGTTTCAGAGAAGGAAACCCACAGAAACAGCTGACCTGAACAATGGGGAGCTCTTGGTCCCCAGACTGATAGCTGGGATACCAGCATGGGACTGATCCGGACCCCAGGAACAGGGGTTTCAGTGAGGAGACCTTGGAAATCTACAGGACCTCCTGCAGTAGTTCAGTAATTATCCCGAATAGGTGTGGACTTTGGGAGCACAATCCACATACAGCGATTCTCCCTGAGCCAAGACACATGGGGGTGGGCCTAGGCCCTATCCTGAAGGATATGATAGACTGTTCTGACCCCGTATGGAAGGCCTCACCCTCCCTGGGAGGTAGAAACGATATGTGATAGGTAAGGTTTTAGTGGGGGGGGGGACTGGAAGGGGAGGGAGGAAGGGTGAAGAAACCAGGATTGACATGTAAAACAATCTTGTTTCTAATTCAAATAAAAAAAGGAAAGGTATAAAAACATATAGGAAACTGAGTCAACCAACAAAGTCAATTTCATAATGCTAACAGAAAAATCAATAAGTAAAAGAATAACCTCACAGAAAAGAAATTATGTGTGTATCATCAACATATATAGCCACTCTCAGCTGAACATTTAAAATTATTTTAATATTCTTAAATTAAATATTAAAAATAATGTTATTAAATGGAAAAATAGAAAAGATATTTTATTGAGTATTTTTGCATCAATATTCATGAGGGATACTGGTGTTTAGTTCTCTTTCTTACTTGTGTCTTTCCGTGGCTTGGGTATCAAGGTTATTGAATCCTCATAAAAAGAGTTTGGCAGTGACACTTCTGCTTCTATTGTGTGGAATACTTTGAGAATTGGTATTAACTATTCCTTGAATTTCTGGTAGAATTCTGCACTGAAATCATCTGGCCCTGGGCTTTTTCTTTTTTTCTTTTTTTTTGGTTGGAGACTTTTTTTCTTTGACATATTTTTATTTCCTTTTTATTTAATTTTTACAAAATTATAATTTCACATGTCAATCCTTTCTCCTTTTCCCCCTGCCCCCCCAACCAGCCTCCTTTCCCTCCCCACCTCTGCTCCCCATGGAGGGTAAGGCCCTTGACAGGGGCTCCCCAAATTCCACAACATCATCCTGGGCCAGGCCTAGGCTCTCTGGTTAGGAGAATTTTGATGACTGCTTCTATTTCATTATTGGTTATAGGTCTATTCAAGTTGCTTACCTGTTGTTGATTTCATTTTGGTAAGTGAAATCTATCCAGAAAATTGTCCATTTCCTTTACGTTTTCGAATTTTGAGAAAATGTGGTACATCTACACAATGGAGTACTACTCAGCAGAAAAAAAACAAAGGAATCTTGAAATTTGCAGGAAAATGGATGGAACTAGAAGAAACCATTCTGAGCAAGGTAATCCAATCCCAAAAAGGCAAACATGGTATGTACTCACTCATATATGGATTTTAGACTTAGAGTAAAGGATTACCAGCCTACTATTCACACTGCCAGAGAAGCTAGTAAACAAGGAGGACCCAAGAGAGAAATACAAGGTCCCCTGGAGAAGGGGAAAGGGACAAGATCTCCTGAGCAAATTGGGAGCAAGGGAGGAGAGAGGAGGGAGCTAGGAGAATGAGAAGGGGAGAAGAAGAGGGAAGAGGAGGACATAATGGAGCAAAAAGGTTGAGTCAGGGGAAGAATAGAAGAAAACAAGAAAGGAGTTGCCATAATAGAGGGAGAAATTTTAGGTTTACAGAGAATTCAGGCACTAGGGAAATGTCTGTAGACCTACAAAGATGACACTAACTAACAATGTAAGCAAAAGAGGAGAGGCTACCTTAAATGCCCTCCCCTGATGATGAGATTGATGACTGATTTCTATGTCACCCGATAACCCTCATCCAGCAGCCTGTGGAAGTAGAAGCAGACAGACACCCACACATAATTACTGAACTGAACTGGAATCCAGTAGCAGAGAAGAACGAGTGATGAGCAAAGGGGTCCAGTCCAGGCTGGTGAAACCCACAGAAACAGTTGACCTGAACAATGGGGAACTCTTGGTTCCCAGACTGATAGCTGGGATATCAACATGGGACTGATCCAGACCCCAGGAACGTGGGTTTCAGTGAGGAAACCTCGGAAATCTACAGGACTTCCTGTAGTAGTTCAGTACTTATTCCTAGCATAGGTGTGGACTTTGGGAGCTCATTCCACATAGAGGAATACCCCCTGAGCCAAGACACACGGGAGTGGGCCTAGGCCCTATCCCAAAGGATATGATAGGCTCTGATGACCCCCTATGGAAGGCCTCACCCTCCCTGGGGAACAGAAAGGATATGTGATAGGTAGGGTTTTAGTTGCAGGGGTGGTGGTGGATGAGGAGTAGAGGGGGTGGGAACTGGGATTGACATGTAAAACCATCTTATATTTAATTCAAATAAAAAATAAGGGGAAATGGGCAAAAATTTAATGAAAACAAAACAACAACAACAAAGAAAAAATAAGACAAGGTTGAGCTTATATCTAAATGAAATTATAATGTAAAGACTATACTCATTCAATTCACTTATAAACACAGAACAAAGGAAGAATTTAAAGTTCAAACAAGCCTACCCAGAGTAACAACATCATATAATGAATGAATTAGAAAATTCCAAGTAGTCTAAAGAAAAAGAAATGAGGAGACAAGAAAAGAGAATAGATTCCAACTTTAGACTGCTATCAATACCAAAACCCGTTTTATTTTCAGGACCAAAGCCAGGGCCTTATTCATGATAGAAAAACATTCTAACCACCAAACTTCATCACCAGTTCAAAAGACAGAGTTTTAAAGGGAAACTAAAACTCTCCCAGTTCCCTATGGAGTTGTGTGGTATAAGTGAATGCTAAAGAAAAGAAATGGAGGAAATTTTTTCGGTGGTTTGATTGTAACTATGTATTATTTCAGGTAGCTAATTTTATTTTATTTATCATTAAGTACAAGGCTAGTTTTTTTCTTACCTAATGAATTAAGTTGATGGGAGAGAAGGAAATAGTAACAATCATACCTTAATAGGAAATAAATCAACATTGTATAATGTTTGCTTTTAGTAGTACAATGTACTACAAAAATGAAAGGACAAGTTATAAAGTGTCATACAAAATCAAATGTTATTAAGGGTACATACTTACATACTGGGGGTTGAACTATTAATTTAAAATGCAGGACTATTATTTTGGCATTTACCTTCTTTGAAAATTCCATTGCTTTTTGCTCACTTTCTTCAACTTTTGCCTTGTTTACACAAGCATCTATTCAGATGAAGCAAAAATGATTAGAAATATTTGAGATGAAATATCTAGCTAATTATGGCTGAAAGTATATAATTCTGAAATTCTCACATGAATTATCATTAAAAGAAAATTAATCTACATTATAATATACAAATAATACCACATTTTCTTTCTTTAGTATTAAAGCAAAAACTTCAGGCATTAATAAATATCTTAGATGAAATTGTCCCTGAAATTAAAGGCGTTAATTATAATTCAACTTTTACCACTATAGAATTCATTGGAAAATCACACATTATTATATAGAGACTGGAGGCAAAAACTCCATTTTCAAGATAATGAAAACTCAAAATGATCCTCTAAAACGCTGGGGAGGATGACGCAGTGGCATTCTTCAGTTCAGGTTTTCAGGGAAAATCTTTTACTTGACTTCTGTATGTTGTAAAATGGAAGCAAACATAAAATTATTCAGGCCTAGTTAATAAACATAATGCAAAAACCTCTTTAATCTTAGATTATATCCATGTGCATTACCCCAATACTTCTCCAAAGGAAAATGAAACATATGTCTGAATTGCACATTTATATAAATGAACCATAACAGCTTTATTACAATAGTTGAACACTGGAAAGAACAAAACTGTCCACCAAGAAATGCACATTGTTTAATATTCATACATAAATACTACTTCACAATATACAGGAACAAACTATCAATAGATGAACTATAACATGGATGAATCTCAAACATATGATGCTTGATGAAACAAGATAGTCACAGAGAGTATTGCTACATGACACTAGTTGCATAAGATTTTAGTAAAGAAAACTGGTGAGAGAAAATTAAGCTAAAATAAAGTCAGTATAAGAGAGATTAGTAGGTATTTCTATTTTCAATGACACTTTTAGTGACATACCCAGTGTATGAGTAGAGTAGGGAAAAACAAGGAGAGAAGACAGCAAATTTTTAAGGAATTAATACAGCTTATGATCTTAAATACAATGATGGTTTTAAGTACACAATGCATTAATATATGTATACATTTATTAATTTATATTGTAAAGTGTAAAAAATGTACTTAAAATATATTTATTAGCTATATATATATTGATTAGCTTATATATTAAAATATAAGTAATTTTCTCCACTCAAATGTATAAGAAAGATTTTTATCAATTTTTATTGATTGTTTTATATTATTTTATATGTATGGATCTTTTTCCTGAATATATGTCTGTTCACCACATGTTTGCAGTGCCCACAAAGTCCAGAAGAGGACATAGGATCAAGCAGAGTACAGATGGTTCTGAGGTGTCATGTAGGTGATGGGTGTCCAGCCAAGGTCCACTGCAAGACCAGGAAGTATTCTTAACTCCTAAGCCCTCTCTCTGGCTACAAGTATTTAATGTGTTTCATGTTGTAAAAATGTTAGAATGTTCCATACAATCAGGAAAGTTGTATTGTCCAAAGGGGCTTTATATGGGCAATATAAGTCATAGCTGACAATGATTTTTACTTTGATTTCTATCTAAGTTCCAATGGAAGCCATTGAACAGTTTTAGAAAAGGATCTGCTATGATTTAAGAAAAAACATTTGATGTACAGAAATGTGAAATCGGCCCAGACTGGAATACTCAGGTCCAAGTGATATTCATATAGAGACCCCTGCATCTTATGGAGGAGGGTGAAGCCCTTGATAACTTTGTGTATATGTGTATTTGCATGTGGATATTCTAATGAAAGTTCCACAATAATCATCAACTTTTCAAAAACAACTAGAAGAGGTTGTAGCTCACATAGTTAAAGGTTCAAGATTTCTAAAAATATTTGGCATTTGAAATTCCTATCTTCACTGATAACAATTAACTGTGAAAAAGCAGTGAGAAAATGTCCAGCATTTACATGTGAGAATGTTCAATTAAGCTGAGTATTAAAATACATTTTTGGTGACAGAGATCAATTAGCAGATTCTTTTACAATCTTGAGGATGAGAAAACAATCTAGATGCAATAATAACAGAAAACAATAACTGAACAGTATTTCAAATAATCATGATAGATCATAACATGACATGTAGTTAGCAGATCCAATTTGAATGCAAACATAGTCAAACCTTCACAGTGCTCATTGAAAATTCAGCTTAGAAGTAGTTACATTCAAAGGCAGACATGTGCATAAAGAAAGGGCTATTTAAAATGTATTCATTTAAAAGGTAGTGATCTTGATCAGTTGATATTTGTCATTTACAGAAATCTCTAAATTGCCTATAGTAAGAAACAAAAAATTATTTATGAGAAATAATGTTAAATCTCTGACTCCTTTGTGAGTCTGTCCTCTGCAATGTAGTGAAAAATATTATATAAATGGTATTCAACAACCTTTTATTCATTAAAAACAAGCAACTTCATGCTTCATCCTAGTCAATGATAGTTTTAACCATCTATAAATACAATTACCTACTACAGAGCCATAGAGCATAACATATAGCAAAAGAGAAGCTTGTCATCACTGATCAGACTGTTACAACAATGTTTCTACATGGCATTCTTACTTGAGCTATTTTCTTTTTCATGACATTTCTTTTCTCAAATTTGAGAGCCAGTAGTAACATGTCTATAATACTGAGACTCTCCTGCACATATAACTTCCCCAATCTTTCTGTGAGGATGAACTGAACTAAAAGATACTAAAGTCATGCTTTTAAACAGCAAGGCATGCACCTATTTAAAAAAAAAATCATGGATTTTTGTGACACATGACAACTAATTGTCAACTGACTATGTGGTAGTGAAATTTATCAAAAAGATTAATATATCTGAACCTATAAAGAGAATTCTTATGATTCTCAAAACAAATAGTTGTATTAGTTGAGCATCCATAACAACAAACATTTACCAGATTTTAAGAGAGTTCAGTGAGAGACCTACCCTTTCAATGTGCTCAGTATACAGAAGGTGTGACCCATGAATGGCAGTATAGAGTATAATCCATACCTATTAGGTGAGTGAGATCAATGTCTAATCTCTGCCTGTACTTGAAGTCCGGGTCCATGCCACTGCAGTGCAGCACTATCTGGGAAACACACTCCTCAATTATTTTATAATACTGTGGCCTAAAAGGAGGAGAGAAAATATTTGAGAATACTTTTCTACTTGTATCAATCAATTTTCTTATGAAGGGATAGAGAATGCTAAAAGAACTTAGTTTTTCTCCAGCACCAATAAGAAAATAATTCCACTAACATTTGCACTTCCTTAGAGAAAATATGATTAAGGCTTAAAGATGGTCTGAACATTAGGGAGCCAAATTGAGTGTGATGTGATCGACTGAAAATATGTACTGACTTAATATGCTAGTTTGCAGGGACTCATGCTTGTGTTCAAAAATACTTATCAACCCCATCTATTTATTTAAGGTATTGTTTCTAAAGTTAATGAAAATGAATAACCCCCTAGTCCTATATCTATGAGCACAGAAATAGCTCTAGACAGCCACAAGCACTCATTTTCAAAAAAAGATGAGATTCTTGGCATTAGGTGGCAAGCAATGTCTTGAATTCAGTGAAGAACATTTACTCAGGACAGTAACACCAGTTTATAAAACTGGACTGAGGCATTTCTGTTACACAGTAATGCAAAAACCTATGTATACAACATGCTTCAAAAAACATCTATTTTATGAAGCCATATACACTTAATAGGCACAGCTATAGCAGTAATTTGTGTGATTTATCAAACGTTTTAAAAACACATCACACTTCCGTAATCTCCCAAGGTAATTCTGGCCTTAATAATGATTGCTGACTGGAAAAGGAAAAATAAAAGACATTTTGCTTTTAAATTTTGTGGGAGACAAATTTTCATTGGTTAATAAATTCAACACTATTGTAGAAAAGTATTAATTCAGACAAACTACAATATAAACACCACTAACCATAGCTTGTCAACCTACTAAAAACTCTAAACCAATGAAAAAGAGATTCTAATTACCCTTCTGTGTATTTAATCATGTGGTTGTTCCTAAGACTAAGAATAAAAAGAAATACGTATTGCATGGCTAGGGATTTGAAAATCACCATCAGATCTGGAGATGAATAGTATTAGTCCTTAACCTCAGTGTGATGAGCACTCTTTGGATAACTAAGAAAAACACAACTCTTCTCTTTGAGGGGGATTTTATTAAGTCTACATATGGAATGAAAGCACCTGTCACACATTTCTACCTCACAGGAATGCCTTAAGATGAAAGATGGTATTGGCTGAGGAGATAGCTCAGTGGATAGAAGCACTAGCTGTGCAAGTAGGAGGGCCTGAGTTCAAATGCCTAGAACCTAAGTAAAAAGGCAGGCATGGATATGCACATCTGTAACTGTCTGGGGTGTTGCTAGAAGGACCAAAGGAATCTGACAGTAGTCCTCCAGTTTCAGTGAGAAAGACACTGTCTCAAGATAAATTGAAAGAAAGTAACAGAGCACAACAACCAATTTGACCTCTGGCCTCTGTCTGTGGTCACGGAAACAAAATTACACAAATACTGTATACATACATACATACAAACATAGTACATACATACATACATACACACACACACACACACACACACACACACACACACACACAGAGAGAGAGAGAGAGAGAGAGAGAGAGAACATACTCATATAACACAAAATTTTTAAGGATGCCATGTGTAAATGTTTTATCATTTATTAGTATTTATTGAGAATAGGTACTTCTGGCAAATCTTGTTCCTAGGTAACTGAATAATCATGAATACATAATAAATACATAATAAAATTATGTATTTTAATTTATAGTGGTTTTTAAAAAGCATGCATTAGTAGTTTCAACATGTTTCTGTCTCCTAAACATCATGATGTGATCCAATCACTGCAGTAGAATGAAGAAAAAAATAGCTCTATATGCTATTTTAGAATTATCAATTTTTGTTAACAATACAACTAGCATTCTAATATCACTTCTTTTTCTATTATTCAAGCAAATTTTGAGAATCCAAAGAAACTAGTATGTAATAATTGCAAACATAGAAGAGTGTAAAGCAAGTAAGAGGACCTTGAACTGTCATTAACATAAGACCATGGTCATGAGCCTATAATTTCAGTCACCCATAAGCCTCTTGCTATATATGCTTCCAGTTTTTAGATATAGACCTTATCATCTATTCTAAAGTATAACTCTATATGTTATCATATTTTACAAAAAGTAAAATATACACAATACTTTTCTGAATTTGAAGATCACACATTTACTAAACACTATAAAAAGAAATGATAAAACTTTACTTGTTAAAATAGGAGGATTTAAGACATTCTAGCAGTATCAAGCAGAAAAATTTATTACATATTCAATAATATACGACAGGTTAATTTATACTTACATTCTGGTTGCATGCACACCATAGTTATATGCAGTTATCTTTCCTGGCCCAATTAAAATAAATGAATTCTTTTTTTCAAATGTTGCCTCAAGTAGTAAAACACTTATATTTTATGTACATATAACATATATATTTCCTCAGCCCTACTACCTTGTTAACTTCCTTTTAATATCCAATTCAAATTATACATGTAGTCATCTCACATATGAACCTTACCTGATATAATAATCATTTCTGATGAGTAGAAAGTGCTGCAGAATGGATAATAAGTAACTTTCAGCTGCAGTGTCTTTCAGCATGTTATAGAGAAGATGGTAGACTTCATTCATATCGGTAGAAAGAAAGTAAAGGAAAACATCAAAGATTCTTAATGGACAGTGCATTTATGACTAAAGCAGCCTAATTTTTAAATTAAAAATTTACTACTTAGTTTCCATTATGGTTAATAAGGTTTCAATTTCATGATACAGCATTTAAACATCTACAGAAAAAATAATAATCATCCATTATATTATCAACTTCAAATAATAGTTAGGACCATTCAAATAGCAAAGCTATTGGTGAAGGAGGCTTTGTCTTGATCTCTCTATGGGTCCAAAAGAGCCAGGGCTATTCTATTTTTATCCTCAGATAAAAGATATATCAAGCAAGTATTCAGCTATCAAAAGATCACAAACCTAGCTTTATTTTAAATACCCAAATAAAAAGTCTAAAATCTGTTGTGTTCATACTTGACCTTCTGAAAAGTCCATGGACATTAGGACATTTTTTTTTCTTTGGGATATAAAAACTAGTGGTGTAGATGCTGGTAGTAGTCTAGAAAAAAACTTCAAGATTGGACTCACATTATATGTACTGAGTATATTGAAAGTCCACATAAAATAAAGGTAAAAGACAAGATGCAATCCAACATCTTGAAACACCATGAAATGGGCAGTAGAATTAAATATACAATGCACTAATTTAAACACCACATCAGAGTTCTGAGTTAAAGTAACATAAGGACATTGAATGGCTACAAAATTATCAAATAATTGATTATATCACTAAATATAAAGCAGTTTATTGATTAAAAACTGTTTTTATTAATTTTGAATTACTTTAATTTTTAATTATTTCCTATGATAATAACATTTCTATACATTGTATCTACATTTATGCAATATTTTCATGTAAAGAGAGGAGAAGAGTACATAAAAACACATAAGTCAAATAAAGTAATAAGGGAGTTTCAAATAGGGAAATATTGTTCAAGTTTGTTTAGAATACCGAAAGAAGAAAGATAAGAAAATATTAAAGGTAGAAAAGCACAGCTCAGAGGTTACTTTGGTTCGCAAGTGTCTTCCTACTTCATAGAATCCAAAAGTATAAATTTTAATGGGAGGGAGATAAGTTGCAGAACTGTGACAATCATATCTTATGTCTCAATTTCACATCAGACAGTTGGCACAGGAAGATTATATGCTGTTATATATGATGTAGGTACTTTTATAGCACTACTTTCTTATAGAAAGCTCCTATTGTATCTAACAATTTTGCTATCATTAAGGAACACAAATACCCGATAAGAAATAAGATACTCATTTCCAGAAAATTGTATCTATAAGTGGAGTAGCATTTAATAAAAACAAAATATCTCTTAACTGGTATCACATATGAACTCAAAGAACTTTTTCTCATTCTTGGAAATATATACTGCTTAAGGCTCTTAGGCTCTTGTTTATTCAAGACCACTGAGCAGAGTGTATCTCTAATACACTGAGTAATTAATTGTGTGGCTTTCAATAGTCTGAATACATCATCAAAGCAAAGTAGCAATTGTCAGCACAAATGGGTATCAAGGATAGCATCATGGTGGAGCACTAATATAAATAAGCAGTTACAACATTGTTCATAGAAAAAAAAACTAATGAAATATAAAAAATATCCTCAAGTCCTGCTTTTAAACATTAAGTGTAAAAATTAGGTATTTATTTTGTTTGTTAAAGGATATTCCATTTCAGCTCGAATGTCATTGAGACGGTGGGATAATTCAGTTAGATCATCTTCTTTGTTCTCTTCAAACACTTTCAGCTGAATATCAAGCTCATCATTCTCTTTTTCTTTAAGACCCTAATATAACAATAAAATTCAGAAAATGAATGACAATTTAAAAATAACACACCTGCTAATCAGGGGCAGAATAAAATTACTCATTTGTACACAGATGCAATTTCAAATATTGACCTTGCTTTCCTAAAAGAAAATAAATACAGCTAAAGATTTCTATTTCAAAATGGAAGAACCTCATACCATTCTTTACATTTTCTTTCCATGCTCTAAATCTTGCAATTCACATTAAAAATATTAACAATCACTTCTGCAACAACAACAACAACAACAAAAATCCCACTAATAGCTACAACCCAATTCAATGCTGTCGTTTTGACGGAACATACTCATCAGAAATCACAAAAGAAACCATGCAGTTAGAACATTCACAGGTGCCTCTGGCACCGAGAAAATGAAGCAATAAAGATCAGTTGTGTTAATGAAAAACCAATGCAAGGATATATTCAAGCACAACAGTCCCAAGTACGGCCTAGAAAAATTTTGTAAACAAATTTATAATGAATGATATTTTGTGATTTTAAAGTTAAAAGGTACTAAGTTTTTTTTTTTTTAAATTCATGATATAGCTAGCTGCCCTGCCAAACTTTGATTTTCATTTAGCCTAATTACAAAATACCAACTTGGTCATCAAAGATTTGTTTTTGTAATACATCAGAAGCACATGCATTACAAACCTCTTATAATTTTCCAAATAATAATAATATGAAAATTTTGGAAACATGCCAGACTAGAGATTGTTGGGCTTAATAGATATCACCAGGAAAATCTTTTAATATTTGTCCATTAAGTTTCAGCTTTGAAAACTCAAATCGATAATCACAACTGTGGATGCTCAAGGGTGATACCAAAACTGGGATTATGATGTTCAGAGCTGAGCTTGAACTCTGAAAGGAAATGCAAGCAAGGTGTACTTCAAATTAGGTAAAGAAAGAAAACAGGATGCATTTCTTCTTTCTATTTTTGTTTCTATTTTAATTCAAGAAGAACAATGATAAATAGGGATGTAATGGCAATTATGGAAGCAAAACACAAAACAAAGCACTTTTTGATGTTCTTTCTTTGAATCTCCATACTTAAGAATGTACCAAATTGTTAACACATTTAAATATATAAAAATAAACCCTATAAAACATTTAAAATACATTTTAAATATTTTAAGTACACTCATATAAAGCATGTAACAAATAAAATTATTTCCACTTTGTTTCTTTTAAACTAAGAACTTTTTGATATAACCAGCCACTTTCAAGCAGAAGAGGTTTATTAGAATACAAAATTATGTAATGTTTATGGGTCATATTACCATATGAGCACAGAAGGCAGTTGCAACCAGAACACATTCAGAACATCAAAAAATACATTTCAGAGCAAGTAATTCTACTTATTCTCCTCTTTACAAAGAAAATGTGTTCAACACTACTGTTTTATCAGTACCAGATTTATAAGTGGACAACAGATGTAAAGCAAGGATAACCAGATTACAATCCACAACCTCAGAGAAGCTAGGTAAAAAGGGGAACCCTAAGAAGGACACAAATGGGAGGCCCCAGGAGGGTAAACTGGGAGGCAGGGTGGAATGGTGGGGATGGATTATGGGAACATTAGGGATCAAGAATACCAAGTTGGGGGAAGGATTGAAGGGGAGAGCAAAGAAAGAGATATCTTTATAGAGGGAGCCATTATGGGGTTAGGGAGAAATCTGGTGCTAAAGAAATTCTCAGGAATCCACAAGGATGACCCCAGCTAAGGACTCCTAGAAATAGTGGTGATGGTGTCTGAACCAGCCTTCCTCTTTAATCAGATTGGTAACTACCTTAATTGTCATACAACCTACATCCAGTAACTGATGGAAGGAGATGCAATGACACACAGCCAAGCATTGGGCTGATCTCCTGGAGCAAGGGGGGGGCAAGAACAAAATGGGGAAATCCAGGGATACAGAAGACCAGTGCTAGTAGGAGCTCATAGACTCTGAGCTGACAGCTCCTAGAGAACCTACATGGAACCAAAGTAGGCCCTCTGGGTGTGGGTGACATTTATGAATCCTGATCTATTGGTAAGTTTTCATATCAAATATCAAACTCTGAAAGATATATCCATACATTTTCAATAAAATAAATGTTTGACAACTTAAACAAACTTTACACAGTAAAAAAGGAATATGACAGATATAACACAGTTATATCACACTTAGGCATATAGTCAAAGGATTCTAATTCCTACTATGGACTTCATAAAGAATTAAAACTATTTCTCTTTTGAAAAGATCTGAAGCAGCCTAATAAGAATACCATATTTAAGCAAAATATCCCAAATATACTAGTCAAGCCTCAATATGCATACTTATGCTGACTATAAATAAAATCAATCAAAAGTATCAAAGAGGAAAGCAAATTTGCAAATATATATGTATATATAATTCATATTTATATACATCCTATTATTAGCTGACTGATGAATCATCCATTGTATAGTGAAATTATTAACAAAGTGCAGGTTTTTTTGAAGCAATAACAAAGGACAAATTTGTGCTTTCCTTGAAAAAAAAGTACCTTTACTTGAAAGGGAAAACAAGTTAAAAGTTCAGTAGTACAATAAATAGAAACATTGAACTTACTGGGAGCATTTCTTTTAGTCCAGAACGGAGGAATTCATTCCTCAAATGAATTCGAAAATCAAGATCATATGGAGAAGTGACAAGTGCATTTATGAACTGCATGCATGCCACCTAAAAAGAGAAAGTAAATGCCATTTATATATTTAGGTACAGTAAAGAAATACTTAGCTAATACATGCAGGTAACAGATTCACTAAAGGCATATGGAATGCAAGTATTTCTGTAAGTATATTGATAAGACTTCGTATTATAAGCAACATTAGCAATCAAGATTATGATATCCAACATAATTTTAACAATATGAAAGTTAAGTGTGTTTGCTTTGCTAAACTATATGAAAGGATATTAACTTTCCCAAAGAAACTTCAGGTTCCCAAATAATACACACTGAACCCTATGAAAAGATCATGAAATGAATTCTTGTATCTGGTTTCCACAGATAGTAAGGGAACTAATTTCTACATAGCTATAAAAACATTTCCAGCTGGGCGGTGGTGGCTCACGCCTTTAACCCCTCTTGGGAGGCAGAGGCAGGCACATCTCTGCGAGTTTGAGGCCAGCCTGGTCTACAAAGCTACACAGAGAAACCCTGTCTCGGGAAAACAATTAAAAAAAATTCCAGTATAAATCAAAAATTTTGTGAAGCTATATTAGATAACTTTGAGATATCACTGTATTAGCTTGTATTCTTTCCATGGAAGTACGTTAAACTGATGTAAGTGGTGTTCTTCTGTAAGAGTTTAAAAATTAGAAAAGAAACCACTAGATGGAAACCAAACAATAGAGAGTACATGAACCAGTTTATTACAGGGTGGGAGAGCAAGAGCGTGGGGGTGGGGAGGCAGTAAGAGAGACAGAACGAGTGAGAGAGCAAAGAGAGAGAGGAAGGCAAGAGCATAGCAGAACAGAGAATAATTAGCGGTTGACCACTGGAAACAGAGAGAGAGAGGAGGGATAAGGGTGCAGGCTCAAAATGGGAAGCGTGCGCATGTGCAGACTCCCTCCCTACACAGTCCTGTAATGTGTGATGTAGCCATGACGTGGCAACGCAACAAAGGGCACTTCGAGCTGCCTAGGTATCTGCCTGAACCTTTCATTTCCACCTTTACTTATTATTAAAAAGGTGGGGAGTTAAACATGGCCAGATAGGGAATAACAACATCGAGTTCTCTAGACTACTTCCTGCTGACCTGGGAGTATTGACTATCTTGGGGGACCTGAGAGAACTGGGGTGCTGCCATGTCCTGGTGTAGCTGGTTGTTTATATGAGCAGAAGAGTAGAGTACAAGGAAACTCAAGGAAAATACTAAATTTTACAAAAATTATAAGCATATATAGAAAGATGAATAAACCAAAAATGTTGAAAACAAACTTTGATAGAAATATTGCATATGTTGACTTCAACACACCTTGCATTACATATCATTTTTCAAAACAATGAGAAAACATTAAAACATATATTGCATTAAGTTTGTATCAAAATGTTATACACTCAGCTTATTGTTCAAATGTAATATACCAAATTCAAATGTTTTTTTTTTGTTTGTTCATTTAAAATAGAAAGCTGAGCTTGTTAACAAAGTTACCACATAGAGAAAAAGTAATTGAACACTGCATTCCAATTCATAGGAATGCTCAGGTATTCCTAGAATAAACATTTGGACAACTAAATGTGTATCAAAAAACTTTGCATCACCTTAAAACTAATACTGGATGTGTTGTTAGGCATTTTCATTCTAATTGATTACAGGCCCCTCCTTTATACAATAAGAACCTGAATAAATCTTTATAGAGTCTCAATAGGCTAGTATATGTGTTTATATATTGTATGCAGTGCTATATTATTTTCTTGAATGAGTCTTGTTAAGTAACAATTATGACATGACTTAACAAGACAAAGCCCAATTGAAAATTAATAGAAATGTTTACATATGCTAGTATTCTTTTTGCCAGAAGGAATTCTAGCTTAATAATGTATATTTTAATACCTTACAAATAAAGACTATATTCTCATAAGAAATAGGTTAGTAAATCTTGTAACAATATCTTTATAGAAATAGAAGTATTGTACTAATGAAATAAAATAGTAAAAATTAAAATTACTAACTACAGCAACATGATATCATATATCATTATAAAGATATCACTGCTATGAAGTACTTTACAGATAATGTATACAAACATGGCTGGATATTTTAAAAAAAGGTGAACATAGAGTCTACCATATAAAATAAGTAGGATATGACTGAAAGACAGTAGTCAAAAAAGAATAGGTAACAAAATGCCAATTATGGCTCACCAAATTCTACAAGATCTCTCATTAATAACATGCCAACTGCAAAATTAAAACTCCTAGGGAATTACATTTAAACACACACTTACTAGTAAGGTAAGAAAAAAACTGTTATTTGTCCTCATCTATGCTACAGTTATTCTTTCAGAGAACAATAACTTAGGAATTAAAAACTAAAATTATCAAAATATCTTACATGAAAATTTAAATAATATTTCAAGAAGCACAACAATTTATTATGAAATATCATTGTGTGGATCCAATATACAAAATACAAATAGCTGAATGCAAAAATCTACACTCTTATCTCTATTGTATAATTTTTATAAATTTTTAGACAATGTATTAGGTGCTTAATATAATGTACTATCTAAAGTCACTCTCATAGAAAACAATGAGATGTAAATTACAACTATATTTCTTTCACACATGGAAAAGTTGAAGCTTACAGAAGATAAATGACTTATGCAAGGTCAAATAGCAAAAGAAAATTATATTTCTAAGTTACACTATTTTATGTCAAGTAGAAAACAATTCCAGAATGTTTCAGATATCTTAGAAACTCCACACAAAGATTAATACAAGAAAAATTTTAAGGTTGTATAAGGTGACAAAACGTATCTGTAGCATCATGTTTGGTGAATTAGAACATCTACATTACAGCTATCCATAATTATAAAAGCATGGAAATAATGTAACAATATGTTGTCTAGAACAAGAAGTTACCAAATATATAAAGGAGTTACCAAATACATAATGAAACACAAATAAAAATAGGTAAGGACGAACTGATCCTTGGTTTGGAGTACATGTCATTCCATATACATCTCATAAAGTATCATATTGAGAGCATCCCATAGTCAAATTAATGTCTCCTCTTTCCCTTTTGCTCTCCCCCAAGGAGTTCCATATTACATGAGAATGTGCATTCAAATACAAGTACATGTATATTACAGAACTCTACTATTCAAACCAGGCTCTTTTAACCACAGATTAACTTCAATAGGAACTAAATCAAGAACTTGACTTGACTAGCTATAGTCCAATGGCATGAAAAATACATGTGATTTATAGGTCCCACATTGGACAATATGAATAAAAAATACTGCAGAAAATTTGACAGAACAGAACTCCATGGGGAACATTAAGGAAGATGGGGTTCTGGCCTGTTAGAGCTCAGACTGAAATGACTACAAACCTCATTCCCAAATACCAAAACTTTGATGCTCAGCACCCAAGGATATAAATCTTTAAACATGTGACTGAACTCTATTGTCCTCTTAGAGAGCAAAATCAAACTGATTTTAAAATAATCCCTCTCCAAAGAAAAGAAGTAAACAACCTAATATTGTTTCATATGTGGGTTACAAACATGAAGTGATCTCCCTCAACTGAAAACGCTAATAAGCCAAAAAGAGGAAACTAGCACCACTTATTGTAGTACTGCAGTCTTCTACACATTACAATGTGCCAATCTAGCATTGCTGAATACAATTTAACTTCAACCTCTTACCAGAAAGAATACAAATGTACTTGAATTGAATAGCACAAATTCCAATAACCAGATTCTTCTGTTTTTAAGAATTTTTTTAAGGGCTTTAACTTTCAATGTGGTTTTTCCATTTTTTATTTGTGCTTCTAATATAGAGTCAATGAAAAAATAGTGTTTAAAAATATCACAGGAAGTCAGTAAATTTTGCTCATTGAATAAAAATATGCACTGGTAGGACCATAATTCTTATGCTAAACAAGTAAGTACAACAGTGCCTGTTCTTATTAAATTGTTTTTAACATAGGAAAATTTGATGTTATCTGTATTTTATTCATATGCATTTAATAAACATCCCATGTACTAGATATGTATACATGCTCTTATAAGTGCATATAAAATACATGAATAAAATTAAAATATACAGGAATGTCTTCACAAAATAACTACGAAAATAAGAGAAGCTTTTATTTCAACTAACAAGTTTCAGAAAGTGCAAAAAATTGTCTGCCTGTTTGATCACAATTCTTAGAGTTATGGAGTACAGTAATTGCCAACTCTAGGGCATTCTCAGACAGATTATCCATATTGCCATTAGCTGTGACAAATTGCGCTTTTAAAATTTTATTGACACTGTCACACATTTGACCTTATTAAGTGCTCTGCTGACATTAACAAGGTCTTTCTTTATCCTAGCCACAGCAGGAGTTGGGGGAAAAAGATTGTTTAAGTCAAAATAAGTACTTACTAAGAACTATTCAAATGTACAGTGCAAGTTAATTAAGTCAAGAAATGGAGAAGAATGTCTAGACAAAAGAAGGATTTATGTACAAAGGATTAGAAGTAGAGAGAGGAAATTGCACAAAATGTTCATGAAGGAGAGCGTAGTATGACTCCATCAAAAAGTGTATACAGAAGACTAGTGAAACACACAATTAGAAATCTGTAAGCAGGTGGTGACGTGCTTTTATCTATTCGTTTGGGAAGGAGGGACACAAAGACTAGATTTTAATCCTAGAAGTCATAAAAAGCCTTTGAAGAATTGTAAGTAGTGATGTGCCAAAATGGCATGTCAGAAGAGTGACTTTGCCGGAGAGTATTTAAAGGGTTAGAATGAAGGGTAGAAGATTTAATAAAAAGAAGTCAGCACAAAGACTAAAATAAAGAGAATTCCCTGAAATTTAAAAGAAAAAATAACTACTGGCAGCAGCATAGCGATTAGAGAGATACTGTGCCTTGAAAGAAGTACAAAATTAACATACAATCCAGTATGTACTGTCTGAAGGAATGCAAGACATATAGTACTATATATATATATTACAGGTGGATTTGAAGCCAACTATTACATTTTTGGTGTATGTTAATTCTTGCATAATGATCAGGAAGGAAGGAATATAAGAAAATGGTAGGTCGTGGTGAGAAAAGACATTAGAGAGGTTCAGGATGTATAACTTGAAGATGAACATAGTTAAATGTAATGCAGAACTTGAACATTCTATGTTTGAAAGGGAGAATGGACTGGGATGCAAAGAGCATAGGCAAACATGTATCTCGCTGAACTCAGAAAGATGGATAAGACAGTGGGCAAATCATCAAAATGAGAAAAATGAAGAACCAAAGGTCCCAAGATACAACTTTGTCTCGTATGCACAAACCTTTGGTTTGAATTTTCACAGGTGTATATGGGGTCATAGATCCTAAAATCAGAAAGGGATCCATGAGAGGTTTGGAAAAAGTTATCCTAAGAGGGAGGTTCGTGAATATTTTTGACATGAAAATGAAATGGCAGATACTGGCAGAAGAAGAAGGAGATGAGCACAGAAAAGAAGCATTGCGAAAGCACAGAGGAGCCGAAAAGGACGGGCACAAGTTAAGTATGTGTAGTCCTGCTCAATAATGCCAAATAGTGCTAGAAAGACAATGTGATAGCTTTGAAAGTAGTCTGCTCCTTTTCAAACGCTTAGAATCACTCTTACCTACTACTGTAATAATATACACAATTATTCATCATCTTTGAAACAGATTTAAAAGTGAAGGTATACTTGAAGTCAGAATTTTTCTTGTTACAATGAAAAGGTAACACTATTGTCCAAATTTGTCTACACAATGGTACACTACTATGTATGTATATATGTATGTATGTATGTATGTATGTATGTATGTATGTGTGCATGTGTATGTGTATGCGTATATGTACGTGTATATGTACGTGTATATGTACATACATACATACATACATACATACATACATACATACATACATATGCACACACACAAATATACATGCATACGGAAGTAGTATAAACTTGGAACTCAGCTCATTGGCAGTTACCTTAGTTTCAGAAGTTTACTAAACATCTACTTAGCTCTCCCTTCCTGCACATCTTCCAACTTGTGCCCTTAGTCTGCCATGAACAGAAATCAGATGCTCAGTCTCAATATGATAATGCAAGAAAACAAACTTAGGTTCTGATTAAAGGCTGCCAGGTCTTTCTTTTCATGAAACCGGTTTGATAGACTTGATGATTTCAATGAAGGATCAATGTTTGATTTTTACCTTCATTTCATTATTGGTTCTAATTTATATGCCAAGAGGATGCCTATACAATGTAAATGTAGTATACCTGAGAGAAGCTATCACACATTATGAACAATACATTGTGTGAAATGCTTTTGTGTACTATATTCAATTATTATACCAGAAGACTTTCTCCATTATTCTGATATACTAGAAAGCAGTTTAATGTCTACCATACCATGCTACCACATTTGTCTCCACAACTTCTGAAATTCTGCAAACACATGAAAGATTTCTGCCTAACTGTAGCCTGAGAAAATGGATGAGTTTAACATGCATTCACTGGATGTTAATGTTACCTTCTCTACCTATAAAAGACTACTAATGGTTAGCTTACTTTGAAATTTCCTGTCTTGCTACACAGAAATAAAGTTCAAGCGGATGTCTGTATGGTCTTCTGCTTTCATTTCTAAAATTACAAAGACTATGGAGGTCTCCATTTTCACGCACTATAAGCCCTTCTTGCACCATTCAAATTTATTATGGCTTCTTTATTAGAAAACATAATATCATTGAAATTCTTATCTTTGAAAGCCAACTCAAATATCACCTCATGAGATACTTCTATAATTCTCAGATTTGCTGTGTAATTTAAATGAGATTACATATGTAAATTGCAATGTTATTGTGGAATAGCACTCACAAGTGATATTTTTAATTTGTTACTTGTGGGAGTCTGATAAAAAACATGAATATACATGAATATTTATGAGCACATACACATGTTGGCACATATACACATAACAACATATAAGTAGGTGCATATAAAATGATTATTGGTAGAAAGTAGTGATTAAAAAATAGTGGAAATATTCTTGTGAAGAAGAGCAAAAATGCATTAGAAACAGAATAAATGGGTATTCAGACACCACCCAAAAAGAGTGGTGCCCAGAGAAGCAAGAGAAGTAAAATTGTCAAATGGTCAGTGGACAAAGCCACCATTGGGAAGAAATCATTGGTTTTGAAATTATGAGACCATTAAAGATTTCTTTTTAAGACAGTGACAAAGATAAGTTGTGAAAGATAATTTAGAAAATAGAGGAAAGAAGTATAGATTGTTCTCTGAGAGACAAGTGCTACAAGGTAAAAAGGCAGATGAGAGGCTAGCAAGTGTAAAACTGCAGGTGACACAGCATGGCAGACTGAATAGTGCAACTAAGCTGAACGTAAGGCAATGAAGAGAGTACATATGTTGATGTAATTTATCCCTGATCTGTTCCTGAAACTACTGAAAGTAATGAAAATCCTATCATAGCTGAGCTAGAAAACATCTGTAAGAAACTGTTGCTTTAAAATATAATTAGTTCAGTATTTTAAAAGAATTACTTCATGATATTCTAATAAGAGATCTCAGGACACTACCAAAATTGAAAAGTAATTCTGCAAAAAAAAAAAAAAAACACAAATTACATTTTTTAAACAACAGAGCTCAGCTTTTGTTTTTAATTTCAGTATTCTGAACACATTTTAGAACTTTTACAGAATATTTTCTCATTCACATTAAATATGCCTAATAAACCCACTTCACAATTCTTGGGAGAGTACTAGGCTCTGTATATAATAAATTACTAAACGTTGTAGCTCATTAAATTAGGAAATTTCAAATTGTAGTTTGCATATGTTTGCATCCATAATCAGTATTCAACAATTTCTTGAATATTTAGCAAGATGTCTGCAATTTCTCCATATGGTACTTGTTAAACAGTTGCGACTTAATCATTCTATTCTGTACAGCACCATGAAAGCCACAGAATGTCAGTAAAGTTTCACTGACTGGGGCAAACTACTCTACAATGAAAACATCGCTTTTTTATGGAGGTGTTACTATAATGGACATACAATATAATTCGGGATGTATATATCAAAAATTTAAGTTCAAACCACCATTCTAAACCTTAACAGCTTTGTGATTCTTAGAGAACTAATCATGAAGCCTTCGTGCAACTCAGTTCCCTGATCAGTAAACTTAAGGTAATATATAACACAGAATTGTGGCTGAAATTTCATTTAAATATTTTTAACTATTCAAATCTATTTGTGCCACATATGGCAAACCGTTGCAAATGCAATGAAAACTTTGAATCTAAATAACAAGCTTGAGTCATGCTAAATTTTGAAAATAACATACAGGCGTATATGTATGTCTGGCAGTGAAAGCCATCTAGGCAAGCAAGCACAGCCAACACAGCAACACGGACAAAACACTGGAGAAGACATCTGAAAATGCATATCTCAGGCTTTCCCTAGAAAGTATGAAATTTTAGTGAAACTAAAACTAATAATATGGAAAACTGTGTCACAGATAGGAAAACACTAAGGGGACATTCTCAATTTTAAAAACACCAATGCAAAAGAGAATACAACAGAAGTTTATCAATATACTCATCATCGTTGAAGTAGAACAATTTTCAAAGATATTTTTACATTTCTAAAGAAACATTATGTACAGTTTCACAGTACTACAGATTCTCCTTGGAGTGGCCAATTCAGCTGCCGAACACAGTTTCCAGCTGTGACAGAAAAGATGCCAATACTTCATAAAACAATAAAAAAAAAAATCGATTGTTTGTTTCACATCAAGTAGAATATTTCCATATGTATACTCACAAAAATAACTTGAAAAAATAAACATAGTAGCAAAATCTCTTTGAGTGATGATATAACTTTTTAAAAGATACTTCGTGGAGCATCAAATGGTATATACACTATCTAAAACAAAGAGCATGTTGACATCAAATTCTGGTTCTTCCACACCATGTCCACTTATACAAGTGATGCAATCTCATTCTACCTATCCACATGATAAATGGATAATACTTAGGGAGCTGATTCATTACAAGAATTATACCAAATTATATTCACAAAATAAAATGTGCCATTCAGCAGCTCTTATCTGTAAATACAGGCAATAAACATGACTTCTCATCCCTCAAGAACAATGTATCCTTTCATAAAGTAAGACATTTCCTGAAATCATGAAAAACAAAAGATTTTTTCAGTTTTAGAACTAAGCATGTTTAGACTGGGTCTACAGAGTTTTCACAGGGTGCCTGACACGGGATACAATTCAGTCCCTCTGCATTAGTGAGTCTGATTTCTGATTGTCTGAAAGGCACAAAGAGAAGTATACTGAATTCTCTTTCTTTAAATTGTTTTTTTGGTTGATTGAAACCCAGGCAAGTCAGAACCTTGTAACCCTCCTGACTCAGACTTCAAACTGCTAAAGAGTACCATACTATGACACCATACCTAACTATTTTCTTACATTTCTACAAAAGCCTATAGCTTTATTAATTGGTCAAATACTACAGACCTAACTGTATGTCCTTTGGCCCATATTACTGCTAAAGCTTCAACTTCCCGACAATTATAATAACATATGCCGTATTAGTGACAATAAAAAAGCAATTTTCTTAATTTTAAATGACTTTAAATGAACAAAACTATGAGTAACACAAATAATTGTACTTTTACATTCCATCCCATAAATGCCAGCTAAAAATGAATTGGTATAATACAGGTCCTCGAAATATAACTCTTCAAGTGATTTATGATAAAACAACCCCACCTGGAGTTGTAAGGCTTCATGATTTTCCAATCCTTCCACAATTGGTGAAAATCGTTCTCTGTTATTTCTTTCAGCTGCAGCACTGATGGCCCCTAAAAGTTTGTCTAGACTACAGACAAAACAAGAGAAAAAGGAAATGAGGAATATTTCATATGATGAACATAGCTCATTCTCTATTTTATTCTTAGTGTTTGATGTTTATATAGACCATTAAATGTTTCACATCACAATACTTTTAATAGACAAAACCTTCAAATATTTTTAGTATATAATACAATGTTTTTAAAAATATTCCTGCTATGGAACAGCTAACTGGAGCTAATTAATATACATATTACTATCATATGCTAATGTTTTATGAGCTGTTTTTGTTTGTGTTCCAAACATTTACCTACAAACTTACACTATGTTTTCTTTTTATTGGATAAGTTCATTTAATGTTAAGTTACCATATAAGATAAAGTAAAATACAAGGATACAATAGTACAAAGGATATACCTGTTTCAATTAAAGATGCCTGAACACACATGTGCATATGTGCACGCGTGTGTGTGTGTGTGTGTGTGTGTGTGTGTGTGTGTGTGTGTGTGTGTGTGTGTGTTTCCTATGTGTTCTCAAAACGTTTTCAACTTAATCCATTTCCACTTAACTGATGTTATCTTCAGTGAGACAAAATTCCAGTTGAATAAATGAATATTTTAAATTCATCTTTAACAAATTCAGATTATATAATATCCAAAAAGGTAAAATACAAACAAAATAAGGATATCAACCAAAAATATTCTAAGAACTACTGTGTTTCTGCAAGTTATCAAAAAGAAGAACCATTAATTTCTGCCATGTCATTTTGCAACACAATAAACAGAACCTGTCGATACTTACATGTTGTCTTCCGCAACAATGCAAATAGCAGACAGTATTTTTACTATTTCAGTCATCATGTTGGGCTGTTTGGGGTCAATTGCTCTTGCCAACAATAAAAGGCTCCTCTCATCTCCTAGAATCCTTTGCAGTCCAAACTAAAAACAAACACAATGGGAATGTCTATGGAACATATTTTTCATTCCAAATAAACCCAAAATAAAGAAATGTTTCAAAAAAAATACCTTCACAGTGCCCTTAGGTATCTAATGATTTGGATTTTCCTCAAATGCAATCATTCATTGTTTTATTTTATTTGAAATGGCTACATCTTAGAAATTTGAGGGCATGAATAAAAATGATTTCCAATATTCCTCAATTACATTTTTGAAAATATATAGGAGAAATGTGGGAACAACTGGTATTTGTCTAACAAGCAAGAACATATAGAACATACACTGCCTATATTTTCTAAAGCTACTTTTAATGTCTTGATATCCTTGGGAATGTCTAGAATTTGTGGTTAATTTTTTCCAATATATTTGCACTGAAATTTAAAGTAAACACGGGAGGGAAAAATGCTTAAGTGCTTCAAGTATAGTATATAGTCGATAAAGTACTAAAAATATGATATGGGTTTTCCCCGATTTCCTTGTCCTTTTATATCATATCTCTTAGCTAGCAACACATATTATAGACTCAGAGACATACCCCAGTCAGACAGGCAAAGAAAATATTAGTCTCACTCATTTTCTAGGCATAAACCTAAGTGTATAAGCACATGCCATACAAATGCCAATAGGTAGGTTTTCAAATCCAAAATTAATGGTAAGATGCTACTATTTTCACCTTTGTCTCACAAAGTATATTTCTGTTTTCTCAGTAAAAGTTTGCTTCTTTTTTCTCTCCCTTTTTTATTTAAATTAGAAACAAGATTATTTTACATGTCAATCCCAGTTCCCTCTGCCTCCCCCCAAACGAACACATTGCCTATCCCATACCCCTTCTGCTCTGCAGGGAGGTTTAGGCCTTCCATAGGGGGTTTTCAGAGTCTATCATGTCCTTTGGGATAGGGCCTAGGTCCACCCCAATGAGTCTAGGCTCAGGGAGTATCCCTCCATGTGGGATGGACTCCCAAAGTCTATTCCTATGCTAGGGATAAGTACTGATCTACTACAACAACCCCATAGATTTCTGTGATCTCCACTGACACCTGTGTTCATGGGGTCTGGATCAGTCCCATGCTGGTTTCCCAGCTATCAGTCTGGGGACCAAGAGCTCCCCCTTGTTTAGGTCAGCTGTTTCTGTGGGTTACACCAGCCTGGTCTTGATCCCTTTGCTCATCACTCCTCTGCAACTGGATTCCAGTTCAGTTCGGTGTTTAGCTGTGGGTGTAAAATTCATTTATATTTTTCTTGTAGTAAAACATAATTCTAATATTGTTCTTGGGAAATGTATATAAAATGAATTAGATTTTATATAAAATTTGTGACATCTTTATTGATATTTTAATTAAAATTCTTAATTGCTTTTTTCATGTTTCACCCAGAAACACCCACAAATTCCTCATCCATGTGAACATGCTGTGTATCATACTATCATAGTTTTTAATGATGTAGTTTATCTGTACTTGGTTTGTAATGTGAGTGCATATGTTTTCTTAAAATTGTCCATTTATTCAGTACTTATAATCAATATGCTATACTATAAGCAGTTAAGAATCTGAAAAAAATTGCTTCATTTCAAGTTAGTTCCATGGCAACATTACATTTCATTGGGAAACATTATATGATAACATTTGGCAAAGTACCAAACATAGGAACAGCATGAAGGTTCTTAATTAAATTCTAAGAGAAAAGAGGAGCAGGCTAAACTTTTTAAATAAGACTTTACTGTGGGCTTTAACACATAAGGCAACATGCAAATGTTTATGAGTTTCTGACATAACTAACCTCAACGTCAAGTGTCATTTATGTCATTTCAGATGAAATTTACCCTCCTCGATTTGGAAAATGTATTCCAACTTAAAGTGAATATATCACTGTGTGCTTTCTATTCAGAATGTCTGTTTTATGCATTGTTTCATATGACTATCATTTAAAGGACTTGTTTATTCATGTGACAAGGATATATATCTAAATCATAAAAATAGCTTCACAAAAACTCCAATTTCGTTTCGAATAACTTAAATGAAATCATCATGTTCTTCAAAACTGCCAAAAACACATAAGAAAAAGAAAGTGAGTCTTGCCATATCTGAGTATCTCCTATGGGAATAGGGCTATAAAGGAAGTCCTACAAACTAATATAACATACTTTAGTCAGTATTCTAATTATAATTAGTTGTTATCCTACAAAACTATGTTAGTTGACAACATGAATCAATAAAAATGTAGCACAAAAGCTCCCATTGCTGAATTTACAGAGGAGGAGACTGATTGGCCAGGGGCTATGTCATTTTTCAAAGGCCCCGTCTGCTTAGGACTGGAAATGTGATGTGCATCTCTGATCTCCAGTACTGCCCTCTCTTTTTGTAATGTTACAACTTTTTTCAGTTGCAGAAAGAGATGCTTCTTGAGCTCTGGAGAAAGCAATGTTCAATTAAGCGTATTGTTATTAGTCATTGGATGCCATGACGTGTTGTATCTAAAGGTGAAAAGCACAGAAGAAGAGAAGTTCTCGACCAGTACTGATAGGAGTGTTTCTACAAGAAACATACAGATGGGTAAGCAAGGTAGCTCCTGGGATAAAGGTACTTGATAAAACGTCTGAAAATTAAAGTTGGATCCCTGGGACCCACATGGTAGAAGGAGAGAGGTGAAACCCTCAATTTGTACTTTGGACTTCACATGTATGTATTGGTGCATTATGCATATCCATAATTAAATGTAAAATGATAATAAACTTATAGAAATAGCAGTAAAAGTATATGTGATGAAAGAGTTCATTAGCAACCATGTACTGCATGTACCAATAATACCATTTGCTGAGTAATATGGGCATATGATACAGAAAGTGATATATAATTGCATATACCAAAGAACGTGTTTGTATATTATGTAAATATACAGTATTACTGCATTGATTATTAATAGCTATCACTCACATTTAGCAAGTTCCTGGTTATTGCTATAATTATTTATTTCTATTAAGTAATTGTTTTTATTAAAATATCAACTAAATGTAATTAATGTGATTAAGCATATTAGTCAGTTATTTAATCTGTAAGACTCCACAATATTATATATTAAAAATAGTATTGTATGTATACAAAAATGCAAGCTATCTCCCACAGATTTCTTTTACACATGTTAAATCACTGAAACTGAAATGACACCCTTATCAAACTATTTGAACCCTATTCCTACCCTTGAATTTTCCTTTTAAATAAAATACAACTTCTTTCTTTGTATGGAAATGATATTCAATTTATGAAATGTAAATTTACATACTGCTAGGGTTTAAGAGATGCTTCAGTAGTTGAGAGTACCTAATCCTATAGAGAATCCAGATTCGATTCTCAGCACCCACATTAGGCAGCTCAAGCCTGTAGCTGGAGTACTAGGGGATCTGATTCCTTCTATCCTGAATGGGCACCTGTAGGCATGTCCTGCACATCAACTCATCTAGCAACATGCATAAATAAATAAAGCTTAAAAAATGAGACTTCATTATATCACAAAAGGAAATATGTGTCAACAAATTTGAAAGCTAAACTAATATTCTTGTCATAAATGCAAAATATGGCAGTAAATATTGCGGGAAGCAAAATACACCTTTGAAACCACTTATAGGAAACTCATGATGATCTACACCATAAACATATTATTAAAACTTGAATAGTACCCACTGTTTTATCTCTTTCTTACTTCCATACTGTCGAGCAAGCTCTCTCCTTTTGTAACAGAGGGATAAGTAAACACCATTTACCTTATTATTCATAAACGCTTTCAGGCACTGAATGAGTTTGTATTGATTCTTCTTGTCAATATTTTCTTGCCTAAGTCAGTAAGAAAAAAGAAAAAAATATTACATTGTACGTAAATTTTTCCCATGTGTGAAAAGTTTTTTTGTGAAAGTTTTTTAAAACTTCATTCTTACTGTTTTTTGTCTAGAAGCTTTTCCAGAGCATCCAGTAAGAGTCCAAGTCCTTCATGGCCAAAGTTGTTAACCCAGCTATGAGTGGAAAAGAATATATAAGTAACTTCACAGGTTTAACAGTAAGATATTAAAATGAAAATTTCTTTTCAAATATGATAATCCTGCCTTATTATTATTATCTTTATCATCTGATAAAAGGCTTGATGCTGAGAATAACCCTGATATCATCATCTGAAACTCAGACCTCTCTTCATAGTTTCCTTACCCCTATATTGCACAATTTTAGATAGTACAGCTTCACATATTTAAGCCACAATTTATGAGGTAAATTCATCTTCCATTATTTCTACTCCCTCAAATCAACTCTTCCTCCACTCTACAGTATTCTCTCAGTAACACCATTGCCCTTTGATTCCCTCAAACCTGAAATACTGGCTAAATTGTTTGACCTGCCATTGTCCTTCACCTTTTCATTTATTCTGCTCATTTCATAAACAGCCGTTGAGCATTTACAAGGTACCAAGTATGTATGTAATACAGATATAATGAGCAACATAACTAAGCCCTTATCCTCCTAGAGTCTACTACCTACAAATAAAGAGATAATAAATAATTAACCAATTATATAAACATCAGTGCTTTATTGCAATGAAGTAAAATAAACTTAGCTAAACAAGTAAAATGCCAGGATGCTTTTATTTAATATGTAGCCTGGGAAAGATCTTTGAAAGATTCTACCTAAAAGGAAAACTGAAGATAAATAGGATTATATGAGTACAAAGATTATCAGATTCTAGAGATTTTAAATACTATGTTTTGAATATTCCACAACATCCGTAGGAAGAAATGGATTAGTGGGACTGGGAAAATAGCACAAGATTAAATCCCAGTTGTGTTAGAATACTAGCTCATTGCTTATCCAATCATGAATACTTTCTTCTTCTTCTTCTTCTTCTTCTTCTTCTTCTTCTTCTTCTTCTTCTTCTTCTTCTTCTTCTTCTTCTTCTTCTTCTTCTTCTTCTTCTTCTTCTTCTTCTTCTTCTATAAGGCTTCCTCTAAATGCCCCTATGTCCTTTTCATTGTTTACATTAAAACCTAATTTACTCCTGGTTAACTTTATCTTATGGCTGAAGAAACCAATGGGGTTCTGTGTAGCTTCGTTTTTTTAAGATGTTTTGTTTTGTTTTGTTTTGTTTTTTGCTTTTGTTCATTTTACATTTAAAATATCTGACTGATAACATTTAGTCATATTCCTCAGTCCTAAAATGCACTTGGATTACCTCAATATCTACTCAGCCTAACAGTTTCATCAAGTCTCGATCTACCTTTCCAGACTGAGAATTTATACCACATTGGCCAAATAATCAGACAAATGATCATTACTGGAGTTCTCTCTGAACCTCTTTGTTAGCTTATTTATCCTATCTTCAAGGAAGGAAACCACAATATTATATGTCAAAGCCTCCAAGCATCAAACAAACATTTTAAATCATTAACTATCTCTCCAGCCCTTGGAAATCGTCAACCAAATATGGGTTCTTCTTTAAAACACCTACATATAATCTTATCTCTTGATGTATGACATGGTTTTTGTCACATACATTACAGATTCACTTAGATTATAAATTCCCTAAAGAGAGTGTCTTTACTTAGTCATTTCTCTATCATCATTGCCCCCATTAGAGTAGCTTACATACGCTATATGACATATTTGTAATCAATAAATATTAATTTTAGTTTAGTATCTTAAGTAACCACAGATAGGCAATCTGATATTGCCCAAGGATTTCACAAAACAAAATATATACACAGATGCTTATGAAATAGCCATTAAAATTGCTACTAACTACATATATACACAAATTTTACAACACTGGAGAGAACATACCAGGCTTCATACATGCTAGACAAACACTGTACCATTGCAGTATATGTACTACCGAGATACTCCATATATTGAAACTATGTGTATATTTACATTTCATAGTCTAAATTTTCTCTGGAGGTTAATGAGAATACCCTCATAGGCTCATATATTTGAATACTTTGGTCCTTAATTGGCAGAACTGTTTGAGAAGAATGAGGAGATGTGGCGTGTTGGATGAGGGCTGTCACAGTGGGATAGGCTTTGGGGTCTCAAAAGATCATGGCATTCCCAGTTACCTCTCTCTGATTAATGTTCTAGACCAAGTTGTAAGCTCCCAGCTACTGCTCCAGCACCATGACTGTCAGACTGTCACCTTTATCCCTGGCATGGTGGGTATGGATTCTAACCCTCTGAAAATGTAAGCCCCCCAAGTAACCTTGTTCTTCCATAAGTTGCCTTCATCATGGTATATTATCACAGTAATCAAAAAGTAACTTATGATACTGCCTGTCTATCTCTCATCTAAGAGGCATATATCAGCATGGTTAAGAATCTATATTTCTACCAGATTACCAGGGAGAGCAATCAGATTACTGAAGAAGGTATAATTTAAAATAGCTGAGATTCAGAACCAGTCATCCGCAATATATATGGAAGCTCATTTTAAACTAATGTGGCTTTAATTTTCATAATGGAAAGAAGAAATCAACGTGGCATTGTAATGATAACTGGCAATGAGCTACCATTCAATTGAGGCATGTAATCATCCATTGCAATGAGCTATTTTCTCTAAAGACTCTGAATAATCAGTGGAGTAGTGGCAGAGAGATAGAGACATCAGTCCTAAGTATAACACGCTGTATTTCATCTATCAGAGAGAAATCTTCAAAAATCATCATAGAACAATAACTTTAACATAGTCTAAACAAATCTACATATACAGCTTCCAGTATCTCCCATGACATTTGAGAAAAGGAAATCAAAAATTTATTCAAATTTAACACTTCAAAAATAGTTTTCAAAATGCTAAATATTACTCATATTTTCTTTATACCCAGTACTATTAAAATTATTAGGATTGTTTCTTTCTTCCTCTAGGAAATTATTTGATAGAAGAGAATGATTTATATTTGTTCATTTGAAATCAGCCACCCACACATCCCAGACTTCAAAATGCACTGTTAAAAGCATTTTGGATTCACTCAGTGAAAATTATTTTTATTCCAATAAAAGATACAATTATGAAACGTAAGAGAGGACAAGTTTATTTCTTACAATTGATGGAGTACAAAGTCTCAACTGAAGAATCATCTGGCCAATGGGAAGAAGAAGCCTAAGCAGAATGCTCAGAGTTCTTGCAGTAGAAATGGCCCCCAAGAGTAGTTTGCTGATAGGGGGATGAACTAACTATGATGTACCCTGATGATACATAGGAACTAAGTAAGTATTCTCCTGCCCCCATTTTTACCAACACCATTTCTGTCTTGCAGGCATTAAGCACTGTGTAGCCTCTAGCTAAAATCTCTCTGTGCATTCATTGTGGTAGGTAGGCACACATATCCAACAAAAACACATAAAGACAAAAAAGACAGAAAGAAACAGTTTAACTTAATTAAAACAAAATGTTGGCTTGTACACATGGCTGGGCAGGGTTTCTTGCTGTTGTTTTTTTGTTTTGTTTTGTTTTGTTTTGTTTTTACTATAACAACAAAAGTAAGAGTTGCTGAAATTATGTACCCCAAACCAGCAGAATCAACATCACGGTGAATGTGCTAACACTTCAAATTATGGAGCCCCAGCTCAAGAGTTATGGGATCAGTCCCTAGGGGTGGTGAGATAGCAGCAACGTATTTTTTTAATGTAATTAAAAGTGATCTTACTGCTTGGTCAATTTCACAACCAGTGGCATAGGAAAGGTTTGTTAAGAAGTAGAGGAACCCTTTTTGGAAACAAGACACAGGCTCAGAACTCTAGACTGCTATATACATCACTCCCAACCACAAACACTCTCACTACCAGAGCACACAGAACCAGTACAGAAATCCAGATGAATCACATAAGGCTGACAAGTTTTACAAAATGCATAAATTGCAGCTCTTAAAGAATACCAATTGGGGCATGCAGAATCACAAGAATACAGTTGATGATTACATTAAAATCTGACTCAGGTATTATTACACTTTTAGACATAAATGTTCCCATGTTGTCTCAACCAGAATATATGAATTTCTGATTTACTATGGATGATAAATTGTGAGAGATATAGACAATAACGCTGGAAAAAAGAATGATGATTAATATTCTGTATTTAAATTCAATAGCCATCTAGAAACAGATTTTTTCTTCCCTTTTTCCTGAGACACAATTTACATGAGTGTACCATAACGTGCCACATACCACACAATAGGACCAGTACCAAGATCTCATGGAAGAATTCAGGATTGCTGCAACTACATTGAGTTTGTATCTATGAACATAATATAAATGCATTCATTACTCACAGTCTAGTTCATAAGTTTCTGTAGGATATTTTACAGTTCATGTTATTGATTTTTAATATCCTAACTGTCGTAAGAAATCAAAGAAACAGATCCAGAGTCTAAAGAAACAGATCCAGAGTCTAACTGAAATTTTTACAAAAAATTCAGGCAAGGTATTTTATCAGCAAGAATGGGAGACAAAAAAGAGTAAAGAAAAAGAACATGTATGTTAAAGAAATTGGAGTATATTATTATTATGTTATTATTATTATTATTATTATTATTATTATTATGTTTGCAAATAGGAGACATTCAAATTAGGAGGTCTCTTGGCAAGCTACAAGACACACATCCAAGCCGCTGCTTGTGAAACTTCCCAAAGGACACAATAGAACTAAATAAAGACAAGAGAAGCCCATGCAGGATGTTTAATCTGCAAGTAATCAAGAAGGTAGAATTAGAGATGAAAAAGAAGCCAGGAAATACATTATTTTCTTTGTTTTTGTTTATTTGTCTATGTTATTGTTTGTGGGGTTGTTTTGTTGTTTGAGACAGGGTCTCTCTATGTTAACTTGGCTGTCCTGGAATTCACTGTATAGAACAAGCTTGCCTTAAACTAAGTACGATTCTCCTGTTACTGCCTCCCAGGTGCTGGTAGCACTGAGACATTACTCTAACCATATGTATAAAAAGTGGCAGTAGGTATTAAACAGTGGAAAATCTGGTATGCTACTGAAGAAGTTAAAATTTAAAGACCATTTCCAAAGTTTATTGGACAATTAAGAAAACATTCCACCATCCATCAATGGGCTATACTCTGTGAGCCCACACAGTGATAACTGAGCCCACACAGTATAAATGCCTATTTTTTATAGGAGAATATATACAGATTCTAATTCTATGTATTATATCCCTTCTGTATACGTATATGCATGCATGAGTTTCATGTATGTGTATATTTTTGTATTCTGGAAATCTTCATTCATCCTGCTTTCGACTGTTAAGTATTGGGATTAGCCACCAGCACTACCAACACAGGTTGAAATTGGTTTTTCATGTTCATTTAATGCAGGATTGAGAACAGTGCCTGAATGGAATGGAAAATATAAATAAGATAGCAAGATCAAGTTAATATTTATTTTCTATCGTATTACAAAGCAAATCCCTGAATGTACAAAGTATAGTATTAGTTTTAGGCCAAAGTATATTATTAGGCATAAAAGATTTCAAAAATATTAATATAACTTTTCATCATTTAATGAAAAGTAATTCTGCAAAATATGTAGAAAACTAGCCCATACTATACATCACCTGTTGATTATTTCAAAACAAAGATGTCAAAATTAAATATTTGGAGCTCACATTACATTACTAGCTATGATATTGTTCAAAACTTTGTATACATTTCCTTCTGACAATACCTACTGCTACCGATTCACACCGTAAAGCCATGGAAATTATACTGGTGTGTGTCTGCGTGACTGGGGTGGGAGTTATAATTCATGCACAAACTTGAATTTATGTTATTGCCATTGCTCTTGTCTATCCTTCAGAACTTGATGGCAAATGTGTACTGCTGAAGACAAAGCATTCATGACTCATAGAACATCGAGAAATCAAAACTGGTATTGATCCAGAAGTTTCATCACTACTGGCTAGCTATCATAATCCTAGAAGGTGCTATACACACTACGGAAGGAGAAAATCAATCAAGAATCTTGTTTGGCTATGAGCTAGATATACAGGCCTGGCAAGGAATGTCTACTAGTACAAAAGTACCATAAATGTCACTATCTGATTGGATCTGAGGCCCACTCCACAATATGGATCCCATAATTGGCACCATTATCAGTATCAAGAACCTGTGGCTAGACAAGTTCATAGGCCCTAGAGGAGAACTTCTATTACTCTGCTTAATGGACTTAGTATTAAACCAACTCCAAGTGACACTGTTATACACATAGATAAATACACATCTCAAATTTCATCATATTAGTTTCTTTTCGCAGTAGGTGATTAACATGTAGAAGTACAACTCATCAAAGGGCAGAGAATAAGAGATAGTGGTGTGCTCATCTATATCATACTGTCACACTCTTTCTTCTCAAGGCTCAGAGATCATAATTTCAAAAGAAGAGCTGGAAAGACTGTAAGAGCCAGACGCAGTTTATGATTACAATCAAAGGGTGTTTCTATACACAGTAAAGCAAATACATATATGAACTCACAGCAGCTATCACAGTACACACAGGAACTGTTCAAGCTAAACATCATCAAATTCCCAGCATGGAGTGGTGGATGGGAGCCTGAAGTTCCATTCCTAAGCCAGGGCCTATTGATAATTGATATACGACTAGAAAAGGACAGTTATTTGTGTGTGTTTGTATTAAGGGTATAGTTCCTGGTATGTGAACTGTACTCTAATGAATGGCCATATACCCAAGAGTATATACGCAGCATAAACTAGACTCAATGATTTAAATAAAAAAAATGAAGGAATATAGTTGGGTGTGTATGGAAAGGAAAGTAGATCTGGAAGTAGTCGGGGTGAATATAAACAATGCACAAATTCTTAAAAATTAATAAAATATTATTTTTTAAATAAAATGTATTAAGAGTTTAAAAGTGGGAATGGCTCACTTATACTGATCAACATGATCAATGATCAAAGGAAAAAAAAACTTTACATTGAATGGAAGTATAAAAGAATCCATTTAACACTAATTCTAAGAGGAAGTGAGACTCTCCCACATCTAGTTCTCCAGGGCAAAACAAAATGAGGAAAAACTTTCTCTAAACGTAGTTATTCTATTAAAAGAATTTAAATTTTGTTCTCTTCCAGATCTACATAAAGAACAATCTTTCACAAAACTTCAATATTTTATCAAGAATTAGATATTTATGCTCAGTATTAGCTCATTGCATTTCTGGCAAATATAACCTTAATATTTGGTGGAGAAAGGAGTCTATTATACACATGCATAAATATAAAAGGACACAGTGATTATACGTTCAATTTGATAAGATTCTCTAGATTTATAGCAACCTTTCAAAGGAGTTAAAGCTAAAATTAGAAAGTTCTACACTAAGTCCCTTAAGTTGTAAAAGCAATTGGTCTCATGTGAAGGAGAGCAATATTAGTCATGTCATCCCTTTATCACTGTTTGTGCAGTGCTAAAGGCTAGTAGAGACAGTATTGTGTTTTGTGCAAAAGATTTGATTTCTCTCTAATGGTGCTCTAATCCCATGTGGAATCCGATACTACAGCCCAAATCACTGGAACAACAAATAAAATGATTGATACTTCTAAGTTTCTTGGGGAATCAGAAAATGGGTAAAAAAATATAACACATGAAACAATTAATTCAAGTAGTTTAAGATACTTAGAACAATATTGTAAATGTTGTCTTTCTAATTTTGAGACAAAACCATCATATTTTAATACAATGTCCCTGATGTAATGTTCATTAATGCAATTATAACAAAATTTAGGTTATATGTACTTGGATAAAGAGAATGAGATCCACATGAATAAGTAAGACCACTGTATAACCTAACAAAACAATATTGTATATTTACTTCATGGATCAGTAACTCCAAAAAGTAATGAAGGTAAATGTCATTGTTTAACCACCTTTAAAGGATGTTTTCTTGAAGGAAATCAATTTTATAATTGTCACTCTTTCAATATATACATCCATCAAAAAGCAGATGTTAAAATAAAAAAGAATACAATAGCAACGTGCATATGCTTTACCTGGGTTTAATTAAAATAAAGACAATTGTATCCATTCATTTTGTCTACATGAAAGTAAATACATTAGAACTAGGCATTTGAATTCCTTGAAATGATTCACTTTCATAGATAAATGCATGAACTATTTCTGACCAATTATAATATACCTATTTGATGCAATGCTGCCATTTCCAGGCATTTGTGCATAAGCTTTGAAGCATGACACTTGCTGACCGCTTATTTCTCCTGATTCACAAAAAGGTTGAATGTGTTAATTTTCCAGCTTTGCCTCTCAGAGGCTTTTCTTGAATGCTGTGATAGATTACAATTTCCTTAGAAATTCCCAAAGAAGACATCCAATCGTTCTCTCTGGCTGCATTTATTCTCTCCATCAGTCTCACTGACAAGATCCTGCTATGTCCTATGTGATTCACACCCTTTTAAGAGGAGAAAATGTTCACCTTTTCAGGTTGATTACATTATATAAAAACAAATTTCTCTTTCATACTGTTATAACAAAATACTGCAATACCTCAAGTCGCATGCAATAGTCTTCTTAAAGAACAAAACTAACTGCAAATTTTCTCTCAGAGAACAGTTCCCTATTATTAAAATCAATTTCTTAGTCTGCCTGAATTACTTTGGAGATAGTCTAGGAAATAGCTTTAACTGTATCTATTTTAAATATCAACAGGCTAGGCAGTGAAGATTATTTTCCCCTGCATCTGCCTTTAAAAGTTATAAAAGTATAATACAAAGTTGTATCCTGTAGCAATAATGGCGTAAATTATTTCAAGTGTGAATGAAAATGAAAATAGACTTCTCAATCTATAGTAAATAGAGAAAAAGCAAGAGTAAAGAACATTTCCCATATTCAAGCCAAAACCAGTCATATTTTACATCTTGATATGTTTGCAATTGTGACTATAATTATGTTAGAAAACTTACTAAATCTGATGGCTTACTGATCTAACCATTCAAATTTACAATAAAATGTTAGCTTCCACAAGAAAAAAATGTATTGGTTTATTTTCCAAAGCTAAGTAATATAGCTAAAATTCTATCATGTACTCCACAGGACATCCAATTTCTGTTGGTTCCATTGAATTTTGTTAAAATGAATTTATTCCAAGAAAGCACATTCCTAATCTGCAAATCCTGAAAATGAAAAAGGGTTGACAGAGTTTATCTGTCATAAATAAAGTAAGTCCTTGACTGCAATCAGGAAAAACAATGGCATTAGCACAAAACACTGGCTCACATCCCCTTTTTTCTAACCCAGTTTGTATATTATGCTTTCTGATTCTGCTGGGAAGTAAACAAGTGGTAAATGAATTCTCCTGCAGTATAAGAAAAGAAGGGCAAGGAAAGCTGAAGGACAATTGCTCTTTGATGAGTACGAAACAGAAATGCAACCTTTCTTCTCACCTACCAGGTACAATGTGAAAAACATGTAATTAACGTCTCATTATACATGGTGATTGCTATGTAGACAAAGATCAAACAAATTTAATGTTCACGGATATTTTTAGCACAGGATATTACACATATGTCGGAAAGGAACAATTTCTTTGGATGTTGTTTACTAAGAGCATGAAATTTAAAGATAGAAACTTTTGTCTTTTCTGTATTAATCTTTATATTTTATATTAAATATATCTATATAAAACTGAGAAATAAACTGTGGCGAATATGTAATTTTTGCTTGTACCTATATGGGTAAATGTATTTTTATTCATTGTATTTTCAGTAGTGGAAACCATATATATTTATAATATACACATGACTTATTCATAAAGCTGTGGAATAACAACATATACATTTCTCATATCCTCATCATTTTTCTCCTATGGTGAAAACAGTACAAAATATATTTTCTTAGCAATTTTCAATAGTATATTATACTATTATTTACTGTATATAGTCACCACTATATACACTAGATAACGTGAGAAATTTTGTAACCTTTGACAAATATAAATTTCCTAATACATTTGATGTAAATGAAACTTTTCAAAATCATTAACGAAAACACATTAATCAAAACAGGAACCTTAATGTGTATTGTCAATTATTAAGTGAAAGGTAATCTTTATTTTTCTATTACAATGAAATAAGCCATCTATGTAGAATGAATATGTGTTAACAAAAATAATAGCTAACATATGATGTATATAATTATTACATGATAAAATATGAAAGAGATATCATCCTTTAGTATATACAACCTGGCCTATTTTTTTTTATTTTCAGAATAATTGAAAAGTATAGTAATTTATAAAAGATACACATTTTATGTAATAAGTCTCTCAAGATATAAACATCTTTTAAAGGACTATAATGTTATGAATACTACAATTTCATTAGCCTTCTCAAAATGCTAATGACATTTGCTTGTGTGTACCAGGGAGATCAAACCGAGAGACTTGCACATGGTTGATAAGTAGTCTACCACTGAGCTACATGCCTATCCTTGGTTTTATAAAACAAGGTGTCAGGCTGGCCTAAAAGTCATAAATGTAATCAGGGCAAGTCTCCAAGTCACAATAGTCCTGCTTAGACTCTCTGAGTAGTGGAATTATAGGTTCATTCACTATAGAAAGTGTAATAGCTACTTTTCTCCTCATTTTGGACAGTTAAACACCAAATAAAGTATAATCTTTTTGGAAGAAAAGATGCAAAAGAGGGAGGGAGGAGGAAAGGGAGGGAAGCAGGCTGACTGGGAATAAATTTGTCTTCATTTGCAAATAAACTGTTACAAAATAAAACACTGAAATGTATAGCTTTACTGATCATAAAATCAAGTAAGTTACTCCATTTCCCAGATGAAAAATATAAAGTTGACTACATTTTCTTTGGCCACAATGCTAAATAGAAAAAAAAATTATACTCAGAATTATACTCAGCAATTTGCAATTGCTACCTTCCTCCTATACAAGTTCATTATTAACAACTCAACAAGTAATATAAAAATTATCAGTTAAGCCAGATCTACTGCAACACATCAAAGTTCCATGTCACTCTGAGGACTGAAGCTGAAGGATCACAAACTCAAGGCCAGCCTGGGTTACAAAATGAAGTCTGGCAATACAGGTCGGTGTATAATGTTCCGTCCCCAGTAGTAACCCCAAACAATTTTGTTGATAGCATTCTTTGCTGGGTTTCTCTTTCATTTCATGATGTAAATTATACCTTAAATTCACCAATGGATGTATTTGCTTGCAAAAACAAAAAACAGTAAGGTATTTTCATTTTGATTATTCATTTTGTTTTCCATCATGAAAGAAAGGGAAACTTTAGGCAATAAAAATAGTACTGATACCCCCAAATACACTTTTTGTTGCACAGTATTCTAGACACAGGTTGTGAAAAATTCAGCAGGATACTCATTATAGAACCTGTTCCTTCCATCTACCATCCTCATAAAACAATAGAACATCCCTGAAAATCTATTTTCCTTTCTACTTCCTAATTAATACCATATTTCTTTAGAGAAGAAAATACTACAGAAGATGGACTATCAAAACACAGAGACGTAATTACATACAAACATTTAAAATTAACGTCAAAACATGTAGTAAATATGAGTTGATAGTCAGTCTGCTAGAAAAGTATTGAGAAGTCTCTAGCGAAAATGTAATAGTTGTTTTTGGTTTGGGAATAGCAGTGCTTGTTTGACATTACAGAATTCTCTACTCAGCCAGAATGTTGCAGACTGTCATGTGCCATCCCTGTCCACTAACTTCCTTACTTCATCATCTCTTTGAATTTCAAATTTCAAATTTCCCAATTTTCAATAAATTGAATGACTTCCTTTTTTGTTTTGCAAAACCAACCCCCATCCTCTTTCAATGATGTCCTTTTCCAAAAGGACTAAGGTGTGAACAAAAGTTCAGTAATGAAATAGAAAAGCTCTGGGAGTGATCAAAACAACAAAAGTAAGAGCAAATAAGATGAAATACACTGTCAAAGGTGACTCCAGATCATATGCACACGGCAGAGATACAAAACCATGATGGGATAAGAGAACTCCCAACAATAAAGTATATTCATTTATTCAATTGTTAAAAAAAAACAAGGGATAAATGGTTCCCAGGAATGGAAGTGGCATGAACTCCTGAACTAATTGGGAGCATGAGGGTAGGGGGGAGGGAGCTGCTACAATAAGAGCAAGAGAAGAAGAGTAGAGGAGAGGAAATGGAGGGGAAGAAATATTGAGTTGGGGGAAGAATAGAGGAGAGAGAGCAGGATGAGAGATACATATCAGAGGGAGCCACTATAGGTCCGAGAAGAGATCTGGAACCAGGGAGATCTCCAGAGACCTACAAGGATGACACGATCTGACAATCCAGGCAATGGTGGAGAGGATAACCTAAAAGCCCTTCCCCTAAAATGAGATTGATGACTTCTCTTTATGCCATCCTAGAGCCCTCATCCAGTGGCTGATGGAAGCAGAGACAGACATCCACAGATATACAATGAGCTGAAAACGGGAATTTAGTTGAAGAGAGGGAGGAATGAAGAGCAAAGGGGTCTGTACCAGGTTGGAGAAACCCACAGGAACAATTGGCCTGAACAAGGGAGAGCACATCGACCTCAGATGCTGTCAGGGAGGCCAGTACAGGACTGATCCAGACCCCTGAACATGGATGTCAATAAGGAGGCCTCTGCATTCCAGAGAGCCTCTGGTGGTGGATTAGTATTTTTCCCTGGTGCAGGAAGGGACTTTGAGAGCCCATCCAACGTGAAGGGTTACACTCTGGCCCTGGACACATGGGGAAGGGCCCAGGACACATGGGGAAGGGCCAAGGACCAGCACAGGAAGATTTGGTGGACTTTGCAGAGCCCCCATTGAGGGCCCTACCCTGCCTGAGGAGTGGTGGGTGGGTGGGGTTGGGGGTAGGCTGGGGTGGGGGAGGAGGGATGGAGGTGAGGGAAGGGAGAGGAAAAAGGGACTTTCATGTGAAACAAGCTGGTTCCCTAACTAGAACTAATAAATAAATTAAAAAAATAACAACCGAATAGTTATTTTAAAAGTAAGTTGAATAATTTCGTTTGATTTCAAGACTTGCGAGCTCACAAACAGAAAAATCCCAGCAACATGCTTATATATATGTCCTCACAGCATGCGAGTAACATGGTTCTTCAATCTCTAAAGAAGTGTTTGGTTATTCGTATTTATCTAGCATCATTCATATTGATAGCTCAGAAACGTCTAGTCACATATTTGAAATGTTAATCTATTTGGAATTCTTTCTCCTCAACTCAACTCTTCTAAAATAGTATATTTTTAATTCCCAGGCTCATTTAAAAGGAGAAAGAAGTCATGAAAGTGAATGCTAGAATCAGCATGTGAATTATTATTACTTGTAAATAATTCAAAAATAATAAGTTCAAATAGCATATAATATGATGAATGTTTTCCAATGTTGAACAGCAAAGTAAGAGAATAATTAGTGTCGATTAATTGTGTATTTCATAATAGCTAATGGAGATAATTTTTAATGTCCATAGCACAAAAAATTGATAAGTGTTTGGAATGATTTATATTTCAATTACCCTGATCTGATCATTACACATTACATACATCTATTAAAATGTCAAAACCTGTCCTATAAATATATACAAATAGTATCCATCAATTAGATTTTAAGAAAATAATTTCAGATAACTAAATAAAAGCCTCCTAATGACTAAACATAACACATCCTCTATTCCATTCCCAGAAGAATGTAATGATGAATAAGTAAATGGAAGGAATACTTTACAACTTACAGTGTGACTTAAGATCAAAGAGTATCCCAAGATTGATGGCCTCTCACAATAATAGCATTATGCTATTTCAATCAAGGTTCATATGCTGGGCTCTAACACAATACAAACTTCTTAAACATTTTCTATATGAAAGAAATATTCATTAATGCTTAATACAGATATAGATTTGGATCTATTTCAGGGTGTCCTTTATTCCTTGACAAATAAATATTAATCCCCATGGGGAAATTTATGATAACATAATTTCTTGTAAATCTGTTTACAGCACTTCAGTCTTCAGTACCTTTTGATAAATGAATATTGAAAAAGCAAATTTAAGAATGCATCTCAAAGAAACTCATTAGGAACCTGACATCAAAGAAGGTACAGTACAATATTAAAACACATGCCACACACACACACACCCACACACCACCACCACCACCATCACCACCACCACCACCACCTACATAGATTTCGACTCAAAACCAAGGGATATATTCCTGAAAATAGGGGGAATTGGAGACAACCTGAATATTATCAGCAGCACTGGATTTTACAGAAGAGATCAAACATCTAGCTGTGGGTTTATTTGGGATGAAAGAAGGCTTTAAAACCATATTCATGTCATAGGCTGCTAAACAATCTCACCTGAAGCTCATTTACTTGTAAAAGAACACTGTAATATCATGCTCGTTTCTACATTCTGCCTGTATGGATTCCATCTCAACACAAGGTTTTCAGGTTGAAGTTGCCTCAAGTGAAATAGCCTTACTGATAGGTGGGAAATTTCCCCAATTTAAATGTCCATTATCTAACATCAGTCAAACAGCTGGGGTCGAAGAGCAACTACTGTTGTCTAGTGCACATGGATCTCCTCTCAACAATCCACACGGAATACTTAGCTCTCCTAGGTGTGTTAGCTGGCATCTTAATTGTGAATTGTCAGCTATCCAACTCCTATCAAAAGTTTAGCTGAGATGATAGATATGCCCAGGGGAGAACCTCAGGGGCATTCCTGAAATATAATAAACCTTAGTAACAGGTTAGAATGCAGGAAATCTGCAACTAGTACTATTACTATAGGTGTGAGTAGAAAGGCTCCATGTGGGAAAAGAACAGTCATTCATTCATAGAGATTCTCTGTGTTTCATGAAAATTTATTGAATTGGTTTGTACAGTATCTCTGATTTGAAAAACATGAAATAAAATTCTCAAGTTCAAAATTAGGAAGATTCCCCCCCTTTAAATCATGAATGCACCATAATTTACAGGTGAAAATTCTGTCTTGCAATATATTGCTACCCATGACTCTTCAGTACAAATAATATACACTCAGATCATTATGTCACAATGGACCAGACTTTGGAAATGAACTACGTTCTCCTCTATTTTAGATGCTTATTCTTTATATTCTCACATATCACTTAAAAAAAAAAAGATGTGACCTTGGTGGAATATCCACATCATGTAAAAATAAAACAAATTCAAACAAAGAGCCCCTATTTATCATAACTATACTGAAAGTTACCCATTAAAACAATTCAAAGACTTGCTCAGCTTTGGGTGTGCCTAATGATTTTTTGGTTTATTTGTTTGTTTGTTTGTTTGTTTTGAGACAGGATTACTTTGTGTAAAAGAACATGTTGTCTTGGAACTAGCCTTGTAGAACAGTCTGGCCTCAAACTCAGAAATCCACCTGCCTCTGCCCCGTGAGTGCTGGATTAAAGGCGTGTACCACCACAGCCTGGCTGCCTAATTCCTTTTAAAATTAATATAGCACACAAAGACCTTGTTTCCTTCTATTATGAGGTATAATGCTGAATGTAACTAAGGCAAGAAAATTGCATTTTAAACAAATATTTCATGATTAAAATTTTAAGGTTTCTTAACATTTAAGTTAGTTTGGTCAAATTAATTTGTATGTGCTTGAGACTAATTGATAATACTGACCAAAAATTTAACAGAATGCATGAAAGTTGATATAACAGCAATGACTGCAGCATTTTCTATTCTCTGCATAAAAGTACTACTAATATTCTGAAATAATTCATGTACTAGAAACTTACAGCAAACAAACTGCAAACATAAATATTAAAAACCTGCTTTAGTAATAGTACTCAAAATGCTGCCTTCTGAGCTGTGCTTACATTTTTAAGTCCTGTTCCCATTTCTACACCATAAATCATTGCCTTCATTATTCCATTTTTCATAGGTAGCTCTCAATAAAGCATTCTAGGAGTATTGATCTGTACTTACCTTTATATTAATTCTCTAAGTAGTGTTGGCTGCATTGCCAAGCTTTTAATAAGTTTAATACAGGCTGTTTAAATAGTTATTAACACTCATAATTGAGAAAATACTTCTATTGCTAATTTGTACTGCTGTCAAGATCCAGCTACATTCATTACACTGACTATGTTAAACGCATATTTGTTAATATGCTAGAAAATGTGTTTAAACATAAATGAAAGAACTATCAAGAAAAAATACATCAGAGATAACACAAACAACTGCACATTTGTAAACTCGAGACAATTTTATTTTCCATTTTCACATGTGTGAAAACATTTACTGAGGAAGCCACAGTCACAGGAAGTGAGCACAATCATTTTGCCTTGGGTTTGGCAGAAATTCAGATACTCAGCAAAACAGAAGAAAAGTTTCCAAGCATGATAACATATCCCTCAAGCTACAAGGATATTTCCAGAAGAATGATGAAAATCATCCTATTCAATCACAATTCTAGGATGCTATTTTTTAAAATATTTAATTATTCTTTTGGAATTTCAGACATGTATACAACATCTCTTGATCACATCCACCCCTCATTTCCCTCCTTTGATTTTCCACAGAGCCCTTCTACTCCAAACTCCATGCCTTCTTTTTCAAACAATAAATTCCATTGTTCCCAGTTAATGCTGGCCATGTGTGTGTGACTGTGAGGCCATCCACTGAAGAATTGTTAACCAAGCAAAGGTCACACACCACCGGGCATTGATGGCTCACGCCTTTAATCCCAGCACTCGAGAGGCAGAGGCAGGCAGATCTCTGTGAGTTCGAGACCAGCCTGGTCTACAACAGCTAGTTCCAGGACAGCCTCTAAAGCCACAGAGAAACCATGTCTCAAAAAAAAAAAAAAAAAGCAAAGGTCACACCCCTCAGGAGGTCAAATAAAAGTGACACTCCATCCCCTGGAAACCATAAATTCTGAACAGCTAAATCCTCAGCAAGTGGTTAGGCCCTTTGAGCCACTTGCCCATGCTGCAAAAATTTTGAGTGGCTTCATCTTCTGCAGTTCTTAGGCAGGTAACCACAGGTACTGTGAGTTCATGTGCACAACAGCCAAGTCATGCCCAATATTTTACAAAAGTCCCCATCCTCCAACACTTACAGCTTTACTAATCTTCAAAATAGTATTTTCTCTTTTAGTTGAGTGTTGAGAAAATTTTCTGGCAATGTTTTATTGCATCACACTTTGGTTCCTCATGAAATATATTGCCAAATATCTATATATCCTATAACTGCTTCACTGGGCTAAAATGTTCCAAACTCACAAGTCATTTCCCATTAGACAGTGCTTCCTTTTATAAATTCAGGAAGGGAATAAAAATACAAATTTGTAAGTCACATACTGCTCTTTCTAAATCACAGAGACCATGGTATGTGCAAAGTCTAGTGCAAGTTGTGATGAAGGGACTAAGATTCCTTTTACTGCTGAAGTACATGGATTTTTAGAGTATTAGAATAATAAACATTGTATTTCTTTAAGTCACTGTGAAATAAAAAAAGAATAATGGGTAAAGCATGCAATGCTGTCTGCAGCTTATGAATATGGTTCAATCAAACCAACACATTCCAATCCTATGTGGGAGAAGTTATATTCATTATCTTATTCTGATCACAGCTAAAAATGCATGGTCACAAAATAGTACAAGATTAATGAGAATTCTTTCTTCCTGCTTAAGAAGCACAGGTTGTTCCTAATGGGTCAATATCCACATCAAATCACACTTTTTTGTACATAAATTACACAGTATCAGACATCATGAAACAAACAAGACTGCAAGTGTGCCACTTCCCCAGAACAGAGGAAAAATTAAATGAGAAAAGAAGACATGTGAGCATGAAACAATTATAAAACATAGGCAGCTACTAATAAATATGCATAACAGAATATACATAATGACGGAATGCACAGTAAGAGATTTGAGACATCATGAGCTAATTATAGTTGATAAGAGAAATTTTTCAGCATTTGCTTTTAGCAGAAAATAATAGAACTCAATTAACTTTATTTTATCATCAGTGAATTAAATAATAAAAAAATGTGAATTGATTATTCCATTTAATATTTTAAATATCTGTGATTGCGGTTGCGCAAAAAAAAAATGGGAATCAGTCTACCTCAAGATCCAGCAATTCCTCTCTTGGGCATATACCCAAATATTGCATGTCCATGCAACAAGGACATATAAGTTCAACATGTTCATAGCAGCATTGTTTGTAATAGCCAGAAAGTGGAAGCAACCTAAATGCCTCTCAACTGAAGAATGGATAGAGAAAATGTGATACATTTATACAATGGAGTACTACTCAGCAGAGCAAAGCAATGGAATCTTGAAATTCACAGGCAAATGGATAGAACTAGAAGAAACCATCCTGAGTGAGGTATCCCAGTCACAAAAAGACAAACATGGTATGTACTCATTCATATATGAATTTTAGACATAGAGCAAAGGATTACCAGCCTACAATCCTCTTCACCAAAGAAACTAGGAAACATGAAGGACTCTAAGGGAAAAATGCATGGACCCCAGGAATGGGAAGGGGCAGATCTCCTGAGCTAATTGGGAGCATGAGGGTAGGGGAGAGGGAGCTGCCAGAATGAGAGGAGGAGAAGAAGAGAGGAGAGGAGGAAATCGAGGAGCAGAAATATTGAGTTGGGGGAAGAATAGAGGAGAGCAGGATGAGAGATACCATGTTACAGGGAGCCATTATAGGTCCAAGGAGAGATCTGGCACAAGGGAGATTCCAGAGACCTACAAGGATGACAAAAACTGACAATCTGGCAGTGGTGGAGAGGACAACCTAAATGCCCTTCCCCTATAAAGAGGCTGATGACTACTTTTTATGCCATCCTAGAGCCCTCATCCAGTGGCTGATGAAAGCAGAGGCAGACACCCACAGATATACACTGAACTGAACTCTGGAACTTAGTTGCAGAAAGGGAGGAATGAAGATCAAAGGGGTCAGTAGCAGGCTGGTGAAACCCACAGAATCAGCTGGCCTGTACAAGGGGGGGTACATGGACCCCAGACTGCTATCTGGGAGGACAATACAGGCTGATGCAGACCCCTAAACATGGATGTCAATTAGGAGGCCTCCGCACTCTAGGGGGCCCCTGGTAGTGGATTAGTAATTTTCCCTGTTGTAAGAAGGGACTTTGAGAGCCCTTTCCACATGAAGGGATGCACTCTTGGCCTGGACACATGTGGGAGGGCCTAGGCCCGGCCCAGGATGATGTGGCGCACTTTGGGGAGCTCCCATCGAGGGTACTACCTTGCCTGGGGAGTGGAGGGTGGATAGGGTGGGGGGAAGGGGGAGGGGTGGGGTCAGGGGAGGCAGAGGGGGTAGGGATTGACATGTGAAGCAAGCTTGTTCCTAATTTGAACTAATAAAACTTACAAAACAAAACAAAAAATATATAATCTTTGCTTAATGGGAAAAAAGAATATATAATAAAACTTAATGGTGATTTTTTAAAACTAGTTCCTGAACACAAAGAAAGCATTTATAATCATGGTAAGAATGGGGAGTCAGCCGTGAGAGAAAAAATACATGGGTTCTTTTGGATATCAGGTTCAATACACAATTATGCAACAATAGTATTAAAATGTACTTCAACATTTCAAGAAAAATTCTGGGGAATGGGTGTCAGGCATGGTGGCACATGCTTTCCTCTGTGAGTTTGAGGCCCACCTCATGTACATAGTAAGCTCCAGGCCAGGCAGGGCAAAACAATGAAACCTTGTCTCAAAAAAACAAAAATGTCTGGAGCTGGAGAGATGGTTCAGCAGTTAACACTTGCTCTTTTTGAAGAGGACCCAAGTTTAGTTCCCAGCGCCTACACAACAGCTCCCAATCATATGTAATTCTAGTTCAAGGAGATCTGATGTATCCTTTGGCCTCTACTTTCAACAGACACACACTGCACACATATATACATGTAATCAAACATTCATATACATAAAAAACAAATCTTTAAAATTCATCTGTGTTAATCAAACATAATAAATATTTAACTTTTAAAAATTCTCTAAATTTGTAGAGAAACAGTCACCCACCTTTGTGAAAATAATTTCTAGCCAGGAAGCTAATTCTATGCGCCAAGATAATAAGAATGGAAATAAGCAAAGGAGAACATAAAACTCATAGGTTTATACTGGAAGCTTTCAATAAGGAGTATCTGAGGTGCAAAGCAAGTACACCAACTTAGAAAGGAAAGTGAGAGCATAAGGAACAGAAACCAAATCTCAGGCATACTCCAGAGTAACTCCATCATATAAGATATAGCCCTCATAATTGGTAACCACAAAAAATACTTTTTTATAAGAAGAAAAAATCTAGCAAAATACAATTTCACTAAGGAGGCTAAAGTGACAAATTTTATATTTTCTAACTTTTCTGAGCTAGTTAATGCCATTTCTTGAAAATAACTGAGCCTTGTTTTGTCATTTTAATTGATTTAAAGCTAATGTCCCTTTGCAAAATAATGGTGGATTGAACATTATCCACTCAGAACTTCAGAATATGACTTTACTTGAAAATAGGATGTTTCTAGATATAAAATAAAGATCACAATGACATTTCTAGTGGATCAGAGTGGGCCATAAGTCATGTCCTTATAAAAGACAGACAAGTGGTCCAAGAATAAATAATCCATGGAAAGAAAAAGCAAAGGCTGGACTCAACCTGCCACAAGCCAGGGAAACCAAGGAGCCAGAATAGGCAAAAATGCTTCCTCTAAGCTCTGGGAGGAAGCTCAGTGAAACTTCTGTCTTCTTTAACTTTAAGAGTCTAAATTTTTAATGTTTTAAACTACTGTCTTTGTGGTGATTGTTGCACAAATCATATGAGATTAACAGGATGATTCTCAGTGATCCCTAATTTCAAGGACTATTTAACTGTTGCACAATACACTGTACTCAAAGTGATTTGTCTTTGCTTGTAGTGTTTGTTTTATCTGTGTAACTTAATTCATATACTTTATTATGATTCTTGGTTTCTTCTAATGCTGGCTTCCTTTTTGCTGTTGCTTCATTGATTTTATTTACATATTTGTTTCTATCCAGTAGGAAGATTAATCTGTTGTTTGCTGTGTTGGTTTGTTTGCTTATTTGTTACTTTCTGAGAGGGCTTTTAAAGCTGAAAATATCTAGAGAGCAAAGTTCCATGGTTTACAGTGGGTTTTACCTGGTGGAAATAGGAAGTATATTCCATTGTATACTATGGGGTGGATGCTGACACTTCAAAGGAATAAAATGAATCTTCTTTAATGTACAAAGTGTTAGTAACATTAAATAACTATTTCCTACAGCACTTCTACACACTTTATTTAAAAATCAATGATACTATTTACTGTGGGTTCTAAATGGAGGAAGACATTATCCTGTACCTTCAGAACTTATTTAGTCTTGTGATAAAAACACAAATACCACTAACGTAAGAGTGCCATCAGGAACTATATTTCGACTGTGATATGAAACATAAAATACATCCGTGACAAAATTATTCACAATTTTAGGAAGGAAAATTGAAATATGTGGTGATAAATAGGAGACTTTTGTTTCTGCCTCCCTTCCAATCTTTGATATAGACTTGGATTTACTTTTGACACCGTCCTTTCCTTAATCTTTTAATAATTCATTCATTTCAAATGGCATTCTATGTTAAGTGTCATCCTTTCCATTTCTTCATGGGAGTTTATTTACTTAAGAGAAATGCAGATGCTGCCCTAGGATGTCAGATACAGAACTGATGAAGATCAAGAAATGGACATAGTATCTATCTGAAGACAAAGAATTCCAAGGTGTGAATTTTTCAACTACTATCTCACTTATAACTCACTATGGCCATAAAAATCTTTATACTGAGTTCTCCAATATGGGAGAGTTAAAACATAAAGGTTCCAGCTACATTTCTCAGACATCACCTGGAATATATTTGTTTCCATCTACCAGAGATGCTCTATTAGAAATCTGAACTGGGCAATACAAAGATCATGTAGTTAACACAAATAATTTGATAATTGAAGAGTCAATGTCAATATTTGAAGTTTAGGATGATTGTCATAAATTTGTTGTAACTGAGTTAAGAGAGGCTTGTGAAACCTAACTGGGTTCTGTTACTACCTTAGAATGGCTAAGGACCTGTCTTCTCAACATTCTTGCTATTCTTAGATGTGGTAGTTTGGATGTAATTGGCTCCCATAACCTCACAGGGAGTGAGCTTCTTAGGAGGTATGGTTTTATTTGAGTAGCTGTGACCTTCTTGGAGTATGGGTGTTGGGAGAGGGCATTGAGATCTCCTATGTATAAGCTACTCCTAATTCAGATCACTCCCAGTTGCCTATGTATCAAGATGTAGGGATTTCATCCCCTTATCCAGCACTATGTCTGCCTGCATGCCACCATGTCCTGCCATGATGATAATGGACTAAACCTCTGAACAGTAATTCACCCCAACTAAATGTTTTCCTTTATAAGGGTTTTCGTGGTCATGATATCTCTTCACAGCAATAGAAACCCTAAGACACTCTGCTCTGTCCTGCAGCAGGCACCCGAGCCTCAGTTGAGTCTGGGCACTGCTCTGACCCCCCCCCCCCCGCCCAACCTTCCCCATCAACCCCTTCTCACTTCTGCCTGAACCCCTCCCAGACAAGAGTGGACTTTCCCAGACAGGAAGGCCCACCCTGAGTCTGGACACACCTCACCCCTGTCCACACTCTGCCCTCTGTCCTGAGGCAGGCACTGGAGCCTCAGGTGAGTCTGGGCACTGTTCTGCCCCCCGCAACCTCCCCCATAAACTCCTGCTCACTTCTGCCTGAACCCTACCCCAGACAAGAGTGGACCTTCCCAAACTGGAAGGCCCACCCAGAGTCTGGACACACCTCACCCCTGTCTACACTTTGCCCTCTGTCCTGCTGCAGGTGCCCAAATCTCAGGTGAGTCTGGGCGCTGCTCTGCTCCCCAACCTCCCCCATCAATCCCTGCTTCCTTCTGCCTGAGTCCACTCATAGAAGAGTGGACCTGACCTGACCGGGAAGGCCCAGGCTGAGTCCTGACACACCCCACCGTTGTCCACACACCACCCTCTGCCATCTGGCTGCCAACAGAGGCTGAACATTCCGCCTGCTACCGGAAAGAGAGAGAGACCCCACCTGCACTCACTGGAAGAAGGGATAGAAAAAAGACAGAGTAAAAACACACTCAAAAACAGAAAAACCAATATGACACCACCAGAATCTAGGGACTCCACACCAGCTAGATCTGAAAAACCCACCACAGAGGATGAGGAAGAGATGGACATCAAAAATTATCTTAGGAAGATGATAGAGATCTATAAAGAGTAAACGAGAAAATCCCTTAAAGAAATAGAAAAAAAAAAACAAGCAAAAATTACATGAAATGAAGGAAAAGCCAAACCAAAAAATTCAAGAAGTAAATAAATCTCTTAAAGAATCTAAAGAAAGCCAAGAAAAAACAACCAAACAAATGAAGGAAGCAGTCAAAAGAGTTCAAGGCATGAAAGCTGAAATAGACACAATAAAGAAAACACAGAACAAGGGGATCCTGGAAATAGAAAGGCTGGATAAACGATCAGGAACTAAAGATGTGAGTATAACCAATAGAATTCAAGAGATGGAAGAGAGAAACTCGGGTGTTGAAGACTCGCTAGAGGATATACAGTGATCGACTAAAGAAAATCTCAAGTCCAACAAATCCCTAACACAAAATATCCAGGAAATACGCGACACTGTGAAAAGACCAAACCTAAGAATAATAGGTATAGAAGAAGGTGAAGAAATACAGCTCAAAGGTACAGAAAACATATTCAACAAAATTATAGAAGAAAACTTTACCAACCTAAAGAAAGACATGCCAATGGAAGTACAAGAAGACCACTTTGGAAATCAGTATGGCAGTTGCTCAGAAAAATGTGAATCAGTCTACCTCGAGATCCAGAAATTCTTCTCTTGGGCATTTACCCAAATAATGCATGTCCATACAACAAGCACATACATTCAACCATGTTCATAGCAGCATTTTTTGTAATAGCCAGAACCTGGAAGCCCCTCAACTGAAGAATGGATAGAGAAAATGTGATACATTTATACAATGGAGAACTACTCAGCAGAAAAAAGCAATGGGATCTTTAAATTGGCAGGCAAATGGATGGAACTAGAAGAAACCATTCTGAGTGAGGTAACCCAGTCACAAAAAGACAAACATGGTATGTACTCATGATGGGGAATGCACTTTGTATGTTTATCTTATTGATTGTTAAATAAAATACTATTTGGCCAATGAGACAGCAAGTAGACAGGACTAGAAGTCAAAGAGGATTCTGGGAAATGTAGTAGAGAAGTGCTGATACAGGCAGGAAGTGACATGGCAAGGAGACTCATATTTAAGCGAAGGAGAAACAGGAAGGGCTCTCTTTTCCCCTCCGCTCCTGTTCCAGTGGCATGATGTGATCCACTGACAAGGAGGGATGCCAATTAGGCGTCCGATAAGATAAGTTTTATAAAATATATAGGTTTATGATAGTTAAGACTGAACTAACAGATAACAATCCTAGTCATTGGCCAAGCAGCATTGAACCTAATACAAGTTTCTGTGTATTCATTTGGGCCTAACTCGGGAGGGCAGCTGGCGTAAAGCTCACACATGGCAGTGGGGCTCAGGCGACTTTTGGCGGAAAGATTTATCGTAACATACTCACTCACATATGAATTTTAGACATAGAGCAAAGGATTACCAGCCTACAATCTCTTCACCAAAGAAACTAGGAAACATGAAGGACTCTAAGGGAAAAACGCATGGACCCCAGAGAATGGGAAGGGGCAGGATCTCCTGAGCTAATTGAGAGCATGAGGGTAGAGGAGACAGAGCTGCCAGAATGAGAGGAGGAGAAGAAGAGAGGAGAGGAGGAAATCGAGGAGCAGAAATATTGAGTTGGGGGAAGAATAGAGGAGAGCAGGATGAGAGATACCATGTTACAGGGAGCCATTATAGGTCCAAGGAGAGATCTGGCACTAGGGAGATTTCCAGAGACTTACAAGGATGACACGAACTAACAAACTAGGCAACGGTGGAGAGGATAACCTAAAGGATGCCCTTCCCCTATAATGAGACTGATGACTACTTTTTATGCCTTCCTAGAGCCCTCATCCAGTGGCTGATGGAAGCAGAGGAAGACACCCACAGATATATACTGAACTGAACTCTGGAACTTAGTTGCAGAGAGGGAGGAATGAAGATCAAATGGGTCAGTAGCAGGCTGGTGAAACCCACAGAATCAGCTGGCCTGAACAAAGGGGAGCACATGGACCCCAGACTGCTGTATGGGAGGACAGTACAGAACTGATCCAGACCCCTGAACACGGATGTCAATCAGGTGGCCTCTGCACTCTAGGGGGCCCCTGGTAGTGGATTAGTATTTTTCCCTGGTATAAGAAGGGACTTTGAGAGCCCATCCCACATGAAAAGATGCACTCTTGGCCTGGACATATGGGAGACCCAGGATGATGTGGTGGACTTTGGGGAGCCCCTGTAGAGGGCCCTAAACTGCCTGGGGAGGGGAGGGTGGATAGGGTGGGGGACAGGTGGCGGGGGGAGAGAAGAAAGAGGGGAGGGAGAGGGAGAAGGGATTGAGATGTGAAGAAAGCTTGTTCCGAATTTGAACTAATAAAAAATTAATTACAAAAAAGGTGACAAATCTGGACATTGGGTGAAAAACTGCCCTCAACATCACCCACTGCCAGGACTGCCCAGAATGTGGACAAGCAGGACACTGAGGAGTTGAATGACATGCTCTGCCTAAACAAAGCAGGCATGTCCCCACCCGAAGTTCCTCCTACTCCACAGGAAAGTGTATTGGATCCTGTAGACCTGGCAGTTAAAGGCTGATGCTGTCCTGGGACCTCTTCCCCCCAATAATCACAGAGGAACCTAGGTTACTGTCCAGGCAACTGGCCAGTCTCTGTCATTTATTTTTTCATTTATTTTATATATTTTTTAAATTTTTTATTAGCGCCTCAGGTGAATCTGGGCACTGCTCTGACCCCCCCTCCCTGCATCCTGCCCCATCAACCCCTGCTCGCTTATACCTGAACCCCCCTCCTAGGCAAGAGTGGACCTGCTCAAACCGGAAGGCCCACCCTGAGTCTAGACACACCTCACCCCTGTCTACACTCTGTCCTGCAGCAGAAGCCTGAGACTCAGGTGAGTCTGGTAGCTGTTCTGCCCCCCCCAAGGTCTCCTATCAACCCCTGCTCGCTTCTGCCTGAACCACCCGCCCCCAGACAAGAGTAGACCTGCCCAGACCGGAAGGCCCACCCCTGCTTGCTTTGGTCTTTTTTTTTTTTTTTTTTTTTTTTTTTGTTTTTTCGAGACAGGGTTTCTCTGTGGCTTTGGAGGCTGTCCTGGAACTCGCTCTTGTAGACCAGGCTGGTCTCGAACTCACAGAGATCCGCCTGCCTCTGCCTCCCAAGTGCTGGGACTAAAGGCGTGCGCCACCACCGCCTGGCGTGTCTCTGTCATTTTTAATAGATCCCGGAACTGCTTGGTCTGTACTTCCTATTAGGTGAAATTCTTCCTTCTCAGATCTCAAATAGTGTTAATGACAATGCTAGTATCAGCCTTGTGAGTTTAACAGCAGCAACCAAGGCTTCATCTGCCTTTTCAGTTCTCTTCATGTGTAAAAATCAGGCTTCAGGCCTTACTCCCCTAGAGCTACTACTAGGTCTAGGCACAGTTTACCTTGTTACCAGACTCAGAAAAAAAAATTTTTTTAAGGTGATTTAAATACTTAAAAAGTGAAAAATGCTTTAGATTTCTTTCCCTTGCTATGCTACTGCAATATTAAGTTTCAGGAATTCAGAATTTTAACATTAATCAATGGAGTTCTGTTTCCCCACCTGCCTATTTCTGTGGGTGAGATCTCTTCCCCTTCCCCTGTCCTTGGGATTCCCCTCCCCCAGCTAAGAGGACCATGGGCCAAGAAATATCAATTGTACACCTAAGGAAAAAAATTCCCTCTAAACTTAACTCTACCTTCTGCCCCTAATATATCTGTTCCAGAAGATTTCCAACCAAAGATGGCAAAGTGCTCTAAATGATGCTTGCACTTTCCTAACCCCAGAAGTCCCCCAGAGTCCAGAGAAGTGAAACAGCTTCCCAGACTTGGCCAGCATTCCAGCTTTTTGGGTCCTCAACAACAATGCCCCAGTGTCAACAGGAACTAGGCACAAATGATTATGGCCCCCTTTAGTATCAACAAAAGGTAGGGGTGTTACGTTTCAAAACTGGAACAAATGACTGAGGTACCTATTTACATATAGAAGCCAACCTGGCCACCAGGCTCTCCCAGTATCCCTCAGTTCCTACCAGGTTATGGCTGGCATGTCCATCCCCTACCCTAAACTTTCCAGCCTAGGGAACAGACTGTCCTTCCCCCAGAGGCTCTGCCCTGCATAATCAAGACATTTTGATTACCAGTCCTTTATACCTTTGGCCTCATGGCTGCTGCACATGGTTTCTGCCCCCACACCCCTTCCCCCAAGTAGCCCAGCCCAGTCTGGTTCTTGTCCACTCTGGACTTACCCAGACATCCCTGCCTCTGACTATCCTCTCCTACATCTCTACAATGAACTTTCTCCTCCACCATACCTAGGAGCAGCCATGTCCTTTCCTTTTTATTTCCTTTAATTTCGGGAGTATCTAGAAAGAGATAGGGGAGGAATATTGAAGGGCTCTTGAAGGCACAGAATGTTTAAATGTCACCAACAGGTTTTGCCTTTTACTCTTCTCCACATTCCCTCTACTTTGCTGTTTTTTTATCCCTCTGAGTCAAATTAATCTCTTTTGTCCTGAGAACTTGGTCTTGGGGTGTCTTGTGACAATTTCAGGGTTCTTTCATGTATGACTAAAATTAATTAGCTAGATTTATCAAAGAACAAAATATTATTTAAAAAATACCACTTATAGGATCTGGAGAGATGTTGCAGCAGTTAAGAACACTGTTCTTGCAGAGAGTCCAAGTTCAGTTTCCAGCACCCACACAGTGGTTCACAAACATCTGCCACTCCAGTCAGGATATATGATGCCCTCTTCTGATCTCCAAGGGCACCAGGCATGCACGAGATACACAAACACCCATCCAGGTAAAACACTCACGTGAATAAAATAAATATCTTTTAAAACGTTAAAAAAATAAAAATTTTAAATAGCATTTATATTTTATGTGCTTCTGAGGAGAGTAAACACTGAATCACAAGATCTTCTGCAAGATTTTTCAGTAATTATTTTAAGGACTGATCATGAAAGGCCATCACTTTCTGACTATTTTCCTGAAAACAGATTACTGACTGCTAAATAGCAAAACTATGTTATAGGTTTTTGTCACCTTTTAATGAATGAAGAGGATCAATATTCTTTTCTACCTATCTGAACACACATAGGCAAACCCATCTATTACTAGAAAAATATTGTTCTTTCCTGTAATTTAACCAAACAAGTAATTTGAAATACACCATTTTATTGTATGCATAATGGAGGGCTTAATGATCAGTGACTTAAAGGCCTCTCATATTTAATATAACCAACTCAAAAATGAGTTAGTACTAGTAAGATATAATGATTGGTATTAAAAATAAAACAAAAATTTATACTTCATAATAGAAGCTTATAACACTTAAAAACATTAAACTTACAACATTTTCTAATAAATTTGGGGAAAAATCACACAGGAAACTTAAAATTTCTTTGCAAAGCTTTAATGGAACAATTTAGTTAATTTCTGTTACAACTCATTAAGTCTTCTGTTTCTAGAACTGTTATAAAGCTTATCTCTAAACAAAACAACCTGTTTTACCCTAGAGTAGACCATCGCAGCAGTGTTGGTATTGCACCACCATGAGAAAAACATAGTCTGGCACCCACATACAATACAAGAAAAGTAAACTAATTTAATAGAAAAAGCAAAACCACTGAAATCACATGTTAAAAGTAATTATTTGAAGATGACTCAAAAAAAGAGTGAATTGATTAAATAAGTAGTCAAATATTGTGTTTTAAGTAAATAAATCAATGTTAATCAAATCAAATTACTCAAACAATTGACCTAATATTTGAAATCATAACAATTTCCAGTAAAGCTGTATTTCTTGTAATATATTTAGGAAAAATTAGCATAGCTAAGATTAATTAACACAGGGAATATAATTCTAATTTGGACACATTTTTTCCATTATAAATCCATCCAAGGGAATAATTTTGGAAAGAAACTGTACTGAGTCCAGTTATTGGGTCTAACACTTCAAATCTCTTCAGAAAACCAACAAGTTCAATGGAGTTAGAAATAGCACATTGCTAACAGGTGGCGCTGAGAACTTCGGTCAGTTTCATCTGCTTTTGCAATTTGGGGAGAGTTTTTTTGTTGTTGTTTTATTTCTTTTTGTTTTGTTTTTTGTTTTTTGTATTTCATTGTTGTCATTCGAAACAAATGGTATTTCCTAAAAGTCTGAACAGTAGAACAAAAACATCTTCAGAAACCGCAAAATCAGTTATTTGCCTCAGCCTGAAATTTTAAGGTACTCACTATCCGAGGTGGCAGAGATGCGTTGTGTGGAAATCAGATGCTCGATAGCTTGAGTGACAGCTTCATCGGTAAGTGCATGGAGGTCTCTTCGCAGCTCACTAATAGCCTTCCCTTCCTGGTGAGGACATTCTTGAATCAGACGCAGCACCTCCAAATGGATGAAATTAAGACTAGCTGCCTTAGCAACCCTGGCGGCGGCTGCTCGGGCTCGGGCTTCTTCCAAGAGGTGCCTTCCTGTGGACACACCTTCACGACTTTGATCCAGCATCATGTGGGCATTGACGACCTCCAAGGTGTGTGTGGACAGCTCATTCATATCTTCCAGGACACGGATGCTTAGAACCCCAAGCCGTCTGGTTCCCTCCGAGGACTGGAGGACACCAAGCACTTTGGCATACACGCCAACTGGCAGGGGAATCACACATTGCCTGACCCTCTCGCGCGACAGGGGCTGCCTGGCCTCGATGGCCTTTGCGGTCATGTCATCAATCTTGTACATCATGTACCGCGAAGCTTTCTTGGCCTCCATGATCATCCCCACGATAGAGACCCGGTGAAGTGCAAAGCCCCTGATCTTAAACACGTTGTCAACCTCAACAGCAGTAAGCAACTGGCTTATGCAGCAAGGCACAATGCTGTGAATGCCAGGCCTGGTCAAGGTGGTCATGGGAAGACCCAGGTCCTGACCTCCAGCTTGCTCATCACTGCCGCTTGCCCTGTTAGCCCCATCATCATCAACAAAGCTATCATTACTCCCAAACCCACTCTTACTCATCATCTTTTGAAGTCTTGGCAGGATTTGATGGCTCGACAGCAAGAGGTGTTCGCTCACAGGCTGCACAGAAACTCGCTTGTCGACGGTCTCTCGAATCTCAGCAAGATGGCACCTCCAACCTCGGACTAGAGCTAATGCAGAATGCCAACGCCTCAAGACCTTACTGAACAGCCAATCAGCTACCAGATGAGGACCCAACATTCTCGCGAGATTACAAAGCCCTCCTCCGCATGTTTTTGGTTGCTATGCAGAATTCTAAAAATAGAAAGCGTGCCAACTGTCCAGCCACTGTAATACATACACTCGCGAGATTTGAGGATGGAGGATCTCCAAGAGCTTGATGCCCACCTGGTTCACACAGTTCGAGAACAGCCTGAGCTAAACTACACAGGGGGACCTTGCCTCAAATTAAAATATATATATATGTATATATATATATATATATATATATATATATATATGTATATATATATATATGTATATGTATATATATATATGTATATATATATATACATATATATATATATGTTCTTAACCCCCCCAAGTATGTAATATCAAGCACTGTCTGCTATCTTTATAAAGTTGCATTTGAAGTAGGGAAAATATGTACTACGCACTCCATTATTGAATGCCACAATTGGGAGGGGGGTTCTGTTTTATTTTTATTCCTGTGTGTGTGTGTGTGTGTGTGTGTGTGTGTGTGTGTGTGTGTGTGTGTGTGCATCTGTGCAGGTGTGTGTGTGTGTGTGTGTGTGTGTGTGTGTGTGTGTGTGTGTGTGCATCTGTACAGATATGTGCCCAAAATCCCAGAGGACAGTTAGGGTCATATCCATACCTGGCTGTGGTGGCTTAGCACTGCGGAGGCCACAGCAGAAGGGTTACTTAACATTCAAACACAGCCTGAAAGATGTTGTTAGTTCCAGGCTGGCCTGGCCTACAAATTTGAGATGGTACAAAATAAAAAAATAATAGAGATCTCAAATCTTTTCGTGAGATCACTAAATCTTAAAAGCATGCCATTTTAGAAATAGCAAGATAGCAACAACTAAAAAATGCTTCTAACCTAAAGCAAGTCACATCTTAACACTGTCTTTATTATGAAATTATAACTTTCAAATTTTATCAAAAATATGACTCTAAATAACAAATATATCGAATTTATACCTGATTCCACCTAAATGACTGAGATTTAAATTATTTTCAGTGCTTTATGAACTAGATATCAGTCTGAAAAATATAAGGGAAACACTAATAAAATTACATTGTCTTTATATACTCATTTTAGTAAATTCTGAACTCAAAACGGTGATAATTTAGCATGTAGATCACAGAATGATTCAATATTACATTGAAATCTATTTTTTTCATAAGACATTATTTGGGATATTACTAATTTTAAAGCCTGTTATTGTCAATAAAGAATTATTATTCAAACCCATTGCTATCAAAAACTTGCCTCTTTATAAACATCTGTAAGATAGTTTAATGAATGTATAAAATAGTAAGGAATTAATTAATAGTCTCCATTTCTTTATTTGTTTAAAAGTAGTTTGAGCTATCTCAAAGTTACAAAAATGTGTGTGTATGTTTGTGTGTAACGTGGTCTATGTAAAATTTAAATATAATATGAAATTATATACATACGTATAATCACAAGTGTAAAAGGAATAAAATTTTAAACCAATGTAATTAATGTGTTTCGCAAATATATAACAATTTTCTTGGTAAACAAATAGACTAATATGCAAATGTAAATATTTAGCTTCTAGATTTAACTCCTTCTCAAAAAGGAAATAACTATTAAACAATTACCTATATTTTAAAATCATACATGAGTAAAGATCAAAATAGCTAAACAGATGTTTTTAAACATTTAGAACTTGATAATCAGACAATGCTCTTCTATTAGATGATAATACACTTCTGAACAGAAAAATCATGAGGTTAAAGTAACATATCTGATTATACGAAATATCTATATACAATACAAAATGTATGAATCCTATAAAAATGATAAGAACTGCCTACCTGACAGGATTGCTGGTTAAGGAAACCCTCAGAGATTCCAGACAGTTGAGAAGTTTCTCATCTGAGATACCTGATTTCAATTCATGAACATATTCTTGTGAAGACAGGGTGCATTCATGCTTGCTGTTTTTCAGGCCACCCTATCAAACAAATAGAACATGTCATTTTAAAGAGGTGTCAAGGGTTTTTTTTTTAAATCTTGCAAGTAAAACATAGACTATATTAATAACATTATGACATTTTTCAAACAAAGTATGTTTCAATAATCTTTTCTCCTAAGCAACATTAAAATCTAATGCTTTGAATACCAATTTAAAAAATTAAAGGAATTTTAATTACAAGAATAAAGATTATATCAATATTTTACTTTGTGTGAGTGCTATGCCACCTCACTCTTTTGTTTCAATACTCTACCTCCATGTTAAATTCCCAGACCAACAATTCTTCAAAGACCTGAGTGGGAAGACTATTGTGTAGGATACATTCTCCTCAGCCCTTTAAAAGAGAATTATACTAGCTGGTGTTCACAGACTGAAAAGAAACCTGATGTGAGTAGCAAAAAGTATTATTGACAGGGTTATTTAAACTTATATTCCAAGTATTAGGATTTATGCTAACTGTTTCCCTCAATTCAAAATATAAACATTGTTAGATCATCTTATTAATTTTGTAGTTGACAGTTAACATTTATATTCAGTTATATGTACCACAGAAAATAATATTTTTTTGGTTTTTTGAGACAGGGTTTCTCTGTATAGCTTTGGAGCCTATACTGGCACTTGCTCAGGAGACTAGGCTGGCCTTGAACTCACAGAGATCTGCCTACCTCTGCCTCCCAAAATCAAATCTTTTAACATTCTCATTATAGGAATAAAGAAGTCAGCGGAGTATTGTGATGCACCTCCCATACCAGCCCTTGGGAAGCAGAGGCATGTGGATCTCTGAGTTCAAGGCCAGCCTGGTTTACATAGTAAGTTCTAAGACAGCCAAGACTACACATTAAAACAGGTAGATTCTGGGGAATAGGTAACGGCATAATTAGTGAGGTTTCAGAACTAAATTATAAATATTTTGAACTTCCAATGATTCATTTATCCGTTCTATGCCACTTTCCCCAATGTTGAATAAAAAATTGAAGCAACAGGAATATAAGTCTGAAATTTCTATTTGAAAAATGTCAAAGTGTGTATCTTCAGCATAATCAATATGGCACAACATAGTATTAAAGAAATAACCCTGAAACAAAACAGTGTGATAGATTAAACTAAATCTCACTGTACTTAATAGAGCTGTAATACAAGAACGGCTTATTATTAACATCCGGATCTGATACTGAACAAAGGCAACAACTAGATAATAGATGGATAATAATTGAAATTTTAATTAGCTGCTCTGTATGAGATTAATGAAAATTACCACTGTGCCCATTTGATCTTTAAAAAGTAATGCAGACAAAGTTAGTAATTAGAGTACAACATGCTATTCCAAAGCTAGGTGAATAAAAAGGTTTCCTAATTTGAAGCCATTCCTTAATTTGAAAATCATTAGAATGTAGAAACTTGTCCGTATGACTATGCTTATATTATCCTAAGTCAGTACACAGAAAACTAAAATGTACTTTTGGTAACATCCCCCTTTACTCTAAAATAAACTTTTAATATCAATACTAGACAAGAAATATTTTAAAAAGAATGTTCTAAGTCTGCAGTGAAAATGACAAACTAATAAGTTTAGTTACTTGGACCAATCTTTTTTTTTATTATTAGAAAGAAAATTATTTTACATGTCAATCCCAGGTCCCTCTCCCTCCCCTCCTCGCCTGCCCTGCCAACTAATGCACTATCCATCCCATACCTTTTATTTAGTTTTTAATGTAAAAACGAATTGACTTTTAATTTGAGAAAAGCCTACAGAATTCTTAGTTGGAAACATAACATGCTGTGAACACTGGCTGGAACCATTGATTGTACATAGCTCTTTCAGCCATGGTTTGCACACAGATAGCAATTACTGTCCGTGGGTCCACCTTTAGAGAGGGCAATATTATCCTGAAAAATGGCAATACTGCTATTGCTTGTATTGGCTAAATTTTTTCAACATGATATAATCTGTAGTCACCTGAGAAGAGAGAACCTCATGTAAGGGACCCTTCTATCAGACTGTCCTGTAGGCATGTCTGTGGTCATTTTCTTGATTGATGTGGTAGGACCTAGTTGACTTGAAGTAGTACATCTCCTGAACAGATGGTACTAGAAAGCAAGTAGAGCAGCCATGGGGAGTAAGCCAGTAAATTGGAATCCCTCTATGCTCTCTGCTTCAGTTCCTTCCCACAGGTTCCTGCCGTCATCTCCCTTCATGATAGACTTTGATAGGGATGTGAAAGCTTTACCAAAATTTATTATATAGAGGCGATCCTATTAAGAAATAGAAGTTTAATATTTTCCCTATATGTTTTATCATTTTACATCTCCAACTACAATATTAACTTCAAACAATGTAACAAAACAAGTTTAATAAATGTTGTTGTTGATTATAAATGTTTCCTGCAGCCTACATAAAAATTACATTTTAAGTAGGTAATGAAGCTATAAATTGGAAAGGAAATAAAGAAAAATGTCTTCCATGAGACAAGAAGTGATCCCATTATTTCCAACCTGTAACTTTCCAAGCATTTGAGTAAGTGCTGTCAAAATGATTGCACTGAATACTACTCAGTTCCTTGTGTAACTGCTGACAGGAAGTAAAGTATCAACAAAGCGTGTAAAGGATGAGTAAATGAGAACTGAAAGAACTGATTGATTGTCATGAAAAATAAACATATGCATGCCTTTCATACTAATTGAGATTGAAGGACTTAGTCATCAATGGTACCTTACATGCTTATAGCACAAAGAGCTTTCACTAACCTTCCTATAGAAATACACCACTTCATTTGAGCCTAGCAACTAGGCAAAATATTGCTTAAAAATGCATCTGACAATCTTGGGGGGGGGCTAAATTATTTACAATGATGTACTATACCAAAGGGAAGGGAACAAACATTTCCTCACTATACTTTACCCTTATTAGCCATGTGAAACTGGTCCGTTTGTCATTTTAATCCTGGACCTTAGGTTCCTGTTCTACAAAACAAAAATATTATGGTGTCTATCTGTAGGCTTGTTAGAGTAATATAATAATCTTGGTAAAGAAGAATTATCTGGTTGTTCCAGTTGGCTTTTCTGTTGCTGTGATAGAACAACCAACCTAACCAAACGCAACTTTGGAATGAAAAGATTTATTTTTAGCTTATGACAGTCTGATCATGCTCCATCATAGAGGGAAGCAAGGGCAGGAAATCAAGGCAGGATCTTTACCCAGAAACCACAGAGGATCACTGTTATCTGCCTTTTTCTCTAGTTATGCTCAGCTAGCATTCTTGTATAGCACAGACCCACCTGAGTGGTGATTGTGTTACCTCCCCAACATCAATCTATCAAGACAAACTCTCACAGGTTTGGTCAAACATGAATCTGATCCAGGCAAATCTTCAACTGGCTTTCCCTCTCCCCAGCTGACTATGGTTGTTTCAAGTCGACAATAAAAAACTAACCAGGACACTTATATACAGTAATCATTGAATTAGTATATACTTACATGACATGTTATTTTGTCGTTAATTTCATGGTTTCATGAATGCCCAAACAGTTAACTTATGAAACATTATCATTGGCATAAATATTATCAGCTTCTGATCAACTATATGGTTGAAGTAGAGGCAGGATTCTAATCTTCCTGAAATATTCAGGAATGGACCTGTATCACAGGTAAGAGATTAGAAGTATATTTTGAGAATCCACAGGAATCCTTGACTGGCTGAGGAGGGAATGTGAAAAAGAGAGGGCTAACTGGGAAAGTCTGTCTTTTGTTCCCCTAATAATGAGATCATTTACATATTTATATTCTGCTGAAGATTTCTACCAGCAAAGCAAGTCTCATGCTAAATAAAATAAAGTTTTAAGCACACTGGGCCACACAATCTCAAAGGCCCAGCTAATTTGAATGTGTGATTCATAGCATGTAAATTAGAACAGGAATTTTGTTTTTTTTTTGTGAAATAAGTTGAGTTGATTACCTTACTCTCTACTGGTGCATTAAACGCAGGTTTCCAATGTGTTCATTAAACAACAACATGAACATAAAGTATCTGCTATGGGGCATTGGGAGTCAGTCCTTCTTATATTAGAATATTACCACTTGCATGGAGTATATTCTCAGGTATGGCAAACAGTAAGAAGCTGAGACACAATGATGTCATAACAGAGCTCACATTCTGCTATGTAATGAGCAGAAAGATTATCATAGTATGTGGTAGAGGATGAGACCTTAAAGAATCAATGAATCTATTTGAGGGATGAAGTTCAAAGACTAATAAATGCTATTCATGTAAGGCAGACTAAGCTATTTTGGTCAGAAGTTAATCACAGAGATACAAAAACTCAAACACAGCATGTTTGGAGATTTGCTAGTACATCAATGAAACTGGAACTCTGGGCTAATAACTCTCAAACTAGAATTCTTGAACATATTTTAATGGTTCCTGCTGTGGGTAAGGTAATTTTAAAACTCCAAAGTTCCTTTTCTTAAGATGACAGCATTAAGCATTAACTGAATTACTTGGCTAACCACCTTCTAACCAAATCCAGCCACCTAATCTCTGTTTTTATATCTGTATCAAAGAAAATACTTTTCCAGGAAAGTGAAATATTCATTATTGAATCCTGATGAAATAACCTTAGTATGAAAAAGTATTTGTACCAAAATAAACAACAAATGACATCACCACATGTTGCCTGTACTCATTAAAATTTAACTGCAGATGACACAGGAAACACAGGTGGCACCACTGGGGTCATCCTATATGGCACTGTATGCACAGAGATTATCAAAAATATTAAGTGTTAAAAGTGTAAAGAAAGGGACCAATGTACACTGTGGTCAGAATATAATTGTACATCAATTATGAAAATTAGTATGGAAGAGCACAAAAAAGTAAAAATAGGACTGTCATATGATTCAGCAGTCCATATCTCCAATGGCTATCCATATGCCAATGATATATCTGTACTCATATACTTACTACAGCATTATTCACTTTATAACCAGGTTAAAGAGGCAAACTATTCATTATGGATCAAATTCTTTAAAATTTTCATACACACAATAGAATGTTACATTGAGATATGAAAGGAGGAAATTCTATAAATTGCAGTAATGTGGAAGAGAAAATGATTATGCATGCACAGAGAGACAAAATTTGCATGATCTCCTTTACGTATATAATATAAAGCTATTTGATAGAGATTGAGAGTAGGATGTGAGTTACCACAGGCTAAGGTACTTGGGAGTGAGGGATTGGAGAGATATTAATTAAATATAATACATGTCTACAGAGAGACAGGGGGAGTAGGTTCAAGAAATCTACTGTAGGACATGGTCAACTACAGTTTAGAATATATCTTTGAGAAATTCTAGGAGATCTGTGTTTTTACTACAATAACTGTGAGTTAATGCATTTGTAAATTAGCTACATTTAATCACATGTGTTGCAGGACATCATAATGTACACTATGAATACACAACATTTTTATATGCTGATGTAAAAAAAAACAAATGAACTTGAGGACAAGCATGGAGACACATTCCTTTGATACCTGCACTCAGGAGGCAGAGGCAGACAGATCTCTATGAATTTGAAGTTACAGTGGTCTACATAGTCATGTCAAGGCCACCTAGGTTTACATAATGAGATTGTGCCTCAAAACTAGATAGATAGATAGATAGATAGATAGATAGATAGATAGATAGACAGACAGACAGACAGACAGACAGACAGACAGATAGATAGTTCGTTCATGGGTTTAAGAGCATTTGCTGTCATTTCAGAGACCTGGCTTCAGTTCTTGGAAGTCACATAACAGTTCTAACTCTAGTTCCAAGGGATCCAATGCCTTCCTCTGCCTTCCATGGGAACCAGGCATTCATGTAGTGCACATACATAAATGCAGGCAAACACACAAATATATCCAATAAAAAGAACCCTTTTGTCTAAATTAAATAAATGAATAAATCTGAAAGCAAGAATCTGTAAGTAGGACATACATTGAGAAACAACGGGGGTAAAGACAGAGCAAAAGGTATTTCATGAGTAGGCAATAGTGAATACATGTGTAGAGGAGGGCACTTTCATTTCCCTGGGTGCAACTGACTACTCAGTTTTCTCTGTATGTGAGCTGATCTCTCAAAACATTACTACACTGTAAAATGTGGGACTAACTCAGAATACAATCAACTGGTCCCTAAATGCCCAGGTTAAATTAAATAAATGGGCATTAATAGTGGCATAATGTTCTCACTAGTGTTTAAAAGAAGCAGACTTATTTAGGTTAGCATATGTAAATTTTAAGAATATGTAGAAAATGGGTCTTTAGGCTTCATTTCAGTAAACTGAATTTACTTAACACATTCAAACATTTGTATTTATTCCCTAGAGAAGTAAGGAATTTAGAAGTTCTTCAAGCTTCTGAGATAAATAATTCATCCCTATTGCATGAGAACCAATTAAACTTCTCAACTAGTACTCAATGAGTATCACAAAAACCTGCTTGCCTCAAATCTCAACCTGACTTGAAAGAATGACCTAGTAAGAATACTGAACTAGTAATTAAGCATAAAAGCTTTGTAGTTTTTATAATGTTCTCACCCATAAATGGTATAGATGTTAGAGTAAGACAAATATGTCAACATAAACAGCAGTGTAGCATTGCCAATATAATGGAATTAGTTTTATAGATTACCAACCATGTCTTTCTGCTTTTAGCATTGTTACATCTAAACATGTCTACTGTGGATCTGAACATAAGACAACACAGTCTCATTTCCTCAAAATAATAATAGAACTAATATTTCATAGGTCACATTCTATTAATTATGCCTTAGTGTGTCTTTTTCAAAGACAAAATTAAGGTAATCTAAAACACAACAAATGCATATACATTCTTAAAAGACTTTTTCTACTATGTAAAGATATGGAAGTTAAGTATCTTCAATAATTTATACATATAAACTCTTTATAAATTACTTCAGAAAGTGATAGAAGTTCAAACTTATCAAATATTTGCTATGCATCTTATATTTTAAGTGGATGTTTACACTATAGAAAATGTAAAAAAATATATACTGCCCAAATCTGACATCAGTTAAACTGTTCTGCTGCCATTACCATATACTTTAAATATAACAAGACAAGAAAAAATAGTAGAACATCTGAAGCACAGTAGGTTAATGCACTATCCTGACATTTCTAACCAGCCTTCTTTCTAACCAGCCTTCTTTCAAATTCATGGCATCTTTCCCTTAAACTGTGTGTGTGTGTGTGTGTGTGTGTGTGTGTGTGTGTGTGTGTGTTTGTGTGTGTGTGATATGTCATGCACCCTAAATGTAGAAACACAACTCACACAGTCTGCATAATGTTACATATATATAATGTTTTACACACACACACACACACACACACACACACACACACACACACACACACACACACATGTTTTCAGGTATGACTATTTGGTATTGGACAATCAATTGGTGTGCTCTTCTCCGGGGTAGACTATTGTTCCCATTAGAATGCTCATTTACTGAAACATAAAGATTTCAATAAGGAGATCCATTTTTGAGATGTATTTTAAAATTACTAAATTTACAGATGCACATCTTCCAGCTAATTTGTAGCAATTCAAACAAAATGCTATGCATCATTACTGCTAAATATGCCAACAAGTTTTTTCAACTAATCTAAAACATTGCAAACCATTCACTGGAAACACTATTTCATAAAATGTTAAAAATTGACATAATTTAACAAAAAACAAAGGGACAGTATGTGAGATTAAAGCAAATTATAAAAGGTGAAATACTATTCTTTCTCCAGAAAATTACTACTTGTGTAATTTATGCAAAGCACAAGTCTTGGTCCACAAAAGAGAACCAATCTAATGTACTGAATACGTACTAATACGGCTTCTATGCCAAAATTTGAGGAGTAAACAACAGTAAATGTCCTGAATCCTTATGAAAATACCTTGTACATATAAGAGATGATTCATTTATAATGATTTCAAAGAAGCTCTCAACTCTTATGACACATTCATTTTCATGGCAGCAAATAGCACTTATGTATTGCTTTTATTTTTTTATCTCAGCGAGTGAAGTTATTTGCCAAATAAATATTCCTAAGGATCATCTATGAGCTAAATGCTGGGTAAATGAAGATAAGAAGGACACACATCATAATTTTCAAGAGGCTAAGAACATTATTTGCCCGTCATTTGTATATTTGTTCATTACCTTGGCTTTGGTATTTTGATACCAGGGCTCCTTCTATATACCATGCTGACCTACAACTCACAAATCTTCCTTTCTCAGTTCCTCAAGCGCTGGGATAACAAACACAAACTATCACCCCTGTTGAGAATGACATTTTCCCAATAAAGTTAATCATCATAGATAAAAAAGTGAGAACTTGCCGATATTTTGTGAAGTTTTTTTTTTACAATTAATTCAAGTAATAAGGTTAATTTATTTTTGCCATTGCTCCACTGCCCCTATTTTCCAATGGAAATAGAGCAAATCATAAAGGCAAACACTTTAGTATTATTTTTAAATGCCATGGTAACACATAGTTAATTTTTTAAATACCTGCTGGTCCTTCTCAAAATATAATATAATATGTAAGAAATTGAATACTTGTAAAGTAAGAGGACTAAAACAGAAGCTAATAGTTCATAACTTAAATATAGGTCTTTGATGTATTTGCACAAAAAAGGCAACAAATGTATCGGGTTATTATTAAACTATGGAATAAAAGTTATGGCATTATAATATTTGCTAACATTCAAATTTCAGATAGAATTTAGATCATGTCCCTTATATAAGAACTGTCTTAAAAAACAAAAATGTATTATCTTTAAAAATTCTCATTATTCCCAGTAGCTTTCCAGTAATATAAGATGTATTAGCCCCATTTTACATATTTAACAAATTCTTTAATCAGATTTTGCAATAATACACAGAAACATAGGAAGCTGAGAATGGAACCTGGGGCATTCAATTTCTAATCCAGTGTCCTATCCATTAGACTTTTAACTCTGATATCTTTGGTACTTTTCATTATCCTAAAAGGCACTTGAAGCTCACTTATTCTTGAAAGGAGTGAGTTAGCTGTCAAAAACACAAAGGTTCAGAACTTACACAGCAACTTTTTAGTTTGGAAAAATAGCACATTTATTGTTATTAGTAGTAACAAAATATGGTAAATTATCACAGAGAAATATACCTACACACACACACACACACACAGAGAGAGAGAGAGAGAGAGAGAGAGAGAGAGAGAGAGAGAGAGAGAGATTCCACATGTAAAAAAGTCTACATTTTGTACTAACTGCCTTCAATATAAGTTACATAAGAATTAATTGTGTAGATTAAAATAGTTGATACATAGAAGGGCATAGTGTTGTACACATTTATTTATGTTACTTGGGAGGGAGAGGCAAGCGATCTTTGTTGGCTTCAGGACAGCCCGGTCTACACAGTGAGTTCAAGTTCAGCCAGGGTTAAACAGGGAGACTCAGTTTCAAAAGAAAACAAAACAAGCAAACAACAAAAAAGCCAAATTTTTATACTTGAGGATACACAGAATTCCAGAAACTTACATACATGTGTGGGTATAAGGTGAAAATAAAACAGGTAACAAGTGAAAGAATAAAATGAGTAACAACATAAGACACAAGATAGTACAGCAAAATATAGAAAAGAAAAAAAGAATGGTGGGAAAAAGAAAGAAAGATAGAAAGAAATGAAAGAAAGAAAGGAAGGAAGGAAGGAAGGAAGGAAGGAAGGAAGGAAGGAAGGAAAAGAAGACATGTTTTTCAATTAAAATCAGGTACAATCTGTTGACTTCTTCAAACAATAAAGATTTCAAACCCTTTAATCCTAACCACTGAGAGAAGAGATGCTAAATTTTGGAAATATTTTACCATGTAAAATCATCAGACAAAGAGGGAGGATTGCAATGCTTATCTATTTTGCATTATTTTATGTCCTTAACAAAAAGCATAGTTTATGCTGTAATTATATATTTAAAATTAATCTACTAGACTTTTTACTTTCATTTTTACATGAATGTATACACTCTTTAGTATATGTGTATATATTTGTGTATTAGTTTTCATGTATTATTTTATTAGCATTTTATTATTTCTTCATTAAAAATGTTAACCTTGGTTCTCTCAATGGCATTCCATATTCTTGTATGTTACCACTTTTCATATATAAGAAAATTTTGTTAAATTCAATAATTGAAATAAAATGGCCACATTGCTATAGTTACAACTGGAAAAATTTAGAGAAATTGTAAATATCTATAGTCTATCTCATCTCTTCTAAAATTGTACTCTGTTCATCAGTGTATTTCTTCAGCTTTCATAATGCATGAAATTCATATAGATTTATAAATCTCTACTTATTTCCTCTGATCAATTTGTATCTTGCTAACATTATTAATGTGCTCTTTTCACTGTTCTGCAACACATTACTGTTGGAAAGAAATGCCATCGGTACCTTCTCATTTCATTAATGAACATGTAGGTATACAGCTGTCTATTGATTTTATCCTCCTAACTTTCAGAATTATCACCTTCAGCTGAAAAAAATTAGAAAAAAAATTGAGCTTCTATTCCTGCTGAAATGTTTTTTTTTTTTTCTTGGTTGTTAGAATTAACCTTCATACGGAAACAGAAATTGAAGTATCAGTGACACTGCAGTTGTATGTTTCATTTTGGTAATAAATCTCAATAGCTATAGGTGTCTCTGCCAGGCACTAGTCCCTACATAGTTTGTCCAATCCCAAGTGGTCATCCTTGAACACATGCACATATGAGCTACATGTACTCGGTAGATTGTGTGTGTGTGTGTGTGTGTGTGTGTGTGTGTGTGTGTGTGTGTGTGTGTGTGTGTATTTAAGATTAGTATTTTTGGTATCAATGAAATACATTAAAATTTTCCTGAGACATCTTACATACATAGTGGGAAATATTTTAGAAATGAAATATAAATGTATTTTAACTGTCTCAATAGATAATATGTCTAGAAATTGCTTTGGAACTTTCACTACTACAATGAAACTAGTCTATTATTTTGTGCAAGCAGTACTTGGAGCTTCTCAACATTCTTGTAAATAGGTAGCTGATTATTATTCTGGAGTGTTCACCTCCTTGCTGTAAGCATGAAATAATTTACAGCTGTAAATGATGTAAAAGAACTTGCAGAAGTTTCAACAAGTTCTATAGCATATGCTCTCAAAGAGCATTCGCATTATACTCATGTACAATGCATCCGAAATGAAATAGCAAGGCAAGTCTCTTCAATCTCGCCTTAATTTAAAAACAAAACCAAACCAAAACAATCCTGAATTCAAAAGGATATGTGCAGCTTCCAGTTCATTGTCTCGTGACAATGCGCATACCTTTCATTTCACTGGAAATATTGAAAATTCAAATACAAAGACTCTTGTTTTTGTTTCTCATGGCTATTGCCCCAATGCTGCACACCAGAGAGATGCATACTAGCAGAAAGAATGAGTAGCAGCTACAGGCAGTTTTGGAAAAGCAGAAAGCTTATTATGCATTCCCCTCTCTGCATCTTAACACGTTCTTGTCTTTCACTTAACATTAAGAAGAATAAATAATTAATTATTCTGAAGTATATAAATCCAACTAGTGAAGACTCTACTACTTAAACACTACCATAAACTTTAAAGACATGTCATCATAGTTAAATAAGCACTAGAGTAAAAGGAAACATCTTGAATTCTATTTTTAAATGTTCTGAAACACACATTGTACTTTGGTGCATATTAGGTGAATATTATGAAAGAAACACTGAATTCTGAATGAGTGGGATCAACATATTAGACACTGAGTCTCTGCTAGTGGCTTATTAAAGGACAAGTGGGAGTAGGTATCTCATGAAAGGACTTTTTGAAATAGGCAAAATGATTCCAAATATCTTTCCCTATTTGAACTCTTCTTCCCTACCATCCACACAAAAATATGTTAATGGATTTGCTTTTGTTCTATATTTGTTTTTCATCAGTCTGCCCATTTGCTTGTTGTGTTTCTTTCCCAACATACCAGTTGCAGACAGTCTGCATCTGTGTGTTATTTCCAAACCATTTAAAAAAATCTAGATTAAGGTTAATTTGTAGACATGTTCTAAAATTGTCGTATTTCAAGTATTTCCATGGTGTTCTAAAGCTTGTAATGTTTGAACAATTTAAATCCTTAGCTCTGATTTTTATCTCCCTTCTCAGATTCTTCACATATATTTTTAAAACATTAAGCTCTAATTTGCCCACACTGAAAAAATTTTTGTACTTTCTTTACTTGTCTAATCTTTACTCATCATTAAAGATTCAGCTTAAATATCACTTCCTCAGGGAAGCCTTCCCTGTCCTCCCAAATGAGTTCTCTATAATCTCCTGGATGTCTCCTTTAAGCACTTAGGATAATTAAAATGAATATTGGTTTATATCTGACTCCCTATCATCCTGAGAACAAAGACTAACCATTCTTATTTTGAGCAGTCTGTTCATCCAATATTCAATAAAATACATACTTGGTAAATGAATATACGAAAATTTATTCTGTTTCAATATGCAACATATTTATTTATAGCAGAGAAAGCCACATAGCCCTTGTTGTCATATGTTACAAAACATGACACAAGCCTAATTTGAAGAATATTAAAATGGAAATATTTTGAGGTTTTAAAGCCAAAGTTAGAGCCTTAGCTATCAGTTCAAATTTGGATAAAACATGTTCCATCATGAGTTTAATTACATTATAGTTTCACTAACTGATTAAATGAGAAAATAAGTCATGCTCTACCAGCATTTCAGAGAAAAGCTGAGGAAAAAATAAAAATTCTAATTATCTGAGAAAGCTATCTTAAACAGTGGCGAGAAAGACTAATAAAAACACATGGAAGAAATTTAAAATACAGACTAAAACATAAATGAGGTTCATAATTTCAGAGTTAAGAAACCCAGATTTAAAGAAACAAAAGCTGCTATTAAGTAGTCACTTCATACCTCCTTTTTACCTAGGTAGGCTAAAAACATGATTGTATTCTAAGCCTGCCAGTTGGTTGTTTCAGACTTTCATCTTTTTGTTTTTTTAACTAAAAACATTCCATTTCAAGTTTGCCACATAAAATCCATAACACAACAAGCTTGGCTAGACAAGGCAAATAAGGTTTGAGGGGTTTTTGTGTGTTTTTATGCATTTTGTACATTTTACCTCATTTCCTTTAACTGGTTAAAAGATGAATGAGGCTATTTGGGTTTTTTGTTGTTGGTTGTGGTTTCTATACCTATCCTTTGTGCAATGTTATTAGAATCTCCAATTTGTGATGAAGAGAAAGTATCTATTACCAGTGGAAAGTCTTAGCTGTGGATTAAAATGAGTAAGAGCATAGGGCTAAACAGAATTTTATCAATACTGTTTCGCCTATTATTTTCATATATCACATAAGGTGACACAAGTAACGTATTCATTCTTGTATACCACTATGCAAGCTGAAGTTTCTCATAATCATTTTAAAAGCACAATTTTTCAACTTCAAAAATAAATCTATGGAGCTAGAACAGAAATCTTTACTAAGTTGTCAAAAGTAAGCACTAAACATTTAAATCTAGAATATGTGAAGTATCATATGTGTGAATGACTTATCCTATTAAACATCACAAAGCAGAAGAGCTTTCAAAATAAAGAACCAAGAAAATGCTATATTCTTAATTGCAATTAAACAAGCCTCAATGGCATACATACTTAGAGAAATAGCAAAAATAAATGTTTCATGACAGGCTGAGTAGTAGTAGGTTCATAATACTGAAGAAAGTTTTACAGTTATTTCTGGAAAGTGAAATCCTACAATAGAGAGTAGTAAGACTTGGATGTTAATGGGGTAAAGTATCTTTGGAATGAATATACATGAATAAATTAATGGGAAATGGCAAATTCTCTAACAATAGTTCCAATGTGATAATTGGGAGAAAAACTCTATAGTCCTTATAGGCCTGCTAAGTTTATGAACTGTGTTGGTTTGAATAAGAATGGCCCCATAAGCTCATATATTTGAATGCTTAGGGGTGGCACTATTTGAAAGGTTTAGGACATGTGGCATTATTAGAGTAGGTGTGGCCTTATTGGAGGAAATATGTCAGTCAGGGGTGGGCTTTCAGTTTCAAAAACCCAAGCCAGTCTCAGTCTCTCTGTCTGTGTCTCTGTCTCTCTCTCTGTCTCTGTCTCTCTCTGTCTCTCTCTCTCTCTCTATCTCTCTCTCCCTCTCTCTCCTGCCTGAAGATCCAGACGAAGAACTCTTAGGTTGTTATCCAGCACCATGTCTGCCTGTGTGCTGCCATGCTTCTCAACATAACAATACTGGACTAAACATCCAAAACTATAAGCAACTGTCATTTCACAGTAATAGAACACTGTCTAAAATGAAAAAAACTAAAAAAAATACCTAAAATCAAGCTTGATGATGGACAAGAGTATAGATTATGACTTGTTATTATGTAATACTCTAATATATAAAATAAATACTCTAATATTACAATTTAAGCTTATAACAAGTTAATTTGTGTCTATAATAACGCCTATTTAGATTTTCCTATAACAATTACTTATAAAAACTGTTCCAAAACCAGGTAAGGTGGCACCCACCTTTAATACCAGCACTCAGGAGGCAGAGACATGGGAATCTCTCGGAGATTGAGGGCAGCCTGGTCTAAAACTCAAGTTCCAGGACAGCCAGTGCTGTTACACAGAGAAACCATGTCTTGAAAAATAAACAAACCTTCCAAGTGTAAGAAAAATATAAATGCATGAGCCATCAGCAAATTACCTACAGTACTGTTTCATCGTCATTCTTACCTTCTCAAACCTTAAAAGTATAAAAACTAAAATAATTCAAGTAAAATGAATGTATTCAGGATGCCTTACTGGAAATACAAAGGCTAACAGACAAAGTACTTTAATAAAATCTTGTTACACACAAAAAATCCAAAAAGTACTTGATGGGGAATGTCTTTCTGTGTATGTTTATATCCTTATTGGTTGTTGAATAAAGTACTGTTGGCCAATGAAGAAGAGAGTTAGGCAGGACTAGGACTCAAAGAGGATTTTGGGAAATGTAGTAACTACTCTTCCTCCTGCTCTCTTCTCTGCTCTAGAGACACCACGTGATCCGCCGCCAAGAGAGGGCACTTACTACCGGCGTCCTCCATAAGATAAGTCTTATGATTATGGTTGATAATTAAGACTGAGCTAGCAGATAAGAAATCCTGATCATTGGCCTGCAGCATTGTACCCTACAAGTCTCTGTGTGTTGTTTTGGGGGTCCTATCCGGTGGCTAGGCTCAGTCAGCATGGTGTAAAGACTTTACAAGTACTTTAATAAAAAACTTGACCCCTCTTTATCTTTTGCACAAGACAACACTGGTCATCCATGGGTTTTTCGATGTGAACAATTAATTAAAGCAAGCTTTTTTTAAAAAACCTAATATCTGTTACTGGCAAAACTGCATCTTCCATTTGCATTGGAACTCCTGTGCAGTCAAAACTCTCCAGGAACAGTTACAGAAATGTCAATTTATCAAACACATAATTCACTAGAGGATAATGAACCAAATGTAGTACTTGTATCAGGAATGATTTAGGGATGACGTAAAGCACATTCAATGAAACTATATTGGATGTGTTGGCAGAAAAAAAAATGAAAATGGTGAGGAGTCAGATCTCTAGGCATTTGGAGATTCTCTCCCAACCTACTTCTAGACTTAATCCATCAGAATTTCTATTCTTTAGGAGAAACAACTCAGGCAAGTATGTTAACTTTCCTCTCTACCTTTCTCACAACAGAGCTCACTTAGAATCCCAGTTCCCTACAGCTGTACAAGGAACAATTTTGATAGAAAGAAAATGTTTCCCAATCATGTCAAGAAGATGAGACAACTCAAAGTTCATAGAAGCTCTGAGAAACCCCTAAAAGTAATAGATTCAACATCATTTCTGTAATCTGATCATGAATATATACTCAAAAAGTCACTTAACTACAAGACAAACACTTCTTAAAACAATTCTAGTAAGATTAATGGATCGGTCACATGAAGTTAAGGAATGGATTCCAGAAATTATACCTAGACGAGATCACCTAGGCAGCTATGTAATCTGGAGAAAATTGCTTAAATTCTCCCTTCTTTGGTTTAGAGAAAACACCTTCTTTGGAATGTTCTGACAAGTAAATTAAGCAAAACAATTAGAACAATGTTTATTTCATAGTAAATGAGCATCAAAAGTAACTACTATTATTATTATCTAACTAAACTTTTGTAAACTGTATCTGTTAATAAATATGATGGCACATTTTTCTAAGATAGAAGATCAAACTGATGGAAGTGTATTATGTAACATTATAATACTACTATATATACTAATTATACAACATAACAATACTATATATAATATATAATACTAATACATTTAATAGTAATATAATGTAATATAAAACATTAAAAGTATTTGATCCAGTTGGATATATTACTTATTACACAAGAAGAATCTTGTTAAAAATTAGTAAATACAAACTCCAATAATGAAATTAACACAAAATCCCTAGGTACAGTTTTTTTCTGTGTTATTTCACTGGAAGAGCTGAAGTAGAAAATGAGAAAATGTCATATATGAGTTCATGATGTATAACATTATTTTATAAAGAGATTTTCTGGTTATTTGATAGATGTGTTTTAATCACACCTCTGTGTGGATATGTGCAGATATTGCAAGTGCCTGTGAAGACCAGTAGAGGGAATCAGATACCTTAGATCTGGAGTTACAGGAAGATGTGAGCCACCTGATGTGGGTGATGGAACCAAAGGACCTTTTGGGGAGCAAGTATTCTTGATTTCTGAGCTATCCCTCCATTTTGTAAAGAAATATTCTGCATTTGTATGTGTGTCCCGGGCACTAAAAGAATACTTAAATATCAAGCAATAGAAATGTTATTGTATTCTCTTGGATAATTGTGTGTTCTAAGTGAAAGTAGTACAGACTCAGACAGTTTGGGGCAGTAGTTAACTTTCAATCCAAAAGTATTCCAACGCTGTGGTAACTTCACCATATATTAACAAAAATTTTTACCAAATATCTGTACTTCTTTCAAAAACTAACAGGTAAGTAAATAGAGACAGTGGATAAATGAGAGTAGGGGGGAAAGCATCGTGTTTAAAGGAAATACTGAAGAAGAAAATAAGATAGCACCACTAAGTGTAGGCTCACTCTATTACATAAAATATGCATCTCAGAGGAAATCCCCTACAGGTGAGAAACCTAGGAGAATAACAATCATGCTTTAAAAAATTAAAGATCTTTTAAAATTCCTTTAAAAGGACAAGATTTCCTGAGCAAATTGGGAGCATGGGTTGATGGGGAGGGAGGGAGGAGGAAGGGAGAGGGGAGGAGAACAAGAGGAATCAGGAAGATTAATCTAGGCAAGGGAAGAATAGAGTAGGAGAGCAAGAAAAGAGATACCTTAATAGAGGGAGCCATTATGGGTTTAAAGAGAAATGTGCCACTACAGAAATATCCAGAGATCTACAAGGATGACACCAACTAAGATCCTAGCAATAGTGGAACTGCTACTTTAAATGCCTTCCTCTATAATGAGATTGATGACTACCTTAAATGCCATTCTAGAGCCTTCACTCAGTAGCTGATGGAAGCAGAAGCAGACACCCACAGCTAAACACTGAGCCAATCTCATGGAATCCAGTTTCAGAGAGGGAGGAGTGATGAGCAAAGGGGTCAAGACCGTGCTGGACAAACCCACAAAAACAGCTGATCTGAGCAAGTGGAAGTTCATGAACCCCTGTCTGATAGTTGGGGAAACAGCATGGGACTGAAACAAGCCCCCTGAACATGGGTGTCAGTTGGGAGGCTTGGGCAGTCTATGGGGCCTCTGGCAGTGGAACCAGTATTTATCCCTAGTGCATAAACAGGCTTTGGGAATCTATTCCCTATGGAGGGATATTCTCTCAGCCTAGATACATGGGGGAGGGCCTAGGCCCTGACCCAAATGATATGACAGGCTTTGAAGATTCCCCATGGGAGGCTTCACCCTCCCTGAGGAGTGGATGTGGGACAGGGGTTGACAGGGGACATAGGAAAATGGGAGTGAGAGGGAGCAGGGGGATTGTTATGTAAAATAAGATTGTTTCTAATTTAAATTTAAAAAGAACAAAATTCCTTTAAAAGTACATTATACAAAACCAAACAGCCATTATCTGAAGTGATAGTTATAAATGGATAATATTCCAGAAAATATTTGATGGTCAGGGAACAACAAATGACAGTTGTTAGCACTTAAAGAAGCTAAGATTTAGGATACCAGTCTCTCTGACTTGCTCTGATCCCCAAAACTCTGGTGAGGAAAAACAAATGTTGTCACTATCATTTATCATTTAAGTGTCTCTCAACCAAGAGGCTCTGCCCTTTAAGACTCTCTTTAAAAAGGCAGGCTAAGGTAAAAGCATTTATCATAATCTTTCTCTATTCCCTACCTTCCCCCCAAAAGAATTATCAGTAATGCAGACATGAAAATTACTTTAAAAGCTTAATGTTGACTGGTTTTAGTAAATGGTCAATTCACTTTCAAAAGGATCAAAATGCCTCAAATTGTCAAAGAGCTCAAAGCTGGTATCCATTGATTCAACACAATCTTTTTACAATTTTCTGCTATAAAATGTGCACATTGTTAGGTATTGTCAAAATAAAGGTCTGGAATATGCCCTCCAATATACAGGCATCACAGCCTCAAGTTATACATCTCAGGTTAGTGGAAGAAGACAAAATAGCATCTGGCATAACCATTAAAATCAAATAATATCTCCATATGGTAAGTACCAGTTTCATTTAAAATGACTGAGAAGTGGAAGAACAAGGGCCCAATCCTGTTTTCTCTCCTTAAGTTACTAACTTCATACCATACCATGATGAGAGAGGAGGGTAACAATAAGTCATCCACATGTTTTTGTTATTGTTTTATTTTAACAATGTCTCACTATGTACCTTGGAGAGTTATATAAACCAAACTCTCCTGTAATCTGTCATCTACTAGATGCAAGGGGTAAAGGTGGCATTTGCAAAACATTTAAACCATATATTTCTAAAAGTAATACAAAAGAATATCCATGAGATAAATGGTTAAGAATAGCACAACTTACCTAACTTTAAGTATTTGATTACTCATAAAGTGCATAAAATAAAAGCCAGGGCCTGCTATTCAGTGAGTAACTACATGTGTGAACCACTTTGTAAAGGAGTTTTATGCACATTGTATTTACTTTTATATCAACCTGCAAGATAAGCATTGTCACCAACATTAGAGACAGGGAGGCAAAAGTGAATCACTAGTAGCCACACAATTATTAAGAAGTAGAGACAAAGGAAGCATTAAGGAAAAGGAAGTTGGAAGTGTTTAAGTGTTAGAAGATCTAGATATGGACTAAGAACTATCATTCCCTAGACTTCATACAGCTATCGTAATTATTAATTAACATCATCTTGGGATAATATATTATTTATGACTTACTAAAGCTTGCCTGAAGGTTCAGAATGCAAAGCTAGCCACAAGCTATAGAGGCAGGAAGTGGTAATACACACCTTTAATCTCAGCAGCCATACTAGCAAGCTACAGAGCCAGGCAGTGATGGCACACACCTTTAATCCCAGGACTCAGGAGATAGGCAGATGAATCCTTCTGAGTTCAAGGCCACCCTGGTCTACACAAGAGTGAAGAGTAATGGAGTTCATGCCTTTGATCTCAGTACTTGGGATCACAGGCCTTTAATCCCAACACTAGGAGGTATAAAAGGAAGAAGCAAAGGGTCTCATGTGGAGATTTAGTTAACAGACAGGAAGAGCATTTGCCTCTGAGGAATCCTGGAGCCAGATCAGCCCTTTCAGCCTCAGATGGAGGTAAAAGCTGGCTTCTTTGCTTCTCTGATCTTCATCTTGAACCATAATATCTGAATGGATTTTTATTATTTGTGTTACATCAGCTATAGTTATCTGCACTGGATTCTCACAAAACCAGGCCTATTAACAATAAATCAAGGTGGAAGGGGGGCGGTCCCTACCCTTTAACTCTGAACTAATGGCTATAGATAGATTCTGGGAAGGGAGGAAAACACAGACTTTAGCTGTGTATCCTTCTGCTGAGCCCACTAGTCTCTGATAGACAGCTCCACATCCATAGTCACATAGGTGGCCCTGGTTAATCTTGGTGGGTCACTCAACAAAAATCATGAAATATGAATGTTAGAAAGAGAGCTGGGGGGAGGAAAGGGGAAAATGGAGTAGTAGAGAGGTGGGAGATGAGAGTGATTATTATTTATGGTAAACATGTGTGAAATTATAATACAATATTTTAACTGAAATTTAAATAAAATAGAGTCAAAAATGTGACATAGATCTGTCAATTTCCAAAGGTCACATATTTTTGTTACTATTCTTCAGTGCCTTGCTTTAACTCCATTCAGTGTTGTTTAAGGCAGTCAGTCGAGAATCAAGGCATAGTAGACTAGCAATCATTTACTTAATTCTTTTACTGATATGAAATGTATCTCATATAATTACCCCTTGATTGTATCTACTCCTCTGGGCCTATATGGAAATCTAATTTTTTTCCATATAAGCACTTTTCTTTATTATTTGGAACTAACTATGTGGCTCCTCCTGTAAGACTTATCTGTATAGATTACCTTTCCACACACAAAAGAAGCATCAGAAAACCATAGAGGTAGGAGGGCGGCACCAAAGGAAGGACAAGACAAAGGATATAAGAGCTACAACTACGATAGAAAATTCTCTCTCAATGATGGCTTAGTAGCATTTTTATAATTCCACTGGACCTGAACATTTTAGCAATCACAAGAACTGTCCAGCTTAAGAGCAAAATGTACTATTTTGCAGAAGTCAAGTTTGCTATATCAAGTCAATTGTGATTCCACACAGATTTCAGGGTATTTAAATACAGGTGCCAATATGGTTAAGTTGTCTTAGTTATTGTTTTGTTGCTGTGAGGAGACGCCATGAGCAAGGGCAACTCTTATAATAAAAGAAAGCATTTAATTGGGGGCTTGTTCACAGTGTCAAGAGTGTTAGTTAATTATCATCAGGGTGGGGATCATGGCAGCATGCTGGCTGGCATGGTGTTGGTGCAGTAGCTGAGAGATTTGCATCCTGATCAGCAAACAGTGTGACACTAGGCCTGTAGTGGATTTTTGAAAGGTCAAAGCTCACTCCCAGTGACACATCTCCTCCAACAAAGCTTCACCTCCTAATCCGTCTCAAACAGTTCCACTGGGGAGCCAAGCATTCAAATATATGAGACAATAAGTGAATTCTCAGTCAAACTACCAGAGACATGTGTGTGCATTTGTATGTGTGTGTACATTTTACATATTAGACTTTTAAAAAATACTATTGAAAAGCACTAAATATATAATTAGAAAATATCTGCACTATTGAAGATCCTATATTTTTAAATGCAGAACATAAATAAGATTTGAATATTTCATCACTGCTTGCTTTGTTACATGTGTAAAATGAAAAACTAAAGGAATGTTAACAGAATTGAATATGCTTATACACTGACTTTAGTGTCAAACTAAACTGGTTAATATTGAAAACTTCATAACTACTCAAAGCTACTCAAATGAGAATATATAAAGTGCTACTGTGAAAACTCAAGGCTTAAATGCATTAACTGATGCTGGTCACCAGCACCAGGAATCCCCCATACTCAAATATAAAGTGTATTTCTGGTTGACTTTACAGTTCATTTCAAATAAAATTAAAGTACAAACACAAAGGTGAAATATAAGAAACATCCTTGCCATATCCAGGTCCGTACTATGAATGCTAAAGGCACAACTTTCCACATAAGCAATAATTTCTAGTTTACTGGCTTTAAAAGAGAAAGATGGGATAATTGTGAGTCATCTCATCAAGAAGAAATTTTGGTTTCTCCCATGTGTGTAGCTAGCAAGTTTGTCTTTCCTATGGGTTTGGTATATATGCCAAAAAGCTAGCCATAAGCTGCCACCTGAGTGGGTTCCTGCAGCATTCCAGCCTTCCAGTCTCCCACATTGGTGCATGTAGTGTCTGTTCCACCTGAGACAGCGCCAACTTCAGCTGCTTCATTCTGGCAACACCATGGCCTGAGTGGCCCTGACAATCATAGCTATGTGTATACTGGAGGACACCAGTTGAAGACAATGATGGTCCAATGAGTCCTCATGGAAGCAGAGGGGCACAGAAGACATAACCCAGTGTACAGTAATAGAGGAACTTGAGGTGGCTCAAGGCATCCCACCTGACATTTTGGGAAAGATCAGGTGAAACACCTTGAATGACTATATCCTCTCACTGAAGGAACATGGAGCCTTCCTGGAGACATAGTCCTGGATAGACCCCATGGTGCACTGCCAGATAGTTGTCCTTCTTTGATATATGACAACAAGTCAGACACATGTTCTCCATTAGGGCTCCAGGCAGCCTGTGGCACTACCAGTCTGGATAATGTATGCTGTGATGTGCTTATCTAAAGACAAGGATAGAATCAATAAACTTCTTCCCTAAGGACAATTAAGGGCTGAGACACTTCCCTTGGCTTCTGAGAACACACCCACTACTGATTCTTGAGTGAGAGCCTGCCATTTGCTGTTTCTATCACATAGGGGGAAACGCAGACATTCTGCTGCACAAGTTTAACAAAATGCCCTGATGAACTATAACACATAATCAGCTTCAGTAAACCATTCCTCCATTTTTTTTTCGACAAACCAAGATCATCCCAGCTGATCAGCTTAAGACCTGCCAAGAATCCATCCTTGATGGCTCTAAGGAGCATTCCCCATTTCTGTTCTTCCCAGTCAGGATGGTTGAATAAAAGGAATAAATCTGGTAATGTGTTTTGAAGAGGTTTGGCATACATGCCTGACTGATGTACTTGGAACTAGTAGTTCAGCAATACATGGACTTCCCAACTATCAAAGGCAAAGCCCACCAAGTTGGCTATTATCCTGAATTTATTAACAGCTTGATTTTACTCAACCTAGTAGTTAGATTTAGGTTGGGCTAAAAGGACCAATGTTATTTTAATTCGGTCACCAATTTGAAATGTATCCAGCGTATATTTGAATAGTGATGAGTAATTAAATATTTCTGAAGACACAAATTATCGACTAATAAATAATATTCTGTGTATAAAGGACACATTACAACAAGGCATCTTCCACTGCAGTTTGAAAGGAAATCATAATGCTATCCCATAATATTTACAATATTTTCTAGTTTAAAATCTGGAAAGAAGTATGAAAAATTTATGACAGGAAGACAAAAATCTTTTTATAAGGAGAGGTTTTTGCCACTAAAAATGTTTAATGATTAACTGCCTCCAGGATAAGTGGGGCCAGCCCACATGTAAACCCAGATTAATGACAAGCTAAGAGGAAATATGTTTTCCTTACCAAAGTGTTTTAAAATAAATCTTAAAACATTATTTTTCATATTTCATAACTACCACAGAATTACAACTAGAATGTTAAAACCTGCTAGCTTTTAAGCTTGTGTGTACTGAATATTGTATTCAGTGTCTGCAGTGAATGGGTGTGTAAGAGAGGGCTAGGACACTGATATGAAATAGTATTCCCACTGCAGTATGCAGTAAATTTCCCTAGGAAAAAACTGCATGTCAACAGAAATCTCCTAGTCTTATTTGAGTTTATATGCTCTACAATCCAGATAAAAATCAAGCAACCACCAAACAGTGTAGTGGTTAGCAACTAGACAAAGAAAGCCAACTAAACATCTAGAAATTCAGCCTTCATATTACACATATCAACAAATACTTTACTATTCACAGATTTAATTTAGAATGACGTTTATAATTTCCTTTTAACTAAAGGCCAGTCAAAAATACAGTCTTCTTCCTTAAAAAGGATTAAATTAACTGAGCAAAGAATATTAACACTATTTAAGACATGTCATAATGTCGATCACGTCTTTAAATTCTGCATTTAAGCTACTTTGCCTCATGAAAAAATAAGCCATTATACCTATGTGAATCTTTAACATAACTGAAAAGAAAAACTTATGGTGATTTAAATAGCTACAATGCATTTTCATTTAGTATGTGTCACCAAGAATTGTGAATATATATCTTCTCTGCTTACTGATAGAACAGTTCTGAAATCCATCTTTGTACTAGTTTTTGAAATACGCCTGATAATATAATTAATGGAATAGGACATATTACAGGAACAATACCAAAATTACTCACTTGGCATATCTGAAGGATTGTATGCTCTCAGGAAGTTAGAGAAGAATGTATTTAAATGCTCTTCTGCCACTTATGTTGTCATTTCAAAAAGTGATTTAGCCTCTTGCAGCCTCAATCACAAATCTCTGGTAACCAACCTCACAGGGTGATGAAAGGACTCCCTGCATTGAGAATCCAATGCTAGTTTTATATACCTTTTCAAATGTGCTCAGATATTTGTAAAACCCTTTCCAGTCGACATATTATTGACATGCTAAGTAGCAAAAGCTTTCACACATCCACTGGAAGAGGATGCCTAATATTCTCTGCCAGCAATGCTCTTAGCCTATTCTCAATCACCAAGCTGCCTTCAAAAAGGAAAGTGTAATTCCACTTTTTGTTTTTGCTAATTTACAAGTTTTTACCTGTATAGTCAACTTTTACCAAAACACATTTCCTATCAGTACAATATCAGTCGTAACTTTTACAAAGTTTAATACGCACTAACATGGAAAGATGAAAACAGCAATACAAACTTTGGGAAAGGAAGTAGGGCTTTCAAGAAGTGCCTATACTTTAATACTAGTCATGAGTTTATCATCCCTGTCAGTTAGCAGAGACCATTGCTTTCTACACCCACCAAAGTATATCTTCCCCTTAAATGTGTACATTTAAATACAAGGAGGCATTCTTCATTCAAACTTGGATTCCAATTTGAAATATGATATTTACTAAGTAGGCGAAATGGATAATGCAATCACTTTACAAAGCTGGATTTCCTCTCTAAAATGGAAGCACTCCACAACCTATAGAATATTATTGCCAATACTACATAAGATCATGTACACAAACTACCTAGTTGGTATTTAATATGTGTCATTTTCCTCACATATGGGACTGCTCAGTTAGGAATCCCGAACCAATTCCCATTTATTTCCAAAGGTGCAACTGCGTTCAATATAGTATGCTTATATCCAGCCTACAAATTTACTATCAGAAAAGCAACAGATGGAGAACTACCACAGGAAATACAAGAAATCCATACCAGAAGAAGCATTGCGAGGACATAAGAAACAGTATTCTAACAGAAGGGAGGGGCTTTATGTGAAGCAGGATTGAGACTGTACCTTTAAGAGGATATCATGGAAAGGGGCAGTTAATAAAAAATGAAATGATGAACACTGGAAAAATGGTACAGCACACTAGGAAATTATGAGTGCTAAATGCCTGGGTTGTGGAAAGTGTTCAGTATGGACGAATACTAGGACAAATGGTGATAGTGAAAAGATGCATTGTACAACTAAGCTGCTAAGGACTATGTCTTATTGTTCCAAAATAATACTAAACAATCAACAAGGTAATAACATTTATGCTTAGGATGGCACTCTGGTTTCTCTTTCTTAGGATAAGGTCAACGAAAGAAGAATCCAGTTTCATTCAGTCCCAAGTCCTTTCCCAATTTGTCCTAATGAACAGTCACATGAGAAGGTTAACAGGGAATTTTAAACAGCACGAAAGTAGAAGGCAAGACTATGTATATGAATAGAACACACATTGCAAAAGACCTATATAGTATTGTAAATCAGTAAAGAAGACAGGAGATGATTTTCCATCAAGAGATTAGATGAGTAATTCATGTTCAAAATGCAAAGCAAATGGTTGTGATTAGTGGAACTTTCAAGAGAATGTAGCTTAAATGATTACTGGGGCTTCAACAACATAGAGATTGCATTTGACTATTTTTCATTTTCATGTAAAAATACCTAAGCCTAGTAGGAAATGTTTACAAAGAAAATTGAAAGCTACAGATCAAGTAGCTTTGGTTCAGCATCCAATGAGGTCTCAGGGCAGGAAGACATGTGAGAAGGTGTCATCATGCTGACAAAACAAACCAGAGATCTTGCTCTTGTAAGAACATGGTATTGAGGAGAACTCATTCTAGAGTCCATAAGAACTTTAATTCTTGGGCATATACCCAAAGGATGTACAATCATACCACAAGGACATGTGCTCAACTAAGTTCATAGCAGCATTATTTATAATAACCAGAATCTGGAAACAACTTAGATGCCCTTCACCTGAAGAACGGGTAAAGAAAATGTGGTACATTTACACAATGGAGGACTACTCAGGAGAAAAAAAAATGACATCCTGAAATTTTCAAGCAAATGGATGGAACTAGAAAAAAACATCCTGAGTGAAAGTATTCACTTATAAGTGGACATTAGATGTAAAGCAAAGTATAACCTGACTACAATCTGCAACCCCAGAGAAACTAGGTAAAAAGGGGAGTCTAAGAGGGACACACATGAAGAGCCCCAGGAGGGAAAAATAGTTAAGATCTCCTGGGTAAACTGGGGAGAGGGGGTAACTGGGAGGGGATGGGTGATGGAAACATAAGGAATCAAGACACAGTTGGGGGAGGGAAGGAAGGAGAGAGCAATAAAAGATATCTTGATAGAGGGAGCCATTATGGGGTATGGGAGAAACCTGATGCTAGAGATATAATCGGGAATCCACAAGGATGACCCTGCTATGACTCCTAGCAATGGAGAGGCTGTCCAAATGGGCCTTCCCTTTTAATCAGATTAGTGACTACCCTAATTGTTATTATAAAACCTATATCCAGTAACTGATGGAAGCAGATGCAGTGACACACAGCAAAGTGCTGTGCTGAGTTCCTGGAGATCAGCTGAAGAAAGAGAGAAGGGATCATATGAACAAGGGGTTGGGGGATCAGGAGCTGCATGGGGGAAATCACAGAGACAGCTGACCCTATCTAGCGGGAAATAACAGACACTAGACTGACAGCTGAATGTGGGTGACAGTGCTGTGGCTTGATCTGTTTTGGGGATCCCTGGCAGTGGGACCAGGACTTATCTTGGATACATGAATGTGCTTTTTGGAGCCCATTTCCTATTGGGGGACACCTTGCTCGGCCTTGATACAGGGGAGAGGGTCTTGGTCCTGCCTCAACTTGATATGTCAGACTTAGTTGACTCCACAAGGAAGGCCTTACACACTCTGAGGAGTGGCAGGAGTGAGAAAGGGGAGGCAGGGGGTGGGAGAAGATAAGGAAGGGGGAACTGGTGCTGGTATGTAAAGTGAAAAATATTTTTTTAATTTAAAATAAAAGAACTTTCTTTATAAGAGCAGGTACTCAAATGTCCTAAGGTCCTCCTCTTATATATGTCACTACAACTTTCCAGGATAACCATGCTGAGGACCATGGCTACTGCACATGAATCACTGGTGAACACTCTCAACCTCTCTCCAAACTATAACAGGAGCTTCAGATATTTACTAAAAGAAACAACACAGGGATGGCAAAATATTTCAGCAGGTAAAAAGTGCTTGATGCACAAACCTCATACAGAACCTAGAGTCAATCCTCAGATTTCACAACAGAAGTGAAGAAGCAACTCTGGAAACCTGTCCCCTGACCTTTGTTCCACCACACACAAGTTGGACTCACACATACATAAACACACTCACCATAGTAAATAAAAATTGTCCAAGAAGCAACATCAGCACAATTGTCATTTTTGATAAATGATCTCCATTCTTACATGTCATGGGAAACAAAGGAAAATTACATCTCTAAAATGAGCAAGCAAAAAAGGAAAAGAAATTTCAGAATAGAAAGAAATCCATGAGAATCAACTTATTGCAAAACAAAAGGCCTTTAATGAATCTAGTCTTTATTCCTCGTGTACAAAACCAGGAAGTCAGTAAGACAAATTATGATTTTTCTGATAATGCCTTAGTAGACAAGCATGCCCTCCTCCACAGGAAGGATGCTAGCACTATTCTTAGTGTATCATTTCATCAGGAACATGGGGATAGAAAATAAATCAGGACTTGAGGTCTACACTGCCAAACCAGGTAGCCTCTGGTCACAGGCAGAAGCCTACTACTTGAAATGCAGCAAGGCTGGAATTGAAATGTGCTATAAATATAAGATACACAGCAGATTTTGAAGACTTAGTATAAAATGATGTGATGTATCTTTTCAATAATTTTACATTGACTAGATATAGAAATAAACCGTATTATTAAAATGAACTTTGGATATTTCTTTTCACTTCTTAAATGTGGTTTCTAGAAATTTTTAAATTACATATGTGGCTTACATTGTATTTCTTTTAGACAGCTCTGCTGCAGATGAAATTTTTACACTCCTTCTGGTAGGATATTCTATGCTAAGACTTCACTGTTAAAGTCTAAATAGGTCTTGCATCTTTGTCGGAGTAATGCAAAAATCTAAAAGCAGATATCCAAACAAAGTAGAGTGACACTGAATACCAACCTGATATTAATTACCTCTACATGCAAAAGAATATTATCAGCATCAACACTCATTTTGAGAAAATTAAATTTAAGTGGATTACTTAAAAGCATTTGGACTGACAAGAAGAAAGAAAAGTTCATGCCCAAAGTAAAATATTCTTTGCTGCAATTAAAATCTCAAGTTAATGGTGAACCTAATTTGACAAAAATCAGGTGTCTCGTTGTTTTAGTAATTTCACTGTTTTTGAAGATACTCCCTGGCACAGAGGTAAAATTAAGTCTCTTTAAATTACAAATAGCAATGTACCATTTTCTCAATTGTAACTAAACCAGAATTGGCAGGGTAACAACTCACAGAGATCCTATAATACTTTATGTCTGGAATAAAGACAGGACTCGTTTGAATTATAAAAGGTAAGGACATTTAATACTAAGCTATAGCTGAAAGGCAAATGCTTGCACAACATGTTATAGGAAGGGAGAAACATTCATGTACAATGGGGAGACTGAAGCATTTAGGGAATGGACACAATAATTCTCTAACACTGAACAAAAGCTTCAGTACTGGACTCAAACAGTTTAAATCTAGTTGGCTCAACCCCAAATGCCATGTTCTTAAGCACCACATATATCATCAAAGATGTAAATAGATATAACTTCTACACACACACACACACACACACACACACACACACACACACACACACACACACAAACACACCAGACACCCTGTGGTCAAATTGCTTGAGTAATTTACAACTGCTTCCTTATGAAGGGGTCCAGGATACATATTTGCAAAGTTATACTCACCTGCATCCTTTTGCCCTGCTAACTTTATCTCATACATCTCTTCTGTATAATTTATCTGAAGTATGTCTACATGAGCATATCTTAGAAAATCTGACACTGACACTGCATATAATACAGATATATTGTGCAATTTGAGAATTTTTCTCTCCTCCCAATTTACAAATGATAGTTATATTCAGCTATTAGGATTCAAACACAGAGGTAAAATTTTGATGGTAAACAGTAGAATCCAAATTTTCTGTCAAGAGAAGCACATTCTCTGATAGCACATTTAAACACTGACTTAGGGAAATTCATTACAATTCTGCATAGGCTTAGCTCCAATATTAGAAACATGCCTCTAGGCTCATTTATACAAGAATTTCTTATTCAGCATCTCAGCTGCACAGGTTTCCACACAGAAATGAGCAGGTACAAACGGTTAGGGCTTCATAATGAGTCAACATTAACATAATTACTTTCCATTTCATCTATTACAGTACACTGTTTGACTCTCTCATTTCTTTTCATTTCAATCATTCCTTTAGAACACCCACAAGGCCCTGTTAAAGAAATGAGACTTTAGAGGCTGTGCTATAGAAACTGAGGTGAGCTAAATAGTTTTGTAATTTTCCCTTAGAAATGATCAAACGTTGCACACTAACAGAAATGGTGTGGTTTTGTACTCTACTACAATATTTCTATCTCTTAAAACAATGTATACAATTAGATAATGACACGAAAGTTATTTACTCTGCCATCACAAAATCTGAGTATAAAATAAGAAGCCTATTTTGCTTGTGAACAAACAGACCTTAATCTTTCAAAGTTGTGCTGTCTACCACAGTTATCTCAGGGGCAATGTACTTACTATAATTACGTTGCCACTGCTGAAACAGTTTTTGAAAAGCCTTTTTTGGATGAAGAAATTATCTCCGGGGATAGTTTATCCAAATATACATCTCATTGCTTTATATTTTAAGGGCAGGGCATGATCAATTCGCTCATTTATCAAATGTAAAGCCAAAAAATTTTGCTATTCCCAAAGATTATTTCCACACTCCAAAGATCAAGATTTACTACCAGCACAAGTACTCAACAGAAACATTACTTGAGTTCAAAATAAGCCCCAAGCTCACCACAGAGGAACTAACTGGGTAGCTTACTTAAATTCGCAGTCAGAATCCCCCAACTTGAAAGTTGAAGATTATAGTGTCTACTGCCAGGCACATAATGAGGGAATCTGGTAAATAGGAGCATGTGAAATAGTAGTAGCATGGTGCCTGATAAGAATTAATGATCAGTAGGAAAATATATGAGACCCAGGTCCCAGCAAATCCCTGATCCTTAGACTCTACACTGTTCCTGAATGGCTAGCCCCAGAGCCTCAACCGAGTAAAAGAAACACATCCTAGATTCCGGGCCTGAGCCAAAGAAAGAGGCACTTTATTTGCAAATCTAGCGCCAGGGAAAAACACCCCATCTCTGAAACTAACTCTAAAAGAATAAACTTTGCCCCTAGAATCGGAACCTGTAAAAAAATTCTCCCAGGCCCTAAAATTGGAGCCTAACAGCTAAAAAGAACCACAGAAAGAAACACAGTTTGGCCCTGAAACTACAGCCATTTTTGCTCCTGACAGAAAACCAGCCAATCCTTGAGCAGGGAAAATCAACCAATCCCTGAGCAGTAAAGTAGTTACCCTCAGCCTATGGGTGTGAACGTTCCAGCCCAGGGAGATAGGGGAATAGTAACCTCAAGTCTAGAGGCATACCCTTTCCTGACCCCAGCTTAGGGAAGTAGTACACTCTAGTGTGGGAGCAACACTCCCCATAGATTTTAAATCTAGGAAAGTAGTAGCCCCTGGTTGAGGTGTCCCCCTGTCCCCCTGACTTTAGCAGGAGGCAGCCTCTTCCAATCTGTCAAGCCTGACTGTCCCTATCTTTCCACTGACCCTAGCCCATGGAGGCCCACCAGAAACCAGCAACACCTCACCACAAGGAAGAGGCCAATCAGAAATGAGTAAACAACTCCAGGTGCCTGCCTTATGAGACAACAATGTTGCAATTTTCCCTAGACGCAGTGCAGCCAACCAGCCCAGTCCAGATACCCGGGTTTGAGCCAATCCCAAGGTTGTAACTATGCAGTTTTGGAAGGCTTCAGCCAATCCCAAGGCTGTAACTATGCAGTTTTGGAAGGCTTCAGCCAATCCCAAGGCTGTAACTATGCAATTTTGGAGGGCTTGAGCAAATCCCAAACCTATAGCTAAGACAATTTGGAGTTCCCAAGCCTCTCCCTCCTGCCTGGCTACTATATAAACCCCCTTCTCTCTCTTCTCTGAGTCTCTCCTTCTCTGTTCTTGTCACTGCTGCTGCTGTTTCAGAAAGAAGGAGGGACCCGTGTTAACTTGCGAATAAAGACTCTATTTTTGCATTAGAGTGGATCTCAAGGTTATGATTCAGGTTTGTGGTTTGGGGCTTAACATATATTGTATTTGTATTGTAGAAAACAAAGTTTAAAAATCATGCATACAAAATCTAAGAATGGTCACAGTTTTGATGTACTGACAATGATCTTTTCCAATTAACACAATTATTCTAGGTATATGTCCTTCTACCCGCAATAATCAAGGAATATCACTGAAGGAAAAGACAGAGTTCAGGGAAGACTAGAGGAAAAAATTCTTCTAAATATGACAGGGGTATTGAACTCATGAATTCCCAAATCATCTGTGTTTGCTTACACAAAACTAACATTACAGCATGCATTGAGGAGGGATACCCAAGACCCGGCCCTATCTGAAATATTGGCAGATGGTCTTGAGAGAAGTGAGTCAATTTTATTTATGGGTGTGGTCCCTGGTAAGTTGACAATGCTGAAGTGGATGGCACACACCCATGAGTATATGAGCTGCAGCACTAATTAGACACAATGAGTTATAAAAAAAAAAAGTAAAAGAAAAAGGAACCAGGAAGAAATTGAGAGTTCACAGGTACAGCTTCCCTCTCAATAATATGATTACCTGAACAAGACCACCATGACAATACCAGTTGACTTGCCAATATGGACAGGGAAATTCCACATCATTCTACCCCTAGATGTTGATCTACTTGTGTTGAATGCCTGCTTGGAAATGGAGAATCAGTCTCCTTCAAGAAGTAGCTCCCACATAGGCTGTCCAATTCCAAGTGGTCAAACTTGTATACATGTACATACAAGAAAAAAATAAGTGGACTCAAGTTAACACGGGCCCCTCCTTCTTTCTGAAACAGCAGCATCAGTGACAAGAACAGAGAAGGAGAGACTCAGAGAAGAGAGAGAAGGGGGTTTATATAGTAGCCAGGCAGGAGGGAGAGGCTTGGGAACTCCAAATTGTCTTAGCTATAGGTGTGTGTATATATATTATATATGTGTGAGTGTATACATGTATATGTATGTGTGTACATATATATATATATATATATCTGTATATATATACATATATATGTATGTATTTCTGTATGTAACAGTAATAATAAAAGAATTCATTCATTAATTTGGAAGTCGGGACACAGGAGGAGTTGGAGTAGAGGTTGAAGTGACGTAGATCCAGTGGTCATGTGTAAAGTTAAAAAAAAAAAAAAAACAAAATTACCAAACTTAAAAAACAGATGACCTTGGGGTGGCTGGAGAGACGGCTCAGAGGATAAGAACATTAACTGCCCTTCCAGAGGCCCTGAGTTCAATTCCCAGTAACCACATCAGAACAATGTATACATAATGATAAAAGAAGAACTGAACTTGGGAACAGGATGTGGGGTGGAGGGTGGTGGCCAGGGAAGAGTTGAAGGGGAATAAATAGTTTGTATACATTTCTGAAATTTTCAAAAACTAACCTGAAATGTGTGTGTATGACTAAGTTTCATTCGTTCTTAAAAGTAGCATAGAATTTTATAACCAAAGTCCATTCCTCATTTTATTTAAAGAAATGTAATCAAAATTTAAAGCAGCTGATACTTCTGGGCACACTATATCAGTGAAAGAGAAATTAAAAACTCTGCTTCTCTCCATTAAGAAATTAATTGCTTATTTGTTTTTACATGTAGTCATGTCTAGCCTTTCATGTAAATCTGGGAGATTTGAACTCAGGTCCAATCCATAAGGAGTTACAATGATTAAATATTTGTTGGGTTTCTTTCTGTACTTTGTCCAAACCTGAGGACTCATTATTTTACCTGGAAGTTTGTAGCTGCTCTTTCAGATACACACACACACACACACACACACACACACACACACACACACACACACACACAAACACACACACACCAATCAGGATGTAATAATATGTAAACATGTTAAACTGTGAAGATATGTATAAAGGTCATTTGGAAATCTGTCATTGCCTAACATGCCTGATACTTCACATTTTCATATCCACATTTACCTAATTAAATTAAAAAGTAATTAAAGGTAAAATGGAAAATGCCTAAAATACTAATTAATATCGTCTCAGAGAAATTACTTTATTTTGGCATGTAAGAAAATGTAAGGAAAAGGATACATCACATATGTGTATTTTATTTTTTCTCAGTTTTACCTATAATATCTCTATCCCTTACTTTAAATATACCTTTAATACTGCTTCAAATAAAATTAATAATGTCTGTAATAGGAAGTTGAGAAAAACAGAGCTATCATGCAAAATAACACTTTGCCGTTCCTCCCTTCCTGCTCTGTAATGAGTATGAAGAATTAGTCTAGGTCAGCCTGATTACTTAGCCTATCAGAGAAAAGAAGAATAGTTAGTCATTAATTATATTCATTAAATTATGCAAAATCTGAGACGGTTTTGCTAATAAACTAAAGTATAAGTAGCTATATAATTATATGGAAATCAATATGCCTTTGAGAATGGTCATTTATCAAGAGAAAATTCATTCCATATCCAAACAGCATTTTATGAGTACCGTAAACTCTTGATACCAAAAATTTGCTAAATCATTAGATTATACAACCCTACCAGGCAAGAATTTAGAGCATAAATTGCTGCCTGGCTCTCAAGGTCTTTACCATAGCCATGGGTAAGATGTCATCATCAACAACAGTGGAGCAATTACAAAATCTAGCTCGCTGATCAGGTACTGTGTTTGCACACCACCTTTCTTGTACAACAGAAATCCTTCTATAGATCTTTCTGATTTAACTTTAGACCTGATAAGATAAGGAAAGTGTGATTACCAAATTCCCTTAGCTGCTTCTCATAGGGAAAGTAAAAAAAACCATCAAACATGAATTTCCATGCAAAACAGCAATCTTTAGGGGTTTTAATGCAGTTGTGCAGCCTCCTCCAGGAGCCACAAAAGAGAGGAGAGACCATGTTCTTTGTTTCAGAGACTCATTGTGGAGCGCATGAAATCACTTTGTACAGTAAAAGCACGTCGAGCCTACCATGTAATAATTATTCATAATCATGTTTTATTTCTCTTAATTTCTGGGATATATGCTCTGAATTGTATCAGTTTTCTCAAGACTATATTTATAAAACTTCTTTTCCTTTTTCTTTCTCAAGAGTACATTTTAATGTACAACTGAAGTGTCACATCTATTTCTCAGCAGAGCAAAGCAGTAAAATGTAAATTTCCTTGATATAAAGATATCTTGAGATTTTTATTCCTTATACACATTGTGGAAGACACGAATTAACTCCCTGAAGGTTTGCTCTGACACCTACCTGCATAAATAGCACATGTTCATCCGCACCCACACAAGCATGTACACATAGAAAACTACAAGATAAATAAGTAATGTAATTTTTCAAGAGAATCTGGAAACCTGTGTATGAGTTTTTTTCACTATGTTGATTTTGATGTGTATGTGGACATCAATGTGTGGTCATTTTCTTAAACATTAATTATGCACAAGCAGCTATTAAAAGAAAACCCAAAATAACTAGAAGCTTGAGGAGTGGAAGACGATGACACCTATTTCAAAATACTTCTTCATGATACAACCCAATTTGTATTCAACAAATAAAAAATAAAATACCAAGGAAAACAAGTGTATATATCTAAGACACTACAGAAAAATGTTAGAGGACGGTGATCTCTACCGACAAGAATACTTCTCCAATTATTTGCAGGTTATAAACAACCATATGTCTATATTTCTATCAAAGTAACTTGAGAAGAACAGTTAAATAAAACTTCTAACATTATCATTTAAAAATCATTTAATACTTTACTCTCCAAGAAGTACGAAAACTAAAACTTCTGAGCTAAGAAAAGCTCTGGAATAACTGCCAGGAACAAATTTATAAGGTCAGGCAAAGATCGCAAATATTTATTCAGAAATATATTATGCTACATGTCATATTACTATCCAAGTACAAAGTGATATAAAAATATTTCTGTGGTCTGCTCATACAGGCTTTTCAATTAACTACCCAGAAGTTTTGTTACTAGGAAACTTTGGCATATTAACCTCTTCTACCATTTTTCACCCTTCAGCATTGAGCTTGAAATGGGATGTATCTCAGTGGTAGAATGCTTGCCCAGCATGTCTGAGTCCCTTGCTTTGATACTCATCATCATCATCATCATCATCATCATCATCATCATCATCATCATCTCTCTCTCTGTCTCTCTGTCTCTCTGTCTCTCTCTCTCTCTCTCTCTCTCTCTCTCTCTCTCTCTCTCTCTCTCTCACACACACACACACACATACACACACCTCATACACACACATAAAAAGAATTATTTTACTTATTAAATTTCACATTGATAATCATACTTCAAAAATTCACTTAGTAGACCCTGTACACACCACTCATTGTTACATTAGTTACTTCTGTATTTGATATATATTACAAACCATCCCACCTCAATTAAACTGTAATAGTATTTGCTATGACCTCTTACCAAAGTATACATGAGGCAGTAAGGAAACAATTGTATTTTAGCTATGAAAGTAATATGTGAATGTTCAAAAGTAAAGCATATGTCAGGGTATAATGTAAAAGACAAATGCCTCACCAGGCATTGTGATACATATCTATAATCTAAGCTGCGCTACAAAGAAAGGACTAGCATAACTGGGCTACATAGTAAGACTAAATACATGCACATGCATATACACAAGTACACAAGTAGATGACACACACACACACACACACACACACACACACACACACACACACACTTGTAATTTATACACTTCCAAGAAAAAAATTATTAAAAATTTTATGTAGGTCTCATACTGTCTAACAGGTCTGTCAAGGATACCCTAAATATATAATGGTGATCCCATTATGACTATAAAGGGCCAAGCAGTGGTGATGTATACCTCTAATTCCAGCACTTAGGAGGCAGAGGCAGGCAGGTCTCTGAGTTCTAGGTCAGCCAGATCTACAAAGTGACTTCCTGGAGAGCCAGGGCTAAGAGAGAAGCTCTGGCAAAAATCAAACCAAAAGAAAAAAGGAAAGTAAGACTGTAATAGACTAGAAAACTTATCACCTAGGTATATAAAATATAATGTATTGCTAATGTTTGTGGTAATCTTGATATAAAAGAAAACCTATTATAATCCTACTTGTATGAAAAAACGACAAATACAAGGATGTAAAATACATAAGAAGTGGCTATTCATGGATTATAAAACTGCTATAATATATTATTATTGTTACTATACTGAAAACTACTTATTAATCAAAAGTTAACTGTAAAACAACATTAAGCAGGATTTTCAGGAGTTAATCTAGGAGAAGGCACTGTTGGCAGTGGAGACAGTGAATGTTATACATGTTATTCACCTATCAGCCTTCCATGAGAACAGTAAGTAGGTCACAGTGGTAGATGTTGATATTAAATTGACCTTGTCTAGGCCTGGGATAGTGTGGTTTTGCATTTTAGCTTTTAAAAATCAAAATAGTATAGAAAGAAAATACATTAAAAATAAGTACACTAGGAAGTCTAAGTCTAGGTTTGTCTAAGAATACTATAGAATATTCATAGGACAATGGGACCAGATAATGCCATATTTCAGTAATTAAATGATGCATGATGGTATATACATCCAATGAAACTATTCTTGTTACTTTGTACCTTTATTCCTAATATATTCCTAATATTGTTAAAGTGTCACTCACCCAAATTTCTGCTGTTCCTCCTTAAGAGGACAGGATTGTGTTTCCCTCCTCCTTAAAATCAGATGTAGCTAGGCACAGGAGACCACTTCCTAAATAGAACACCAGTAGCACAGACTCTGAGAGCAACAATTAATAAATGGGAACCCCTGAAACTGAGAAGTGTCTGTAAAGCAAAGAACATGGTCAACAAGACAAAATGCGCCCCCTACAGAATGGGAAAAGTTCTTCACCAACCCCACATCTGACAGAGGACTGGTGTCCAAAATATACAAAGAACTCAAGAAACTAGAAAGCAAATTGCCAAATAATTCAATAAAAATGAGTTACAGATCTAAATAGAGAATTCTCAACAGAACAATCTCAAATGGTGGAAAGGCACTTAAGGAAATGTTCAACATCCTTAGTCATCAGGGAAATGCAAATCAAAACCACTCTGAGATTCTACCTTACACTGATCAGAATGGCTAAAATAAAAAACACCAAAGACAGCTTATGCTGGAGATGCTGGTGAAAGTGCAAACGTGTACAGCTGCTGTGGATATCAGTGTGGTGGTTCCTCAGAAAATTAGGGATCAACCTACCTCAAGACCCTGCAATACCACTGTTGGGCATATACCCGAAGGAAGGAGGCACATTCACACCACAAAAACATTTGCTCAACTATGTTCATAGGAACATTATTTGTAATAGCCAGATCTTGGAAACAGCCTAGATGTCCCTCAATTGAATAATGGATAAAAAAAAATTGGATACATTTACACAATGGAGTACTACTCAGCAGTAAGAAACAATGACATCCTAAAATTCACAGGCAAATGGGCAGAACTAGAAAAAACCATCCTAAGTTAGGTAACCCAAAACCAGAATGACAAATACAGTATTACTGATACATAAGTGGATACCACAAATAAAGCAAAAGATACCCAGCCTACAATCCATAACCCCAGAGAAGCTTGAACGCTCTTCCAGAAACAGATGGAAGCAGATGCAGAAATCCACAACTAACCAATGGGCCATGTTCCTGGAGTACAATCAAAGTGAGGGAGGAGCAAATATATGAACAAAGGAGTCAAGACCATGATGGGGAAACTCACAGAACCAGCTGACCCGAGCTATTAAGAGATCACTGACTCAGGTCTGACAAATGGGTAACCTGCATAAGAACAAACTAAACTCCCTTTATATAGGTGATAATGGTGTGACTGAGACAATATATAAGGTCACTAGCAGTGGGTCCAAGACATAACACTAATATACAAATTTTATATGGAGCCCATTCTATATGGAGAAATACCATGCCCAGTCTAGACACAGGGGTGTGGGGGTAGAGACATGCCTTTGTCCTACTTCAACGGGATGATGGGACAGACCTAGTAGACTTGCTAGGGGAGGCCTCACCATCTCTGTGGAGCAGATGGGAGAAGGGGGAATTGAAGGGAATGGGAGGGAAGGAGGGAAGGGGAACTGGGATTAGAATGCTTAAAAAATTAATTAATTTTAAAAAATACAGCAAATAACCAAAGTAAAAAAAAAAACAAATCAGATGTAGTTCTCTGATGTAGCCAATGCAACATGAGTATAAGTGAAGGATGGTCTTTCCTAACATAAGTAGTAAGATGTCATTCAGTGTCTTGTTCTTCGTTTTGCTATATGTAGAGCATAAGATCCTGTATGAGCATAATATGAGCCAGAGACCTTCAGTGGCAGATGATGGCATGCTGCATTAGCAGAAAATAGCTGTGACACTGAGATTTGAAGTATGCTCTAGGTCATTCTCACTGATAGCAAATTCTAAAGGAGATTCGCATCTGCACATGCCCAACTACCTCATTAACTGAGACACTTCCAAAATAGCACTTTGATGAGTGATTATTCTAATTTGCTGGATCAATAAGTAGACTGTTTTTGTTTGCTTGGTCATTTGTATCTTTTGGAGTTTTTTTCTAACATACCAAAACTAGTGCTTTGAATGGGTTTAGATGCTACTAGGGCTTGAATGTGACTTTTCAGGGAGTTGGTCTACAACTGGAGGCATTGTTTTAGAAGCTGCAGAATCTTTAGCAGGTTGCGCCTAACTAGAGAAAGTGAAGAGCAATAATCAAGGGGGGGTTAGGGTTATAATTCAACTCTCTACCACCACCCACCCTCTATGCTTCTTGGTTTGGTACCAAGAAACAAACAGCTGCTGCAAACTCCCTGATCCACAGATGAAGCCCCAGTTGCCATGCTTTCCTTGCCATGATGAACTCTTTCCTCTCAAACTGTGCCCCGAAATAAATCCAGTCTTCCCTTAACATGATTCTGTGAGGTATTTTATCACAGCAAGGAGAAAGTAAGTAACACAGATGTTAAAGTACATTGAATTCTCACAAGTCTGTAAGATACGCTCTATTCTTACACAGTTTTACAGATAAGGAAAGTGAACCATATGGGGATTAAGCTGAAATTGTCCCCAAGTGCTCAGAGATAGTAAATGGCAGGGCCAGGACATGAACCCAGCCTTGACTTTACAGCCAATGCCTTTAATTGCGAAGTATATTGCTCTTCCAATTTTCAGAAAAACAGCAAATAAACAGGAAAGTAAACAATAAACAGTAATAGCTATGTGGACCACATTTTGACAGAGAACTATGTGGAGCCACTTTATGGTGGGAAGTTAGGAACAGCATCTTTAAGGAAGTAATGCTTGAGACCTGAAAAACAAGAAAAAGTCAGGCATGGAATAAGACAAGGGAAGAAGTATTAAAACCAAACGTATCTGATAGTACAAAGGTCCTAGGAGTGGAAATGACCTGGCATATTCCCGAATTAAAAAGGGTAGTGTGGCTGCAGCACCCTGAACCAAAGATAAAGTAAAGAAGACGTGGCTTGCCAATGCACTACTGAGGGACAAGATTACATCTGATATTCTTGTTCATACATCTTCACAAATTTGCATTCGACAAAAGCAGGGAATGAATCTCAAGGACTGGAATTATTGCGCCAAATTTTGGAAGGTGTCATGAAATTTCCCTCTAAAATGATAACAGGAAAGAAAGATGGTGCTAAGAAAAACACAGAGCTTGTCTCCCTCCATCACACTAACATGAAGCATTTCAAACGTCTGGCAATGTGATAGGTTTTCAGAAAAGGTTATGTCACTGCCGCTGCTTTCATCTACATTTATCTAATTTTGCTTGAACTTAAATTGTGTATACACACACACACACACACACACACACACACACACACGTATCTATGTATGTCATGTGTGTTTCTTTAGTTGTGACCTATCCAGAGGCAAAGAATGACATCTCTTAAGTTGGAATCTCAATTTGGTTACAATTGTTTTTTTCAAACAACAAATTTTGTATGTTAAGACCAGGAGCCCTCTGTCATATTTTCAATCTCTACTGTAGATGAAGATCCTCTTATCACTCAAATTTTAATGAGCTCAAAACTTCTTTGATCACACACTAAATTCCCATGGGTATTACATCTACTGTTGGGTCTCCTGTGTCAGTAATCTATTTGTCTACTCGTAAAAGAGAATCAAACTATTTAATTACTATATAGCTTCAAATATATATATATATATATATATATATATTATATATTATATATATAATATATATATCAGGACCATTACCCACTTACTGCATTTTTGACCCTGAGTTCTCCTGGATCTCTTCAAATGTTCTCTTCCAAGTAAAATTTCAGGAGTGGAGACATGGCTTAGCCATTAAAGGAAAGGCATGCAATCAGTTAAAATTTCACATCTTGTTGTCAGTCCCTAGAAATAATCCTATAGAAAAGTTATTGATAGTGATTCTTTCTTATTGTTATAATAAATAAGACTCACATTTGTTAATGACTGCTTAGGTCACTATTTGTTATGCATTTTATATCTATTATCAGATATTCATATAATTTTATGTATTCCTTTATAAAGTATATATTTCTCTAATCACAGTGGCAAATACACGTTGTCCTCTCCTTTCAGGAAAAGAGGGAAATGGGTCAATACTGGTAACCCTGGTAACAATAAACATCAAGATATTGCCTCTGATCTTAAAGGGAATTAATTAAGTAATTTCTCAGTATGCATAATAACTATATTGCTTTCAGGTAGCTACATTTATCATGAAAAAATAATTATTTTTGTATTATATTAATATATTTATTAAAAACACATGAAATATATCATAGGCCTTTTGCTAATACATACTGAAGTATTGTTACCATATTTGATTTATATACAACACCTATCATCTGTCTCCCATGAAGAACCCAAACATACCACTTAAATAATTTTCTTCAGAAAAATATGGTCTCATTACACCAAATTACACATACATATTTGCAAAAATAGCTATGGTTCTCTTTCTTATTCTCATAAATCACAACAATCTGTCTGATGATGAAAAGGGGAGTAGAGCAGAAGATTAGAAATCTCCATGATGTAAAAATGGAATTAAAATTTTACAACAAATGAAATAAATTTCCCACACTCATGGGATACTAGTGTCTTGTGAGATACTTATAAATATGTGTAATGACATCACCTAAGATATGGTGTAGTGAGTTAACTACAGATAATTAAGCATTCTATCATATGTTACTTCAAATTATGTATCATGACAATGTGTACTGTGATTTTCTAAAGAAGAAAGAAGGTTATAGCATGGAAAAATTCACTCCATTACCAACCAAACAACTCCTCTATCCATTTATAACAATATCACCTGAACCCTTGTATCCAAACACAACTACTATGTTCTTGCTGCTGGTAATAACTAAGACCCCTACCAGACAAAGAAATCTCCCTCTGACAAGAGAAAATGAAGCTGATGCAGTGAGAAATGCAGAGACGAGAAAAGCATTAGTTTTCCAGAGGCTACCTGACCTGGGATGCCACAGCTATTCTAATTGTAAATAGAGCATGTTCCTCTGTAGTGTTGTGTTCTAAAATATTCTTGTTTTTAAATCAAATTTCAAGATACATAAATGATACAAAGAACAGGCTTTGCAGGTTGCAATAATTTTGAAAGTATAAAGGGTCCTTAACACTAAAAATGTTGGAAAGACATAATTATTTTTTTCTATGAAGGCTTTGTCCCTCTCAAACAATTCTTTTTCTTTCCCCTGAATATTCTCCTTCCAGTTCTTTTAAGGTGTTCTTTTTGTTTTAACTTTACATGGTCTATTAACTTGGACTATGGTTTAATAGAATATAACAGATACAATAATCGTCCTTTGAAATAGCATCCTTAACACTACGACTTTGCTATTCACAATATGCTATACGAGATCTTCATTTTCTCTCTCTAAATTCTTAGCTATTTCTCCCTTGCTCAACAATAGTATATTCAGGTGTTTTCAAAAGTATTATACATCTCAAAAAAGCTGAGGAGCAGCTCAGTCCATAAAGTGCTTGCTGTGCAATTATGAGGGCCTATATTTGCTCTCCAGGTCCCATAGAAAAAGCCATGTGTGTTGGTGTCTATTTGTAATCTCAGTCCTTGGAAAAAATAGACAAGAAGACCATAGGGCTCACTGGCTAGTCAGCCTAACCTAACCAGTGAGTTCCAGGCCCTAGACTGTTGCAAAGAAAAATCAACAGCCAAAATTGACCTCTGAACCCCACACAAATGCACCAACATGTACACATATGTACATTTACATATTACTGACACAAGTACACAGAGAAACATGAAAACTAAATGAGGTTACTGTACAGAAACTATAGTTTATAGGTATGGATTGAAACCATGAATACACTCATTGATTAATATACATTAGCTGATACCTTGCTTTTTTCCTGGAAATGTTCTGTTTTAATACATCACTTTCTATTTTTATGCAAATATTGAAGTAAGAAAATTAGTCCCCAAATGTGCTCTTTAAAATGTGGGCTTAATAAAAATATTATGTTTCATGTATCATTAATAACTATTCTTTTTCAAACATTTAATCATTCCCCCATGTAATCCAAATACTACCTCTTTCCATCCAATAATTTGCATTATTCTACTTTCAGCTATCCAGCTCTATGACTTGGGCAAGATACTTCCCCTTAAGAGAAAGGTCACATTGGGATAAACGATGTATTCCAGCTCTAATATGCTGTCACATCAGTCATGTGCCATACCATCTCAGTTGGTCTAAGCCAGTGGTTTCTCAACCTGTGGGTTGTAACCCCTTTGAGTGTCAAAAGATGATTTTACAGGGGTCACCTAAGGCCATCACAAAACACAGATATATACATTACAATTCATAATAACAACAAAATTACAGTTATGAAGTAGTAACAAAATAATTTTATGGTTGGGTGCCACCACAACATGAGGAATTATAATAAAGGGTCACAGCATTAGGAAGATTGAAAAACCCTAGTCTAAGACAATCTCATGTGAGACAAACTGAATGAGAGAGAATGCTCAGTTTATATGGAAGAACACAGATTGACTCTGCCCTAAATGGCAGTTACTCAGCACTAGCAAACTGATATTAACATGCTATAATGATTGTTCCATTTTTTATCATTTAGTGGTGTCTTTTTTTTGTAACTCAGTACTCTGCTGCTACAAATACCTGAGATAAAAAGAATGTAGGAAGGAGGGGAAGTGGCAGGGAATAAGGGAAAGCAAGGGAGGGGGAAAAGTAATTATAAAGAAGGAACTATCATTTTGGCTGAGGTACCAGATGATTCAGTCCCTAGTCAGTTAGCTCTACTGCTTTTGGGAACTGGGCAAGAGCAAAGAACACCAATATGTTGTAAATGTGACTGCAAGAAGGTGCTCACATTGTTTACCAGGAAGCTAGAAGAGAGAGAAAGACCACAAAGACTGCTCAAGGACCTATTTTCAACCTGGTTCTACCTCCAACTTTCCACCAGTTTGCAATAAAAAAATAGTAAAAAAAAAAATAAGGAAAGCTAAGGTAGTCATCTAATAACAAGCTTTTGAGATTTTTGAAATGAAACTTTCATCTGATTTGGAAGACACTAGAAAGTATTTACTACTAGTGGAAGAAGGGAAGGTTTACTGTCATTACATATGAGAAACACTTACCAAACTAGTAAATACCTCTCATTAAGAGAGGCACCTAAGCAATACAATTGTGCTAGCTGGCATGCAGCATCCATTTGTAAAATGTGGTACACATTCATTTTTAAGCTTTCCATAAATAATTAGAGGACTCAATTCCTCACAAATGCAAATCCACTGGCATTTTTCCTGAATCACTCATGAGATGTATCTTTTGAGAAAAACCAAAAATGTGGAAGAAACATCCTGAAGAACATCTGTAGGGAAATTAATCCAGTCTACTGGTCCTTTACAACAACACAGGATGTTATCATCTCTTCCAGATTACATAAGCCAAAGATAACACTATGAAGCATTTATTTGTCTGTTTTTGAAGCACTATTGCCATGAACTTAGACAATGGGACTATTATTTGTAATACAAAGAGCAGATGGGAAGATGTTACCAGCTACCAGACTTGTTTCTGTTTTACTCTTCACATCTGTACCACACCATCTCATTTCCAAACAGTTCATCATTTAAGAACATAGAATCTCCCTCACATGAGCTCTTCTATTTTCTATGCCTAGTGCTCAGTTAAATTTCATCTGTTTGCACTATTTCCCCTTAGAAGGCATTGCTTTTACTTTCCCAGTCTACTAAAAAGAGACAAAATCCACCCAAAAACTATTTCTAAATGATAATTCCCCTTGAATTGACAATCATTATAGATTCTCTAAATACAACATCCCACATATAAAGTTGAAATAAATTACTAATATAATGGTGCATCTTAAATTGAAAACTAGACATGATGAAAGCAATAAGGCTATGAGATGGAAAGTATCAAGGAACACAGATTCCTGTTTTCCCTTCAAGTTAATAGGATACACATTGAACATACTTATATTGCTTATATCTGAACTTATTAACAGCTCCTTCATCCCTTTCCACTACATCAAAAAATAGAAAATATATTTCTTGTTTTCTGAATGAAATGGAATTTAAATAATAGCTCCCTTGGCAAAAAAAAAGACAGAGATGGAGAATTTATTAAATTTGTAATTGCTATATCATAAACATTATGAGAAAATAAAGATAATACAATCTAAGTACATTATCATTTATTTCCTCTTGTTTTATTTTAAATCGAATATGTGTACATTAAGGGAAATTTAGAAAATATAGTTAACACAAAATACAAAAATAAAAGTCACCATGTTTTCTCATCTGAAGAGAATTTCTATTAATATTTTGTCACATAATCTATCCTTTTTGGCCCTGTGCAAAATATTTTTAATTGATTTCATACTATATGCATTTTCTGTTTAATGTGTTCTGTTTAATATGTAATGAAAGGGGCTGGAGAGCTGTCTCAGCAGTTAAGAGCACTTGTTTTTGCACAGGGTTCAATTCCCAGCATCCACAGGACAGCTCACAACTATCCATAACACTGTGGTATATAGACATATATAGTTGCAAAACACTAAGAAACATAAATGTAAAATATTCAATATGTTATTAAAGTATCACATACAATTAAGTATATAGAATATCTTCAATTATGTAATAGTTTATCAATTAACATGTAATGACTTCTTAACTCATTTAAAACCTAGATTTTTTTTTACTATGAGAAAAATGTAACATTAAATATCCTTAGCTATCATTTTTGCTCATTTCCTTCTTTGGGAAATTTTTCTAGAAAGAGAATTTGGGGTGTCATTATAAACATTTCCATGGCTTCTATTTTCACACACAATTTTCTTTCAAGAAATGCACTGTCTCACAAATCATCCACTATTAGGGTATTAATTTCTTCAGCTGTATAACAACAAATACACAAAGGTATTCCTATATTATCATTTTTTCTAAATTTGCTTCAAATTCACCACATGTTCTTCAATACTGCATATTATTTACAAAAGGTCCCCTTTCATATAGACTAGAAATAAGAACTATTTTCTTTTAACACTTCTATTTTTATTTCTCCTTTTCTAAAGCCTTTTGTAGCCTCCAATCAAATAGCATTTACCTGGATTTCTCCCTAGTGTGTGTGTGTGTGTGTGTGTGTGTGTGTGTGTGTGTGTGTGTGTTGTGTGCAATTTTACCTTCACACCTAGCCTCTCAGTTGCTCTGACGAGTATGGAGAAAGGTATGATAAAGTGAATCTATTTCTAGTTTTCCAAAGACTTTCTTGATTTTCCAGCAATGAGTTGATCATTTAAAATATTCCTAATGATTTCTGAAGTGAGCAGAAGGTAAACTTTCAGGCTCTCTTGCTCTGAAATGTGTCATTACCACAGGTACAAAAGCAGCAGTCGTTGTGAATACCAGCATGTTTAGCTCCTTGCCTCCATACAATAAATATTACAATGTATGCTCAAAGATATCTAAACTATTCTTGAACTGGCACCTTCTGATTAATCAAACAGTACTAGGGAACAATTTCTAGGCTCAGCTTCCTTTTAGTCACATGTACAGTCGACAGCAAGCAAGAAGGTACTTGGAAGGTAAGTAGAGAAAAGCACATCATTGAGAAAATGAGATCTAATATTCTTCAGTTTTGATTGCTGTCATTACATAACAGTTATGTTTACATAATTGAGATAAATTTACAATATAAATACCATTTAATAGGAATCGGAAGGATTCTTAAAGCCAGAAAATGTCCCCAATTCCCATCTTTTATAAATTCTGTTTCCTTTATCGGCACAGGGTTCCACTATGTAGACCTGGTGGGCCTGGAACTCTCTATGTATGCCAGGCTGACACTCAACTCAGATCTACGGGCCTCTCTCTCCCATAATTAAAGATATGTACTACCAAGCCAGGCTGTCTTTCAGAAAATTTAAATGTATTTTATGATCTATATGCAATCTAACAAAGAGTAGTATAGAAACTTGCACAGTCATGACTAAGAAATTACAACTTGGTGTTATACATCATGATGTTTAAAAGCAGTCAAAACAATGTATTTGACAGAGAAATCTGAAAGAGACAAGAAAATTTTGCCTGTTGTGAGCCTTGAGTGTGGGAGACTTACTTGTATGTACACATGGTTTACAAAGCCTTAGAAAAAGAGTTAAGTGCAAGGTGGTGGTGGCTCAAGCCTTTAGTCACAGCACTCAGGAGGCAGAGGCAGGGGTATCTCTGTAAGCTAGAAGCCAGCCAGGTTCCAGGACAGCCAGGGCTGTTACACACAGAGACCCTGTCTCAAAAATAAATAAATAAATAAAAAGAATGAAAAATTTCAATGTACCTTTAAAATGTTTTTAGAGTGAAAATAGCATTTTAAGAGTCAAAATTCAGACCCAGTACAAGTATTAGTGACAGAAAATTTGTCAGTTACATCCAATCTCTCATTTTCGAAGACTACAAAAAGCTATGTATAGAGACACAAAGTCTCACAATGATGGAAAGATGAGTGATACTAGACTTAATATTGAAAAGTTACATTTCAACCATAGTGAAATTTGAAAGAATTCATCATTAAAAATTAAGAAGTGTTCATACATTCCTTTCAGTGTTTCTCCTATAATTTCAATCTTTAATAACAGCTCTCCATTATATAGATTTGTGCTTTCCAGTTTCAGCCATGCAAGTTCAATAGCACTATGAAATGCTTAATGGAAAAGTCATACCAATAAGCAATTTGTGCATTTTGGACCACCTGTATTGTAGTAGTTTTTACAGATGTACTGTTTTACTCTTAGTTCTTGTTAACCTCTTACTGAACCTAATTTAGAAACCAAAGTTTGTCAGGGGCATGTAAGTATGCATTGGAAGCACAGAATACATCTAAATGCCCAGCTGTCTAAGGGGCCAAGCGTCCACAGGGAGGTCACAGATTTCACCTCCAGTAGAAAAGAAACTATGGGACTTCAAAGACATGAAATGATTGACTCAGTAGACGTGAGACATGATCTGATCATCATTCACTGCATATCATGTAGCAAATGAGAAAGTTCTAGACTCCTGTCTGCACAGGGACTCTGTTATGAGGTCCGTCACAAAGCACTCTGTATCACCACATGTGAAGACATGAGACACTGAGATGGAAACTCATGCCAAAGGTTAGTCAGCTCTACAGCTTCACCCGGAGGAAAAAAAAAGAGCAAAGGATAAAACAAAACAAATATCCTAATATTTGAAAAAACAACACTTTTAAATCAATTTGTACATTGGCCAAATAGGCCTGGCTTCTGATTAACTGTGTGATCCTTATCACATGGTCCACAAACAGCTTTCACAATCATACCGACTTTCTTCCTCTTCTGTCACCATGTTAATGTCTTTCTAATGTTAAGGTCCTTTTAAATTAATTTCAACTTTCCTCTTAGCCTGAAAGAGACTTCCTATTCACATGGCTAATCTGTTCACATCATTCAGCTAACAGATATCCCTCTGACAACAGGCTTCTCTAAGTGCCAACATTTTCCATTCAATACACAGTGCCAGTTATGCCGGTATATAAAATAGGAATATAAATCAAATATAGACTGATGATATTATTGCCGTTAAAAAAAATTGGGTAAAGCAACAGTATAGAACCCAGAAATGAACTTTCTCACATAAACTCAACTAATATTGTACAAAAGTAGAATACACAATGGAGAAAGAATAGTCTCTTCCTTAAATAGAAACACATAATAGAAAATTATTCAGCCACATAAAAGGAAATCCTGTTATATTCTATAACAAGGATAAATGGGAGAATATTATGGTAACTGGAATTAGCTGACAGACAATTGCTATAGGGTACCATTTACAGGATGTACCCAAATCAGTCAAATTATTAATCAATTAATCAAAGCAGAAAGTAGAACCGTGGGTGCTAGATAATGAGTAAGCAAAAAGGAGTTCATTTTCAGTGATTTTATTCAGTCATGCTACATGAAAACCCTTTGAAAATATGTTGTATAGCAATGCATCTACAGCAATCAATTTTCTTTTGCATACTTAAAACATTATTAAAAGTGTAGATCTCATGATATGTGTTTGGGGCACAATACTCACATGCTAACCACATTAAAAAGTGCAAACACAGATTGCTACTCTGAAATAGGCAAGTTGTTTATTTTGGAAGAAGGAGGTTTCTCTTCAGTTATGACATGGAAGAAAAACAGTCTAGGAATAATGAGATATTCTCATTAAATAATTTGTAATGCAGTGTGCATTTAAGAGGGGACAGATTAAAGAAAACATACAGTCACAAAAACCCATCCATGTGCACACATAAATATATATTCATGTATATATACACACATATAGATTTATATTTATAGACAAAATTCACAGGCATAAGTGCTATGGACAAAAACTGAGAGAGACAGGAAGTGTCGTGAGGGAAGATTGTAATTTCCAAAGGGATGATTTGAAATAGGCTTCATTTGAGCAAAGCTGGAACAAAGAATGGACTATGGCAAAGAGGTATCCTATATAGTGGTTATTAAGTCTGCTTACATTTATTCATCATATCTGAGGGGACTGTATGTGCAAACCACTCAGCAGATGAATATTATAGCTAAGGATGACACAGTAACATTTGAATCCTTTGGTGATATGAAGGACTATGACCGGAAGAAACAATCCACTCTGAAAAAGTGCTCTGCCTGGGCTTTTGTGTGACTGTCACACAGGCGTTCAGAACAGAACACTGCCACCATCGCGCTAGCTCTCATGCAATCTGACTCAGACTGAAAATTCTCATCACCTTCAACCTGAACCGAGTTCTTGTGGAGCACTACCTTCTAATGTATAAATAGAAAGAGAGAGAATATAAGAAGGTTTATGGAAAATCTAGGCAAAGCATTGTATAGGTATTGTAATAGTGACTGTTTAGAAATATTACTCCTAATGTTATTATTATCTGTTGAGTGGAATAATTGTGGGTGTGTCTAGTTATGGAAAGAGGATGGTAGATGAGATCTTAGTGTGGCCTTCAAATCACACAGTATAGGAAATTATCTTTTCCAATTACGCAGAATCTGCCCTTGTGCTGACTTTCTCCATTATTCACCATCACTGTAACTGAGACACACGGAAAGCTTAGGAAGTGAAATTTGAAAAGACAGCTCTTTGTTCCACTGTTGTCACCTGCCATTGGAATAAATACAGATGTGCTTTTAGAGAAGGTTTGGTGATTGTTTTCTTTAAAAAGCTAATATTACTAATTTCTGCCACAGATAGTATTCTGATCTATCTGTGGAATTTCCCATTTACATATATATTATTTTGCTGGTATTTTTCTCTTTTCTATTATAATAATCCACCAGCGAGATTCAAGTAAGAACACCCAGAATTGTTTTACCCTAAGACAATTGATAAACATACAACTAGGCTGATACATTAGATTGTTACCTAATGACTTTTGGCAAATGTATCACATACCCAAAGCTACAGTTTCATACAAAATATTTTCACTCTCCTAAAATTTCACAGTCTCTGCTTATTTGTCCATCTATCCCTCTCCCCTCAGCATTAATCTTCTTTGCTGTGCTCATATTTTGCCTTTTGAAGTGTGTCACATAATTATAATTGTACAATATGTGGTCTTTTCAGATTTTATGGCTTGAAAGCCAATTTCTTTTTATCACTAAAAATCCCATTGAAGGACATCTTGTTGCTTCCATGTTTGGACAATTATTAAGAAAGCTACCAAAAGGTTTAAAGAGATGGCTCAGCGGTTAAGAGCACTGACTGCTCTTCCAGGTTCAATTCCCAGCACCCACATGCCAGTTCACAACTGTCTATTCCAGGGGATCTGGTATCTGGCAGAACACCAATTCATATAATATAAAAAATCAGTATTTTTTAAGAGAAAGCTGCCAAAAACATTGAGTGCAGGTTTTAATGTCTCTGTCTCTGTGTCTCTGTCTCTCACTGATTTTGCAATACTGAGGATTGAAACTAGAGCTTCCTGAATGTTATGCAAGTGAGAACTCTCCCACTAAATCACATCCCCAGGCCTAAGTGCAGGTGTCTGCATGGACAGAAGTTTTCAACCCAATTGAGCATATGATAAGAGTATGTTTAGTTTTGTAAGTAACAATCCAACTGTCTTTTTTATTTCTTTCTCTCCATTTTTATTTAAATTAGAAACAAGATTATTTTACATGTCAATCCCAGTTCCCTCTGCCTCCCCTCCTCCCCTACCCCCCTGACAACTAACACCCTACCTATCCTATACCCTTTAGTCAGCAGAGAAGGAGGAGTGATGAGCAAAGGGGTTCAGACCAGGCTGGTGAAACCCACAGAAATAGCTGACCTGAACAAGTTGGAACTCTTTGTCCCCAGACTGATAGCTGGGAAACCAGCATAGGACTGATCCAGACCCCCATGAACGTGGGTGTCAGTGAGGAGACCTCAAATCTATGGGGCCTTTGTAGTAGATCAGTTCTTATCCCTAGCATAGGAATAGACTTTGGGAGCCCATTCCACATAGAAGGATATTCCCTGAGCCTAGGCACAAGGGGGTGGCCCTAGACACTACTGCAAAGGATATGACAGATTCTGAAGACCCACTATGGAAGGCAACACCCAGAATTTTAATTTTAAAAATTGCATTTCATTGGTTATAGCTGTATATGACCCCAGTGTAATTTTCTGTTTTCTGTTAAAGTAGACAATACCGCATGTAAGTTGTATGTTCATCTATGCATGCATTTACGTGTATGCACATGGATTTGATGTGTGTGTGTGGGGTGTGTGTGTGTGTGTGTGTGTGTGTGTGTGTGTGTGTGTACATGCATTTTACGTCTGTCCCCATTGAAATCTAAATACAAGCTGTTAAAACCACACCTAAAATACAGAAAGGGCCAAATATATACTTACAATTTTGCTTAATTTCTATAATTACAACCAGGGGATTTACCTTGGTGTGATGCCGTTCTAGGTTGTATATCCAGGAAGGATAAAGTATTTCAGTGACACTCCAACTCCATGAGATAATGGCTTCCATATTTGAAAGTAACAATCTTACAAAGCAGACGCTTTCCTCAAAAGATTTAAGCTAAACTTGGAGCATTATCAGTGTCTGCCTCGAAAGACATGTTTTTTTTTTTCTTATTATCCAAAGCAATTACTTTTTCAAGATGATAATGATGACTTATTTATGTTGGATAAATTATTTTTAAATTTCAGCATGTATTTATAACTTTATTTTAGGAACACTATAAAGACTTGAACAATGGCCATTCTTTAACTAGAATGATCTATGGCTACATTTCTCTAATCTATAATTAACTTGCCCATCTACCAAAATTATGGTTGTAAAATGATTTACATTTATAGAACAAATATTAAAATTCATAGTATTTCATATTTAGAATATAACAATTCCTTTCCTAAAAAAGGATACATAAAGCTGGGCATTGGTGGTGCATGCCTTTAATCCCAGCACTCAGGATGGCAGAGACAGGTGGATCTCTTTGAGTTCAAGTCCAGCCTGGTCTACAGAGTGAGCTCCAGGACAGGCTCCAAAGCAATACAGAGAAACCCTGTCTCAAAAAAAACAAACAAAAAAAAGACATAAAATGTGAAGCTTTCACTCACCTTTCATTTAACCAATGGAAAGAAATTATTTTATTATTTGCTAATTTTCAGTGCTTAACAGAACACTTCTAGATTCTCTGTTTGCTACATGGTGAATCTGGGAGGTTGGGACTTTGATCTGGTGATTGTATGGGAAGACATGGACAGGCAATTATGATTATAATAAATTTACTTCAGATATTTTAAATTAATTTTATTTAATTAAAAACCATCTTATTTTACATACCAATTCCAGTTACCTCTCCCTCACATCCTCCCACTCCCCCCACAATCCCCTATCCCACCACCCGTCCACTCCTCAAGGAGGAGTGAGGCCTCTCATGGGGAATCATCAAAGTCTGTCCCATCATTTGGGGCAGAACCTAGGCCTTCCCCAGTGAATCTAGGCTTAGAGATTGTCCTTCCATAGGAAAGGGGCTCCCAAAGCTGACAGTGGAACCAGTATTTATTCTTAGTGTATGAATGAGCACTTTAGATATTTTAACTTGATGAGAGTTAGGGTCTACATGGTAAGACTGCAAAGTTAGTTGAAAGTCTAAAGATAAAAATGTTGGTGCATTGAGGCAAGGTAGAAAATTCATCCTTTGAACAAAATCTTCAGGAATCAGGCAAAATTATTGGGGCCGAAAGATATGACCATAAGAAACCAGAGAATATAAACCAGTAAGTAATATCAAAAAGTGTGAGGTAAACATTTGAGAAAAGACTTTTTGGGTTTAGACTCTAAAATAAAGTTCAAAGACAACATTCAAAAGACCATTAATAGAGGATGTATGCAGAAATTATGCTATTTAATATGTGCATGGTCTCCTTTTTTCTCTACGACTACACTAATGGTACTATCAGTCATATGTTGACAATAAAAATCAGCTCACTCTAGAAATCATACATACTATGGAGATTTTAAGAGACTAAGAATAACTGATTAAATCAGAGTCTACCATATTATATAAGATTTTCCACACTTTCTTTTGATTTGACCAAATATACATTAATATTCAGGATTACTAATGGTATGACATTAAAATGAAAACATCATTATATACTGTCTAATATCTAATTAGTCAGGAAAATATCTTGGAAAAATCACTATTGGTACAAGCAATGATAAGTTTATTTACTGGTGGAGCATTCAATTAATCTATGGTTTTAGAAAAGTTTTCAACATTCCTACTTGAACTTAGGCTTGCCCTATGATATATAATTTCTATATGCCAAATAGAAATGCACATTGATGTATAAAAGAGCAAATGTTATGAAGCTTGAGAGATAACTTAGCTACTAACAGCATTTTGACTTCTTGCAGCAACCACATAACAGCTCAAAACTATGTTTACCTCAAGTTCCAGGGGATTTAAAACCTTCTCATAACCTCTGTGGACACCACATGAACACTTGGTGAACAGACATCAAAGCAGGCAAGACACAATGCACATAAAATAAAATTACTGTAATAGTAATAATAATAATAACAACAACATATGTTGTAAGAGTATTCCAGGTAAAAGGAAAAACAAATGCCCGCCTATAGCTCAATGGGTTTGTTGACTGTAATCTAATCATACAATGAAATCTCCCACTATACCATTCATTTCTATACCATCTACAGCAGTCAACTTGAATGTTTGTGACAGAGACTAATGTGCCACAGAACCTACGATATTTAGCATCTATCCTTTTCTAGAAAAAAATGGCTAACTTCAGGTATAGACCAATATTTTTAATTTCAATTATATGAAACACAGGAAAGGCCATCACAAATCCATGAAAGCGGATGTTTTCGATGTTAAATTTTAAAACAGCTGAAAATACGAGTATTGTAAAGCAAATTAGTGCTTGCATTTGAATAGGTCAAAAGAATTGAGAAGTGATTTCAATGTTCATTTCTTAAATTGAGTGTTCATGGCACAGACATAGACATTTTGAAATAACTCATGGAGCTGTAGATTTATTATGGGGCCACTTTCTATGACTTTCATCAGTAAATCGGCTCTTAAAGTACTAAGAGGGATTATCATAATTAGTCATCCTTATAGTATAGGATGAGAAGAGTGAATTTTTTCACTATACATACTTCTATAAAACTTTTTTGGGGTTTGGAAATGCAAAATCAAAGCTACAAAATAGTACATCATTAAATATAAAAATCTTCATTGTTAAATACTTGTCTGTTTTTGTCAGCATTACCTAATACATTTAGGGTAATTAAGTGACAATCAACATTGCTCAGTATTTAGGGCCAACAAAACAAAACCCAATGCATTGCTGCTACGCTTATATGCTATCTAAAAAGTCCAATAATCTTGTGAAATTCTCTTGCTCTCTTCGTCTCATTTTTAAAATACAGTCTTAATTATCTTTGTCAGACTATAGCTGTTCTACATCCACTATCTTCAGTACTACAGTGCATGAACATGATGGTCTTAACCATCCCCTTGAGCTAATTCTCCTCCTTCTCAACGAGATAAAAGACTTCAGGAATTGAAAATGACATTAAAAAAATGGGGCCGGCATCGAGCAATTGTTGCTTAAAATAAAGATTTAAGAAAGAAGTGTTTTCTGCACAATTTAACTATGGCTTGCTGTAGCAAAGTTCTTTTGTGTGATGTCTAATACAACTCCCTAGAGTGCCTCCTTGCAACAAAACAATAATGCAGAGGTTTTGACAAAGTGCCCATCTCCCTATTGAGGGGTCATTATAGGATAATAGCTGTCTAAACTATATAATTCAATATCTAGTTAGTATTAGAATATCTGTTAATCAGTTTTGGAAGCTATGATGTTCAAAACTCAGAACAATATGTAAAACCTTCCTTGACCAAAGGGAATGACTAATCTTCTGTATGGCTTTGATAAGTTACAAGAAATAGGTTTATCTCAGAAGACTGGTTATGATTAATATGCAGTTCGTAAAGCTCCTTAGCTCTGTATGGTCTCTCTCTAACCGAATCTAATAAAGATAGGTCACGCATTTTTCATATTCCTTTTTCACCCATGACAGATCTCTAATAGGATTTATATGCATTTGATATTAATTGTATTGGGGACTGCACCAACTGCAATAATCCTTCACTTCTTTGCCTTTTTAAAGCTATACATAAATTACAAAAGTTTCCACTTTTGTTTGACTGCAGCTCTTTGCAACGATCAACCATATTAATGACAGAGAGGTAGAGAAAGATGGAGAACCACCTTACCTAGTTCACTGAAAGGCCAAATTAGATGAAAGGCTATAAACCCAGCTTTGAGAGCTGTTTAGCTACCCTCTCTCTTGTGTCAGAAGAGCTCGAGTATATAAGATCAGTGAAAGCCTGGCACTCTGAATTGGTGAGGAAAGGAAATGCTTTTAATAACCATCTCACAGAGGAGTACTGGCAGCAACCTGATGAAGTATTGCTTTTCTAACCATCTACAGAGACAACACAGGAAATGTAAAGATGAGACAGAGCTGCCTAGAATGAAAAACTGAGTGTCCTGGGGACTCGACCTAAAAGAGCGCTTAATTTTAGCTCTGAACTCCAAAGAGCCTTCACTTATTTCTTGGAGAAAAGAAATGCATCTTGTGAGACTATTCAAATTAAAATTGCAGTTAAGAGACATGGACAATTATATTTTCATATTCTATACTCCCCACTATGACATAAAGAGTTGAAATTTTCATTCTGCAAAGAGAGGATAGCAAGGGATTTGAGAAACTAATAAAATGTTGCTTTACACTCTATCAAAACACTTAGCTATCAGTGAAGAAAATCCAGTGGAAAAAAATGTAGGTCACAATTGTAATGTTCTTTCTACTTCAAAGAGACTACACACAAATTCAGCATGTAGACATCTCTCATAGATGTAGTCATCTTTTTTAAAAAACTAAATGGTATGACAGGTTAAACTTGAATGATCATCTCACAGATTTATACACAGGGGTGGCGGAGTGGGACATGTAATTATTGTCCCTACATTAAGAAAGTTTACTTTTAAAGTGTGACATTAAAGGAACAAATGAACACCAATTCAACAGTCTGTTAATTAAAGAGTAACAAGCAAACACACCTCATTCAATGAAAAAAAACCACACGAGGCACTTCTACTTCTGGCCATAAACAAGTACCTGTTAGTAGACTAGCCCTCCAACTGTAAACAAACAGAAAATCAGAGAAAATACATGAAACAACTGCTTTCAGACATTAGACAACAGGCTGCAGAGGGCTGTGATCCCTGAGAGAATGGAAACAAACTAAGCCAGACGTCCAGTGATCCAGGCTGTGTGTGTGTATTTTCCACAGTGCAGTGCAAGGTAAGGACGAAGCACAGTACTGCGGCGGAGCTGGAAAAGAGAAATGGGAGACCAGGGAGAATGGCGCAGCTTTGATTTATGAAGCATAGCACCAGAGAACACTACTAGAGACAGGCAAGACAGTCTACTTGAGATAATGCTGACTAGCAATCTGCACAAATATAAATGCGACTCCATTAGAAATGGGCAAATGGCTCCCAGAGAATAATAAATTCAACTACTACAGTTCGCACAGGGCTGAGACATTTGTGCTCTGATTAGAGTGAAGAGATCTCACCAAGCCTTTAGAGCAGTGGTTCTCAACCTGTGGGTTACAACTCCTCTGGGGTCACATGACCTTTTCATAGGGGGTCACCTAAGATCACTGGGAAAACACAGAGATTTACATTATGATTCTTACCAGTAGCAAAATTACAGTTATGAAGTAGCAAAGAAAATAATTTTATGGTAGAGGGTAGTCACCACAACATGAGAACTATATTAAAGAGTATTAAAGAGTCACAGCAATATCAAGGTTGAGAACTGCTGCTTTAGAAACTAGAAAAACACCACACTTCAAGAGTGCAACTGAATTAGCCATAGAACAAGTGTTATTTTAGATTCATACAAGCAAAGCTTTAAAACAAGTCTTAAAATTAACTGATGGGCATATAATAGAAATTTACTATTTGAGGCAATTAGTTCATATAGAGTTGCAGCATTTACCAAGCCCTGAATTAAATCTGAAGTGTGCTTAGAAAAACAAGAGACATGCTTTAAGATACATAACTTCAGGACCAGGTAGTGGTGGCGGCACGCCTTTAATCCCAGCATTTGGGAGGCGGACGCAGGCAGATCTCCGAGTTTGAGTTCAGCCTGGACTAGAGTGAGTTCCAGAACAGCCAGGGCTACATAGAAATATCATGTCTCAAAACACCAAAAAAATAAAGGAGAGGGAGAAAAATATGCAACTTCTAATAGTTAACAATACCATATTCCTATATCCCACAGCTAGAGAAAAAATAATATATTTCCAAATGAGCAGGAAGTTAGTCAGTGGAAATAAATGCAGACAGAGATAAGGGTAAAGTCATGGGCAAGAACTTTAAAGCTATTATTTGTGACTTTAATATTTAAAGAAAATGTATATACTATTAAGAGGAATGAAACTGGAAAAATATGGAATCATAGAGCAGGGAAATAATGCCCCACCTGCAACTAAATTCCAATGTATGTGTTTAATAGATGATACACTACAGTAGTGAAAAGAGTGAAATGAAAATAAGGGTCATGGAAAGTATCAATCCAAACCACACAAAAGGAAAGGAAAGTTTAAAAACTTAGGAGAACCTTAATGAAAGGAGGAGCACTACAAATCAGCTTTCTAGCTTAGCATGTGAGAACAACCTACCTTGCCAGGATATGGGAGGCTGAGGCAAGAGTATACCAAATTTGAAGCCAGCCTCAACTATGAGCAGAATATTACTTTCAAAATAGAATGAATAAAATAAAGAAATAAAAATATAAATTGTTCTTCTATAGAGAACTTTTCTAGCAAAGTGAAGAGATAGATAGATAGATAGATAGATAGATAGATAGATAGATAGATAGATAGATAGATAGATAGATAGATAGGCCAACCACTTGATGAAATAATGAACCATACTTTTTTAGATTTGATAAAAATCCATTAATCCAGAAATTTAAAAATCCAATGAGCCCAAACAGATTTAAACTTTTCATAAAAGAAAATGAAAGGCTTCTTTAATGCCAGTACTCAGGAGGCAGAGGCAGGCAGATGTCTGTGAGTTTGAAGCCAGCCTGGTCTACAAAGCTACACAGAGAAACCCTGTCTTGAAAAAATAATAAATGAAAGGCTTAAGGTATGGCTATTGGGGGCATGTTGCCCTAGCATTCCTGAAGACCTGAGTAAGATCCCAGCACTGTAAATAAATAAAGTTACAGTTATTTAACAAAAATATTAAAAGCATGTAGGATGAGAATAGAAGAGTAGTATCCAGAAATGATAGCTTGTTACATAGAAGAGAATGGAGCCTAAAAATGATTTCTGACTTTTCATTCATATCAATGAAAGCCAGAAAGAAATCAACACAGGACCATATTTCAAGGATCTAAGGAAAACATATCACTGAAAAGAAAAGAAAATATGTTAGAATTTTGTAGCTAGTGAAATGTCTTTCAAAGGTTAAGTTGAAAACAGTACAGATGAATACAAATATTCAATGCAAAATCCAATGCATAAATATTTGTACTATGAGAAACACTAAAGAAAGTAGGTATCAGGAACATACTGAAAGCCCACATAAAGGGATAAAGCATTATAGTAGGGTGCATTTAAAAGTGAAGTATGTAATAATATTCAGACCATAACAGAAGGATCCAAACTTTTGGCACTGGAATATAATGTTTTCATTTCTACAATTATGCAAGACTGCATTCATAGCTATCCTGGGATGTGCACAGCCTATGTGCATGCAGCTACCATGTTTAGTTTATAGTGTTTATTTTTCTTAAAACATAAATGACTAAAAATAATACAATGTACCATCAGGTATACAAGTAGAATACATAACAACAATACAAAAGTCAGGAGACAGGCAAGGCTCCAAAAAAAGGCAAATAACACCATTTAACACTAGCCTATTATGCCTGCCAGTGGTAGTGCATGCCTCTAATCCCAGCACTCTGGAGGCAGAGGCAGGCAGATCCTGTGAATTCAAGGCCAGGCTGATCTACAAAGTGAGTTCCAGGACAGCCAGAGCTCTTACACAGAGAAACCCTGTCTTGAAAAACAAAACAAAACAAAAGCTAACTTGTTTTAAGTTAAAGATCAGTATTATCCACCCAAAAGTAACCTTTGAAAGCCATAATTAAGAAGCATATATAATAAACCAATAGATGAGCTTTTATTAGGTACTTTTTAATGTACAGGAGGGCAAAATGAGTTAATTTAGTAAGTAATATATAATCCTACATATATACAAGACTAGTAACTGTTTTCAAAAACCAGAAGCAATAACCAATAAGACTACAGGACAAACAGGTAAATCTGCAATTATGGTCACTGACTTGATTATGCCTCATTCAATAACTGATAGGCAAATAGAAAATCAGTAAGAAAGTGAATGACTTGTACATTACCAAATGATAGCTAAAGGATGTATACAGAATGCTTAAACTGACTACAGACCTTAACATAATGTTTTCAGGAATATCTACAACATTAAACAAAACAGACTTCAGGCCATACTATGAAACTAGCTTCATATCCATGAAAATAACAAAGCTTTTATTTAATTTCCATCATTTTTTGTTTTTTTGTGGTGCTAATGAAACAACCCCCTACCTAGCAGAAACTCCTATAAGACCAAAGAGAAAACATGGAGGTCGGCACAAGTACTACTGCTGTAAACATCAGCTGATGTGGGAGATTGAATAGCATCTACAAAAAAAAGTTGCTTATGTCCAGAACCTACAGATGTGATCCTAGTTGGCCAAAGGGTCTCCATAAATGTAATTATGGATCTCAAAATGAGATCAACTTTACATCAATCTATCACTATGTTAGCGAGCCATAAATGCTATGAGAACTAATCCTGTTAAAGATACAAAAGAGGAGAGTCTCAACAGGAAAAGCATAAGACAATGTGAAGTTGGAAGCAGAGACAAGAATTGTCTCCCCAGACACAATAAAATGGATTTTCCCTTACAGCTACTTCTGGCCTTCAGAACCAAAAGAAAACGAGTTTCCATTGTTTTGCTGCCTGTTAGGGCCAACACTAGCAAATAGAATCCCATAAATGAGGGTAACTAATATACACATATTAAAGACACGTGTTATAACAGGGTGTAGTTACATCCACTGCAGTTCACACCAGCTTCAATTTGAATGGATGCAACTTATACCTTCATAGGAAAAAAGAATTATTTCCTTATTTTGAATTTGCCATGGATTGAACAAAAAATATTTTGCTATTTGAATGTTTCTTAATGAAGTTAAACTGGTCAACTCTTCCTTTTACCTGACCTGTGAGGATACAGCCAAGTCAGAAATGATACTTTATGATTTTTTAAAATTCATCCATTCAACATACCTTAACTGAAGCCTTTGTGTCTGGGTCTACTCAGCATTGAGGTGCTGCTACAGTGCATGTGATGAAACCTAACTCTCAAGGTAAAACTTCTAAGAGTTGGGGACCACTAAGAAAGGGACTATTTCAAGAGGATGGAGCTCTCATTAATGGGAATAGTATCCTTATAACAGACATAAAATGGGCTTCTTTACCTATTCTACCATGAGGATTAAGCAAAAATGGGTCATCTGTGAAACATCTTTGAGTCCTCAGTAACCAAAAACTTCGTTGAAGCCTTGATCTGGACTTTCTAATTATCACAACTACGAGCAACGATTTCTGTCAATGATGTTACATCATTTGTGCCATTTTGTTACAGAAGTCTGAATAAACTATTACAGATATATGAACAACATATTGTTTCTCTGTGTTTGTAACTCACCAGCTGTCTTATATCAACAGTTTCCCTCTGGTTTTTAAAAGCATGGCACTTAAATATTTTACAGTCCACCACATTGTTTTTTTTAATATACTCAAACATTATTTATGTTATGAAAGCACCTGTTACAGTTGAATGTTTGTGTCTTCCAAAAATTTGTATGTTAAACCCAAACAAGAATGTGATTTATTAGAAGGTAGGGCCTTTGGGAAGCAATTATCTTTTGATTGGGTCATTTGGGTACAGTACCGGTGATGAAATTTAGTTCATCTTATTAGGAAAATAAGAGATAGCAAAAATTCTTAACATTGCTATGTGATGAGGCACTGAAAAGTAGACAGTCTATAAACCGAGAAGGTCTTCACTAAACCATATGTGCTAGCATCATGACCCTAGACTCTCCATACTCTAGAACAAAAAAATATTTATCATTGAACCAGACAACATATTGCATTTTCTTCCCACAGTCCAAGATGACTAAGAAAACACACACACACAAGCATATGTGTATATGCCTATGCATGTGTATATCTTTCATGTACATCTTTTTTCTCTAAAGCAGACTATACATTTGGTTAAGAATTGAGATTCCATTTCTACCACATAATTTTAGCATCCTTACTGCTATGTTTTGCACATAAAAATATATAAAAGCACAAAATAACACACCCGCAGATTTTTCCTTAGCCTTGATTTATAATCCCCTAGTTAAGAGTTGAGAACAGGGATATTTTTTCTGCTCTAAATTTCCAACTTTCTGACATAACTTAGCTTGCTGATAAAATAACATATGGTATGGCTAGCAACAGAAAAGACTGAAGTTTCTATTCAAGAAACATAGATGTTTTCATTAAGATGTGAAATGATTATGTTGGCTACGGGGTGACAGCAGAGTAAAGTAAATTCCCAAGACTTTAACTTCAAGTAATATTTTCTTTCCTGTATCAATAACTCACTCTTTAGCCATGAATAGAGGAATGTGACAAAAGAATACAAGAATGGCAAGCATCCTTTTGCAGGGTCAAACCAGGGACTTGATATCAGATCAGGATTTGAGTTCTGATTCCTTCCACAACGTTTTAGGTAAGTTCCTTTGTCTATCTATCTAATCTTCATTTCCTTCATCTCAAAGAGTCTGAATACAAAAATCTGGGAGGATTAAATGAATTCAGGGTAAAGGGCGGGCACATACAGCAAGTAGCCTTTTACAAAGTTAATTTCTACTTCTCTAATAAAAATGGAAAATAAAGGCTATGAGCAAGGACTGGAGATTGTACAGTAGTCATCAGAAGTCATCAAACAGGAAGATCAATGGTCTTAGAATTTCTATTTAAATGTAAAAGTTCAAGTTGAGTGGGTATTCAGGGTTACACAAATAAAAGCTATTTTTTATAGTTATAACTACAGAAACAAAAAAATCTACAGAAACCTAAAAGCAAAGAAATAGTTAGGTCAATTATTATAGATTGGGAGAATGTATGGGATCGTTTCCCAAAGAAACAGAGGACAATTACTCACCTTCCTGGAAGTTCTACAAGAGTGTTAATAAAAAGGACACTGGAAAGAGGAGCTGGGGGACAGGGGGCAGAGTTCTTTCTTCTTTTCAATAGTACCTGCAACCAAACTCCTGGAACTCTCATGCTTTTCAGCTCTATTTTTCTTTCCCCTAAACTAAGCTAAAACAGAATCTCTATTCACATCAAATGGACCTCTAGGTTTGGTGGTGGTGGTGGTGGTGGTGGTGGTTGTGGTACTGGTTTGGTTTTGATATTATATTTTTGAAGATGGAGTATCAGCCAACTTCCTAACACTAAGCAATACTATGGACTATTGAAAATTATATACCTTTCTATAGCTTGTCATTGAAAGACAATGAAAATATGCTAGTGATTGACAATGAAAAATACCATCCAAACACAAAACTTAATATTGCTATGCCCACAACAGTAAAATCCAACTGATGTTTAATAGATTGTGATAGTTAGCTTTGATTGACAATTTGGTTGGTTATATTTAGGATCACCTAAGAAATCTCTGAGTATCTGTAAGGGAATTTGGGGGTAACTGAGGTAGGGAGACATATACTCAATGTGGGCAGCACAATCCCATGGGCTGGTGTCTTGAACTGAATAAAAAGGGGAAAGGGGGGACAGTGGTATTCATCTCTTTCTGCTTTGTGATTTGGGGTGAAATTAAGTAGCCTCTCATGCCTCCACTGCCAACCCATGCCACCAGAAGAGACTTCTAAAAATGTGATCCAAAATAAACCGTTTTCTAAAATTGCTTTTGGTCAGGAATTTGATCACAGAGGTAAGAAAGGTAACACATGGGAGAAGTTCTAGTCTCGTTTCTTGTTTTTATTATACAATGAGTATGACACGTATGTTAATGCATTGTTGTTTAAGTGAAGAAATACAAATACAAAGAAAAACTGAAGCCAAATGAACACCCATCATAGCATACACAATGGGAAGCAAAATGAAAATGGAATACAAGGGAGAGCAAACTCTTTCTATTCATCAATGTTTCTAAGATTTCAAAAACAGGCTTGCAAGGGTCTTTTCCTCTAACTGAAGCCAGGATATGGTATAAACTGGAATCCAATTGCTAAAAAAATAATTTTTATTATCTTCAGTAAAATCCTATTGCTGCTGAAACTATCACTGTGTGTAACAAAACTAGTTTGCATAAAAGGTAGTGGCCCTGTAACAGCCACATTATAAAGGAATTCTGCTTCAGTATATTATGTTTATTCATTGACAAGTATGCTTTTTTCAAAGCAACCAAACTCATTACTAATAATTTAACTAACACCTCCTTGGAGCCTAATTTAAAGTCACTTTCATTTCAAAATGTAATGAAACCAAAATAAAAAACATTACCAGGCCCACACACATAAACCTATTTTAAAATAGCTAAAACTTAAATAAATTAACATTGAAATGAACAAACTAAGTCTAAGTCTCCAAAGTTACATTAAATTTACATACTATTGAAATTATCCTTTTATAACAACTGAAGTGTTAAACTAACTGCAGTGTACACTTTCATACATATCACAAGATTCAAATTAACAAGAATATTCAATCTAATCTGATAGTAAAAGTAGCCCCAAACCTATGTTTTACAAGCAGTCCCAGTTTACATGATTACACCCTTAAATCTGTTTGTAAATCAGCTGAACATAAACACAAACAAACAAACAAAAATAAAAACACTGGTACATTTTCCCATTAAAATAGTTTAACCAATATATTTACTCAGGAGATCTTGTTCCTTTCCCCTTCTGGGGGGATCTGTGTATGCCTCTCTTAGGGTCCTCCTTGTTTCCTAGCTTCTCTGAAGTTATAGATTGTTGGCTGGTTATCCGTTGTTCTGTCTAATATCCATTTATGAGTGAATGCATACCATGTTTGTCTTTCTGTGTCTGGGTTACCTCACTCAGGATGGTTTCTTCTAGTTCCATCCATCTGCTTACGAATTTCAAGATGTCATTTTTTTTCTGCTGAATAGTACTCCGTTGTGTAAACGTACCACATTTTCTGTATCCATTCTTCAGTTAAGGTTGCTTCCAGTTTCTCTCTATTACAAATAATGCTGCTATGAACATAGTTGAACAGATGTCCTTGTGGTATGAATGTGCATCCTTTAGGTATATGCCTAAGATAGAATTGCTGGGAAATGGAAAGAACTCCCATGCTCTTGTATAGGTAGGATCTACATAGTAAAAATGGCAATCTTGCCAAGAACAATCTACAGATTCAATGCAATCCCCATCAAAATCTCAGCACAATTCTTCACAGAACTTGAAAGAACAATACCCAAATTCATATGGAAAACCAAAAAACCCAGGATAACCAAAAGAGTCCTGTACAATAAAGGAACACCCAGGGCCATCAAAACACCTGACTTCAAGCTCTACTATAGAGCTACAATAATCAAAACAGCTTAATATTGGCTAGTCCAATGGAATCGAATCAGAGACCCTGACATTAATCCACACACCCACGAACACCTGATTTTTGACAAAGAAGCTAAAATTATACAATGGAAAAAAGAAAGCATCTTCAACAAATGTTGTTGGCATAACTGGATGCTAACCAAAATATTTAATTACCAAGTCTACACAGAAAGATATATTTGAGCTATAAAAACGTGTACTATGGTAAAAACAAAGAAGCAGGAATTCCTGACCCCTTTGCAAATGATGGAGTCAAGATAAAGCCTTGTACTTTGCTGTTGTTTGGACGTGGTGTGATTGGGGTGGAGGTTGCTGTTTCAGCCTTTATTGCCAAAGATACCAAAAACAACAACAGTGCATTCTATCATTATGGAAGCTGGTTCCCTGTCTGCAAATAAGCAATCAAATATTGCTAGAAGAGAACGTGGCAAGAAAACCATGGAGACTACTAGTAAATATCACCAAAAACCTCATTTTTATAGCTCGGTGATTAAAAATAAGGGATAATAGTTTGCAATTCATTTATGACAGGGAGTTTCCCATACTGGAAGCCAAAAAAAGAAAAAAGAGTCAGCTTGCATTTGTTGCATATTCTAACATCCATAAGTAACTGTCTCCTATAGTAAGTAGAGTAAGCCTACCTTGCTGTCTTACCAAAGTGCTGGGGAGGAGGGGCGTTTAGACAGGGAGAACAATTGAGAGTTAATAGGTCACTGTCAGGCACACCTGACCTTGGACATTATAATTCCCTGTTGTAAATATGAACCTCTTGAACTGAAGATAATAATGATCACCTTCTAAGATTACTTACAATAAGGACAGAATGAGATCATCCATGAAAAACTTGTATTTATCACAATCCCTAAAACACAGTTTTAAAAAAAAGTCAGGAAACATTACCAGAGAGTTGCCTGGCAGACAGGCTGGGATAGGGACAGGCTTTTGTATAATGAAACAGACATCATTCCTCTCTTGTGTCATAAAAAACACTGCCAGCTCACCAGAAACATACATTCTGGGAATATGTAAAAAAAAAAAAATGCTTCCCCTCCCACCAGGGTTAAGGGACCTTTTATCTAATTTCTAGACTGAAGCACAATCCATTTTCCTACAGAGTTTTAAGATGTCCATGCCTCATGAAAATAATTTTTTAAACAATCTTGCAGGTAGCAAGTTATTTCCTTTGAAAATAAACCTCATAAATATTTATGTGAAGTCATGAGAGAACATGAAAAAATGTGTCCCAAATTACACCAAATATTTCTGCAATCCTTACTTGTTCACTTGGCATCATTACTCTGTAGTTGAACCTATGCATGCTTTTTATTATATTAAGTACTAAGGAAATCAAGGATACCTATTTTTCCATGAGCTTTCATAAAGAGAACCAAGTACAATGGGGTCTTTCATTCCCCATACCCAGTGATCCATAAATGTATGATCTGTATGTGAGAGCGTTTTTAAATAAAATAACTAAAAGGGAAGGGAGAGAAGCAATCTTGATGGAAACTTTTATAAAAGGTAGTAGACACAGGCTATACTGCTGGAGAGCATAATGAATCTTCTCTTGATGGCACCTCAGCAAGATCAGTTTCTAGTGTTTGTAATAATAGAGTAACGCCCTTCAAAACCATTGAAAACAGTGGGGCTGCTTGTCTCTTGGTACAATAACTAAAGACTACTATAGTTTTTATAGTTCTTCCTTTGCTGTTAGCTGTCACATCTCACTGTCAATAACATCTTTTTTTTTTCTTCTCAAAACATAAGATTAACTGGGTGAAAGCCTGAGTTGACATCCGCAAGTCACTAAGACATATTAAGTGTCTTCTTGTCCCAAATTTAAGTCAGAAAAAAGGGCAAGTAATGTTGCAAATGGTTGAAAACAGAATTCCTGATTTAAAAAAGGGGGGAGCTACGCCAAATATGGAACTGCCGTAATTGTAGTCCCCAAGGCATTCATGTAAAGCCTTGAAATCAGCAAACATGTTAGCACATAAAACTACACAAAGCAGTAATCAAAGATGGTTTTCTATCAATTACCATGGAAATATAGATACAGATATAGATATAGATAGAGATGTACAATTTTAAGACCATAATTTCTGATCTATGTATGCGAATCCCTGAGAGATAGCATGCACACATGCACGCACACACGCACGCAGACACACACACACACACACACACACACACACACACACACACACACACACACACACACGCCACATTCACAGATCTGAAATTAAGATCTTAACATTGCAGAATATGTGAAATTAAAACAACATGCCAAGACTTTCTGGAACTCTCTAATTTTCTTTGCTTTATTGTTTTCTTAGCTTCTGCCATATGAATAGCCCAACTCACCAACCAAAACAAAGAAATTTAAAGTCTGAATAAAAGTCAGTATAATATTATATGGCTCTAAGAAAAACTATCAAGCAAGAGTATGTCTAGCTGACTATATTTGCAAGAGGACATGGAGTATAAGCAACTATATTTTTAGCAAGCTGTAAAGCTCTAGCCAGGGCAGCAGGAAGTCAGGTATGTTTAGTGTACTCATAAAGCTTAACTAAGGAATTCAGCAATAATGCAAGTCAATGAACAGGTACTTAAACCACCAAAGCATTAGAGACATCTCTAATAAATAACCTGAGACCTTCATCATGCTGTCTAAAGATTAAGCATATGAGTGTAATTTAAAGTACTTTTAAAAAAAATGTCACACACTACAGTTTAATTCTCTTACCATCGATAGTATTCACACAAAGCCATGCTGCCAAAAAAGTTCACAGAACAAGTATAAGACTATCCTGTATGTAAGGCTTGCTTATAATGTTGGCTATTGGTAATAGTGTGGGAACCAGGATGTAGAATATATCCCAGGTTTCCTAAATATTAAAGTGAGGGTCACTATGTCTATTGATATGAAATAAAATGCTTAATGATGAAGATCTGCTTTGTATTGGGGAATCTGTATTTTTCCTAAAAGTTCAACTGAGCACCTATATAAATAGCCAAAAACGAAAACAAAGTAAAACAGCAACAACTAAAAGAACTTGGGGAACTAACTTTCTACTGGCCTTCCATGGACAAGACGGTCACACAGGTCACTCACATATTGCTATATTTTCACTACTGGGGAAGAGAGCTTTCTGTGTAACCTCTCTCAGGAGTCAGACAGCAAGCCAACCTACCCATGGATTCCTCTAGGACCTGCCTAGAGCTCGTCCCCCTTGGAATCAAGCAGTGTCTACTAGACTACACTAAGAATTTGTAACTGTTAATAAAACTAATCCCTCACTCTGGTGAGTCCTTTTAACACACCTTCCAATGAGGAGACTGCCATGGTAACACTTATGCCTATCATACATGTGATTGTGTTGAATACATATAAAAATAAATAATGAAAAATGATTCACACTTTGATCTGGCCCTGAGAATCCTTTGGGAAAGCATTCCAACAAGAAATATATGATGACTGTAGATTCAAAATTTTAATTATCATCAACTATTTTCCTTATAAAGTCAACAATTGGTTGCTGGTGATATAGAAATAAATATATGGCCCTTTTATGGAAGGGTTTACAGTATTAAAAGAACCCTGTGCACACTGACAAACTATGTTCTTGGAATTATCAGTTCCTGAAAGTTAAAAAAAGGAACAGACATCACCACATTCTCTGACATGTAATTTGACTTGCACAATTTACATGATTCTCTTTGGATAATAACAATGATATTATCATCTTTCAAACCCTAAGTCATAGCAGAATCATTCACTGCATGTGGTGGGGGCCTTACTAGAATTTATCAGCTATCAATGAAGGTATCGAACCCAGGGCAGAATTTATTTAGAATACAAACACAATCCTAACCCTCAATGATCACACAGTCTCCTAAAAGAGATAGGGTAGTAAATCAATCATTATAATTCCATATTAGAAGTGTGATAAGCTTAAAGTAAGTGAACTGACAACACAGATGGGGAGCATGCGACTTATCATCTTGACAATAGATACCATAAATGTTAGAAAACAAATGTGTGACAAAGTGCCAAAGATGCCAACACCCAAAAGACAGTCTGAAAATTACATATAAGGTTAGTGTTCCTACCTGTTATTTAAAGCAGTTGTGCATTTTCCTTTGAGTTATAAAATTAGAGAGGACATTTTAGAAACATGTAAGTTTACCTGATACAAAAGCTAGTATTAAATACCCTTTGAAAGAAGACACTATCGTTGTAATCAAGAACAGGATTGCTGAATAAATTATATTAGGATGGGTATATAGTCTCAAAAACATGTCATTTTGCATTTCCCCTATTGAAAAAAACATCTACCTTGAAAGATATGCTTCATTTTTACTTGGCATTATGCTGAAAACGGGGCTAATTTTTCAAACAATTTCCATTAAAATCAACAAAAAAACAATATTTATCGAGGGGAAATAAATCTTGAAATTACTTTTAATCACTTCATTAAATTTAAACCTCTTTACTTTAAAGAATGACAGATGTTTTCTTCTTTACACAGAAATATTACACTCTCCTATCTTTGAGGGCTTCAAAATATATATTAGTTCAAAATCCATTTCTTGGTTCCCACTGAGATTTAAATTACCTGAAACTAATAGCCTCACTGCAAGATTTCTATTGCATGGCTTGTAAGTTGAATTCACCAGCATGACATCTATGTTTTATATATGTAAATTCCACAGGTTTACTGTAAATTCATGACATTGACTACAGTGGTTTCCTAAAAGCTTGGTACTGCCACTGAAACAAATACACAAAATGAGACAGGAAGCATCCATAATTTTTCTTCTTGCCTATTTTATTGTGGCAATCATGGAAAGAATAGAGACAGTCTAAAGCACAAAAACCAAAATAGCAGCTGAAAGCACTATAAACTATATGAAAAAGAAATATTTGCATATAAATCAAAGGAAGCAATAAGGCTTACCTCATGGTACATAATAAAAAATTATTTTATTACAGAAGCTACTGCCTGCATTCTAGCCTCGATTATTACATTTTCCAAAATTTGGCATGGACAATATGAAAAGAAAATTTACTAACAATAATATATACAGAATTCACCAGGTTTTTCCTTTACCTTTTTAATTCTTCCTAATGCTATAAGAATCCTAGTATGCAGAACAAAACATAACTGTGAGTGAAGTAACAGGATTGGTGTCATCAGGCAAAAAGCACAGCCCAGGGAGATATGTTTCAGCTCTGGGCCCTCTCAGATGTAATTTCTGCAAGTATTTATTTCTTATGTTAACTAACTATGCAAATAACAATGTCATTGTTCATCAGTCCTATCTGCCACCAGTTACTCTCAGAAAATCTGCTTACAATCATAGTTATTTGTATAGATATAAGTAATTCCCGGTGGGAATTACCTGAGGCCCCTGTCTGCACAGCACTTTGATTACTCCCAGGTAATCAGGTAAGCACTTAAAGGCAGACAGCAACTTCTTCAGAAGTTGTCAAGGGGCTATTTAATTCATTGCAACTGCCAAATTCTTGATCACTACCACAATAAATAACTTCTTTTATACTACTGAAGGCTGTGAAGTTTCACTGATGGCAACAGAATTTAGTACCTTTCTATAAAAAGAGCCCTGTGGGTACAATGGTATCTTGGATCAATTGGTTTCTTCAACTGTCTTTAAAGACAGAGATTACTTCAAACTTGTGAAAAGTCATCACTTGACTCTTCCTCTCCTTGTTTTCTTGTAGCATTCACGGATTTTCTCTTCAGCTCCTCTACTTGCTTCAGCAATTCTAGTCCATCCTTGTGCTCTCTGATATATTCTTCTATTTTTAATTCTCTCCTTTCTGCTTTCCTGACCAAGAGAACCTGAAACTCTAGGGTTTGGCTTGTGCCTCCCATGTGAAGACTGCTATGTTTGAATATCTGCCACTCTAGAACCTATGTTCAATTTTAGGTGTTCCTCTGACCATGATTGACAGTGTAACCTATGGAAGGTGATAGGTCCATGAGGGTTCTGCCCTCCTTGGTGGGATGATACTATGATAAATCAGCAAATTCATCCTCCTTTCACCTCTCTGCCCTTTTTCTTTCAGGTTTATGAGAACAATTCATTCTGCCTCTCCAGAAGATGCAGTTAGACGGTCACATAGGATGCTAGCATTTTAATCTTGGACTTCCTATCCTCCAGAACAATAAAATAACTAAGTTTTTGCTCTTTATGAATTACTCATCCTTCACTATTCTGTTATTGCTGCACCAAACAGAAGATGTCAAAAACATGTGTGTTGATGTCCCAGTGTTTCAGTCTATTTTCTCGTTGCTTTGACAAAACACATAACATAGGCAACTTAAGGGGGAAAGATCTATTTTGGCTCATGGATTGAGAAGGCACATACAGAAAAGATAGGTGACTGTAGTGATGGGTCTATGGTAATGAAAGCATGAAGCTTCTTGCTCACATCTCCATGATCAGAAGACAGAGGCCGCAGGCTAGATGGTGACCCAAGCTACAGCCCAGAAGTTCTAGTTCACTCTTCTCAGCAGCTCATTTTCTCTAGAAAGACTCCACATCCCAAATGTTGCATAACATTCTAAAGCAAAGCCTCGAGGCGGGGACCAAGTATACCAACACATGAGCATGTGATGGACACCTTACATGCAAACCATAAAAGATCTCCATTCAATTATCAAGCTCATAGTCACTACCTCTACAGATAATTAGAAAACTCCTGAGCTAATTGGGAGCATGAGGGTAGAGGAGAGGGAGCTGCCACAATAACAGCAGGAGAAGAGTAGTAGAGGAAAGGAAATGGACGAGCAGAAATATGAGTTGGGGGAAGAATAGAGGAGAGAGAGCAGGATGAGAGATACCATATTAGAGGGAGCCACTATAGGTTCAAGAAAAGATCTGGAACTAGGGAGATGATCTGCAGAGACCTACAAGGATGACATGATCTGACAATCCAGGCAATGGTGGAGAGGATAACCTAAAAGCCCTTCCCCTAAAATGAGATTGATGACTTCTCTTTATGCCATCCTAGAGACCTCATCCAGTGGCTGATGGAAGCAGAGACAGACATCCACAGATACACACTGAGCTGAAATCTGGAATTTAATTAAAGAGAGGGAGGAATGAAGATCGAAGAGGTCTGTACCAGGTTGGAGAAACCCACAGAAAAACTTGGCCTGAACAAGGGAGAGCACATCGACACCAGATGCTGTCGGGGAGGCCAGTACAAGACTAATCCAGACCCCTGAACATGGATGTCAATAAGGAGGCGTCTGCACTCCAGGGAGTCTATGGTAGTAGATTAGTATTTTTCAGTGGTGTAAGAAGGGACTTTGAGAGCCCATCCCACTTGAAGGGATACATTCTTGCCCTGGACACATGGGAATGGGCCCAGGCCCAGCCCAGGAAGATTTGGTGGACTTTGCAGAGCCCCTGTTGAGGGCCCTACCCTGCCTGAGGAGTGGTGGGTGGATGGGGTAAGTGGTAGGTTGGGGGTGGGGGAGGAAGGATGGGGGTGAGGGGAGGGAGACGGAGAAGGGACTTACATGTGAAACAAGCTTGTTCCCTAACTTGAACTAATAAAAAAATTAAAAAAAAGAAAACTGATAACAGTTTCTCCAATTTGCATCTGCTACTAATGGCTTTGATACATCTACATGCTATTGATGCCAATGCTACCACTGAAAACCTCTACTCTTAATACTTCTTAGTTACTTGTTTTGTTTTGTTTTGTTTCTATCCAAAAAGGAAAGAGTTCTGGCATCAGTTACCAGCCTGCTCATGCCTAAGCTTTATCACCAAACCAGTAACATATAAATACGTAATTCCTAATTCTTACTAGACTGTGACTGAGCTTCACCTCATTCTTCTCCCATCTTGTCCTATTTTAGTCACAACTCACACATGCAAGGCTTTTTCCTCTACAATGTCACATCCTCACACACATACGTTCACACACCCTTCACTGTATAGTGGTATCTGTTCTGAATGTTTTACCAATATCACCGAATTTACCCTTGGTTTGCTAAGATTTCACTGTGGTCTGATTTTGTGCATTTGTCATGTAATTCTGTATCCTTTGCAGGAAAGAAAATACTTTAGGAGAATTTAATCTAACTGTATTTTTCAAATAAAATGTTACATTTATAAAGATATATTGAAACCTAGAGAATCATACCTATCCATCACTAGCATCTACCTGAGAGGACAGGAACTGATACCTACCTAGCAAATATACACATGAACATTCTAGTCTATCACAAGTCCAAGTAAACTTTCAACTTGAGGAACCATTTAACCTTTTTGGTTCCTACTATGCTCCCAATATCTATAAAAGTACCTGGCACATTCAGAAAGTACTAAATAAATATTTTTAAATAAATGACTAACAAAAAATACCGAAGTCATATGGCTTATAGATCATTGGATAACTACAGACAAGTCATAGAAGAGTCACACAATTGAAATTGGGAATATGTATGAGCATTTATATCACTGATGAATTGAATACATTTCAATAACATTAATTTTGTTTCTTAGACTATAAGTCTATGGGCTGGGAAGATGGCTCAGCAGGTAAGAGCACTTTCTGTGCAAGCATCAAGACCTGAGTTCAAATCTCAACTATTCATGTAAAAAGTTAAGTGTATTGATATGTATGCTTGTAATCTCAGGGCTGGGAGTGTTGGGGCGGGGAGACAGATCCGGTTGAAACTACTGGGAGCCCTAGGTTCAATTAATAAAGCAGAGAATGACAGAACAGGATACATAGTATCCTCATCTGGCCTCCATGTGCACAAACACACATGCACATCAACGTGTGTTCATATACCACACTCACACATACACACCACTGAAAAAACTATTTCAATAAATACAGTATATTACATCTTAATTTTAATTTCATCTCTTTCCACTTGACTGTTGCTCAATAAAATATTTATACTTGAGCTATTCTGCATACACACAGGACACTAAAGAACTAATAACTTACATTAGGAAAGTAGCTCAGTGGTTGAGTACTTCTACTGAATGGACAAAGCCATGGATTCAATTCCTAGTACTGCATAAAAAATAACTTACTGATGATTGTTCATTATATAAGGGAATTATCTCGTGTTTACCTTACCCATAAAAATGCTTATCTATGCTTCTGTAATTTATTTTCTTAATACTTTTTTTAGGAAAATAGTTTGAACATAAATCTGAAGGAAAAGAGAAAATGTGAATGAAAACTAATTTACCTTAAGAGAGAGCAAGTAACTCTTACATAATGAAACTTCAGGTATATTTTATCCTAATTACTCAGATTAGCATAATCTAAAGGACAGAACCCAAGACAGACACCCTAAAAAGAAAAGTGAAAGGGTTTAAAATGAACCAGTCGAATGGGTCAGGTAATGATGACACTCTCTATTAGAAGGAAAGAAATGGCAGTGCTGGGGAGGTAATTTTCCATCAGTTTGGAGTAAACAGAATAAGGGCTCTGAACTTTGGGCTAAACTTTAAGTAGAGCTCTCTTTTGTAAACATAATTTACTGAGCATGGCTGCAAATGTCTAGAATGAAGAAACTGCAAAGTTCTGAATAACAGAATGTAGTGTTTACCCACATTCCAGAAAACAGCACTGCAGATTACATTTCAAAAATAAATTTGGGCATATTTGTAAATTCATGCTTGATAATCAGAATGACAAACTCTTCTTAATGTCTAGACAGTAGTGAACCTTGAACAGGAAGATGACTGAAAACTTTACTCATTCAGTAGTGAGAATTCTCATGTCCAAAGAAGATTTTTCTAAGTAAATTTTAACTGGAGATCGTCACTGTAAGCAAAATAACCCAGAATCACAATCACAAACATTGACTGCTTTGTCTCATATATGGAAAGGATGTATAAATATAAAATACATATGAATAAGATACAAAAGTAAAAGGCCTAAAGGGAAGAAAAACAAGAGAGTAATGGTGGCAAGAAGCAAAATATTACATATTTTCGCTCATGCAGAATCTATATTGACAAAAAGTTAATACACACACACACACACACACACACACACACACACACACACACACACACACACACACACACACACCATGAAAACATAAGGTAAACTATTTGGAGGAAACAAGAGACCAGCAAGAGAGTGATGAATGGATGGGGAAGGACAGTATTAGGTGACAAAGATGAGCAAGGGGTGTATGTATGTGTGTATGAAATGTCATAATGAGACCCATTGTTTTGCAAACCAACTACAAATCTTAATATAGTCCCAGTTTTAAAAGGAGAATTTTGCCAGGCATGAAGACACACTCCTTTAATCCCAGCACCTAGAAGGCAAAGGCAAGAGGATCTTTGTGATTTTTGAAGCCATTCTGGTCACCATAATGAATTCAAGGACAGCTAGGACTCCATAGAGAGACCCTGTCTCAAAGGGAAAAAAAGTAGAATTTAATACTTAAAATATTCAAAAGGATTTTGCAGTAACCCATGTAAGTTCCATTTATAACTACAATGAATTAATGTTTCAAGTTGGGTCTTTTGCTACCTCAAGTTGTGCTGTGTACTTGTCGAATGTTTCATGTGGGTGACTATCAGAATGGCCGCTGGATTAAAGATAATATACACTACAAATGAAGCATACATTACTTATTTAATTTATTTATATGTTATTTTTAGTAAAAACATGAAAGGCATTCACAGACTAGCAATAAGTTGTGGCAGTGAATTTAAATAAGCAATGTATGAGAGCATAATGATTATTTTTTTAATTCAAACAGGAAGGGGAGGTTAATAAAATCCTATTTTACAGAAGAATGCCATATAACAAATGCAAAAATAAAGACAATATCAGAAAATCATTTTGTAGCAAAGCAAGTAATAAATGACTTGGAGCAAGAATTCCATCCACAGGTGTGAAAAATATACAAAATGTTGCTAAGTAATAGTTTACTTACATGATCTCAAAACATCCTATTTATCACTTATTAAATTCAAATATAAAGGACACTTACTCAGCACTTATGATGGGGCAGCAAATACCCATATCCCTCATGATAAGATGCTCTAAGGCCAAGAAGCACCTATGTAAAATCCTTACTAAAAATATTTGCCCTAAATTTAATCATGAAGATACAGATAAATCAAGGCTGGGAAACATTTTTCAAAGTAACTGACTTGGTTTCTTCAAAGTCTTAACAAAAACATATCGAATGCATCCAAACTGTTCTAGATTGAAGGAGATGAGGAAGATACAGACAATAAAGTTTAATCTTTAACTGTACTGTAAGAATATAATTATAATGACTACTAAGACCGTTGGGGAAATTTGAAAAATGGGCATAGTTGAATAACAGTATCATGTCAGTGGGGGAAAATACCTTAAATTTGATTATATGCACTGCTGATGTTGGAGAAGTTCCTTGCTCTTTGGTGATACATGTTTAAGCATGAAAGGTTGAAGTATAACAAATCAGCAACAAAGACTCCAAAAAATGGAAAAAGAAGGAGGAGGAAAAGACTGAAAAAGCAAATGTAGTATAATATAATGCTTTAACAAGAGACTGAGTGGGAGCTATATTCATTGTAGCATTGCAGTGATCTGGAAGCCCTGAAGTAAGTAAGAAAAGTTGGCAGGGAGTTCCTTACATATTCATAAAACAGACCAAACAAGTAACTATAGAATTATCAATCAATTCATTTAATCAAAACATTATCTGCCAAAATTCCAATCTCATTTTAACTCATTTCAAAAGTGATTAATTTGTTATACACAAAAAGCTTAGAAAATATTTTGGGTGATTTTAATCAACTTCCTGAAATGTGATAACTCAAAAATAAAATTAGAATTATGCATTTGTGTATTCACATACAATTTGATGTGACATTTTATAATTGGACTACATTAAAAACAAAAGCATGAAATTGTTTTAGCAGCTATTTCAGCCTAGTCATCTGTTTAATACAAGTAATTTTTCCAAATGAAAACCTTGCTTCATTTGGAATAGTAATTCAGCAGTACCTTCCCCACAAACAAGGAAAAGCAGGGCTTGCCAAATTTTGTCAAACTCTTTGATGCATTTCTGCTATTACTTACTGACCCCATACCTCTAGATTTGTCTTCAAATTACTTGTGCCTTGTAAATATGAAAATTTACATCTTGATGGCAATGTGTTTCATTTTAATTCAACAATAGACTAGGAAGCATGGCAATTTTTCATCAGGTTTCTCAAACTATACAGAAAAATACACTTAAAAACAAAGATGGACCATAGCTATTCAAATACTCAACTTTTCCAAAGATAAAATCACGCCATCACCAAACAAGGAGAAAATTGGTTCTGGATATTGAGTTTTCAGTAACTGTAATTAAGGGATTCAAGGGTGCCTGGGTTTATTACAATACTACTTTATTATCAAATATTTAATCTACCAAAAGTATTTTATCAGTTTATATCATTATAAAGTAAATATGCATTTCTGAAAGAAAACTGTATTGACTAAAAATTAGTATCAATTTTAATAACATAATAATGCAGCAAAGAAATGACTGTGTATAAATAAATTTACCAAAATATAATAACACTTCATATAAGGGGTATAGGATTGTGGGTCATTTTTAATTCCTATTCCAGTTTGCTAAATGTTGTTATGATAAACACCAGAACCAAAAGTAATTTCAGGAAGAAAGGGATCATCTCCTCTTACAGGTTATAGTTTATCATCAAGGCAGGAAGGAACCTGGAGACAGGAGCCCATACAGAGGCCATGGAGGAATGTGGCTTACTGGCTTGCTCCTTGTGGCTTGATCAGCCTGCATTCTTAAAGAACCCAGGACTACCAGTCCAGGGATGGCACTACCCACAGTGCATAGAGCCCTTGGACATCAATTAGGAATCAAGAAAATGTCCTACAGGCTTGTCCGTAAGGGGAATTTTCTCAATTACCATTCCTTCTTCCCAGATATGACTAGGTTGACAAAAAAGCTAACAAGCACATTTCCCTTTTTCAACTCCACTAGCTTTCAGATAATGCACTGTTTTTTTAAGGCAGTCTTTTAAATTAATACACAAAGTAGCATGTTTCATTTTCACACTTTTGTGAATATATGCCAGTATGTATTTTTTCATTCCCTAGGCTCATTTTCCCTCTCTTCCTCGTCCCCATCTTCTCATCGCAATTACATTGCCCTTACAAAGAAGAAAGGTAAAATTTTGAAGGCTTCTTTTAAATCATGTATTTAAAAGAATTTGGGGCTTTTATACTTATGTTCCTTTTTAAAAGAGGGAAAATTCTTAACTACTACCAGAAATCTGAAATTACTCTGTCAGAAACTTTGTCATTTCTCATTTTCTATGACATCAGTTTTAGAAAGTTATTAAACCCCTAATTTATGGAGTATTATAAGCAAGGAGTTCAGACTAAATAACGATGCCATGGCTGCACAGTTTAAAGATGGGTATTTTTCATATTTAGATGCCAGATTAGGGGATGACATCCATAGTTGCTTATGCCTTTTCATAAAGAAGCGACAGTAAACATAATCTTTAGCCAAAGAGCAATGTCAAAAATGTGAGATTTTACAAAGGATAAAAGCATAATTGGCTTCTAAAGAAGACACTAAGTAATGAAATGAATACATAAATGCATTATCAGCCAGCACTTGTAGTTCAACACATTTCTTTTGAAATGTGTATTAGGAACTACCATCAGAATTATCTCTTTAACTGGTTATTACTGTAATGGCTTAATATGTAGCATATTTGACAGTTTACAAGTGTTTCATAACTCCATCAGTATAGCAAAATACACATGGAGATGTGGACTAAAGAAAAATTAGTCTTTTAGCCCAAGTCACTGTGGCATAGAAAAAGTAAATCCCTGACAACAACAGGTCTTCAAAGTCCAAGAGCTATAATTTTTCCAGTTAAACATCAACTTTGTTTAATTAGCAATATTTAAATAAAATGCTAATGAACTCTCAAAAGACAAGGACCATGTATTAGCATGCATTAGACATAATTTAAATACTGTTGGCTGTAACAGAAATAAAATAATGAAGCATCCCTTTGTTCAACTGTTATAATTTCTGCATTAAGCATTCATTTTGTATGGAAGGTTTCCTGTAAGTATGATTCACTGTGTACAACATGCTGTGAGCAAACACAATCGGAGAAAGATTCTAAAGGAACAATCAGGACGCTTCTCGCTGGTGTGATGAAGAGCTAGTTTGAGAGAATGTTGGATAATGGGACAAGAATGACGTGGAAGGTGGACCCTTCCCAATATTCTTCACCCACATCTAAACTGAAGAAGGAGAACACTTACATAGACACATCTACACTCTGAGCGAAAGAAGAAAAAGAACATCGAGACAGGGTGGGTTACAAAGAAATACTTAACAGTTCTGAAGCCCCAATCTATAGACTGTACTCCCACCAAAAAAAAAGAAAGAAAAAGAAACAACAGTAAAAAAAAAATGACAGCTCTAACAGGATAACTTGAATTAGAAGAAGCTGAAAGGCCCCTTAAGCCTACAAGTGCCCTAGGAGAGTTCATGTGTAATAATGAACAACTTTCTTCAGTGTAGCAGAAAAGGTTATCAAGAAGAAAGATATTTCATTTTTTCTTTTTATTCTAAGGGGGGAAAGAGATTTTTATGATGCTGAACTTCATCTGCAAAGCATGAGCACTGTTTTTGAGAAGCATTATAAAATAACTAGAAGTCTTCTGATTTCAGTTCATATGCAGTCAACTTCACTTGAGTTATAAGAATGCAGTGAATGAACAGAAGTTACTAATTATTTTATTGCTGTTACAGGCTAGGGTATTTGAAAATGTCTAAGGTATACTAAGACATGGTCCTTGACCTCTGAGAGTTTATAAGCATTTTAATTAAATGTTAATTAAACAAAGCTAGTATTTAATTGAAATTAATTATAAAAGGCAGGAGTACATAAGATAGGTGAACATTTATTATATAAAACGCAAAAGGACAATGTTTTATTTCTTTCAGCATAGAAAAAATGGCTTCAAAAACTTATTGACCAATGATAGAAATGGAATTGCTTCCAGCGTGTATTTTTGGTCCCTAATGCAACAGTAATTTTGCACTTTTTCCTCCCACTGAAGTTGCATAACATCATCTGTTTACATGAATCAATGTTGCCAATTTGCAAATGACTACTCCAAAGCACAAAGATCATTCTTGCTCAATCATTGGGGCCCACAAAACAACAGGTGCAAAGAGGTATTTCATTCCATAAGATGCAGCATCTCCTGCACAGTATGAACAGACTAGAAATGGTTCCAACAGATTTAAGCAATGAATAATCTTTAAAAATACATGAGATATCCTTGTCTTGATGTATTTTGGGTCTTGTTGTTTTGTTGCATAAATCAGCTGGGCAAATGCTTTACCACTGAGCCAGGTTCCCAGATCCTCTGCATCCTACCCAAAACAAGTCTAATACACAAGCTTGCACACTGTTAAAGCATTAGAAACTGAGCAAGTAGCTAGTCATTGCAGTAATGAATGTGAAATTAGTGAAGACTAAAATGAGTGCTTTAATAGTGTTTGTGCAGTTCTTTAAAAGATCACTTATTATATGCCACCACTCAATAGTCTCGGGTCTTCTTTTCATCTTACTAACAAATGAGTTTTTCTACTTTATAGTTAAAAATAATGACATTGATTATTTTTATTCTGATCGAATGCAGATTTTTAATAAGATTGTTACCACCATCAAAACTAAATCTTTTACAGTAGCAACTATTCTACAATGTCTAAATCCGTTAGAAAAACACAATCAACTTGGAATATGAGAAAGCAATGTTTTATCATCATGAAGTAACTACTTCAAACTCCAATAATCAATGTTTTGTCTCCCCCTTCTGGACTACCTAATTATAGAAAGGAAAAAATAGGAAAATAAGATTTAATCTTTCCTCAAAGGATATGTTCAGAAAATTGGCGTGACTCGGGTATATTGTCAACATGAAGAAATCATTGAGGTACTATACTGTTAATAAACTAAATAAATAAATATTAAATGTAAAAATAGACTAACAGCTTGACAGCTCACAAAAGCATGCTGCCATGCTTAGCAATACTTTATGAATGCTACTAATAATAGAGGGTTTATTGCCAGATGCATAGAAAGAACATTGTAAACTTACTTAGAAACTGGCCATAAATCAATCACTCAGTCTCCATCTCAATGTCTCTCTCTTGCTGTCTTCACAGTGTCTCAAACTGTGGTGCAGGCTTAGCCTTGAGTTCTTATGGCTACTTCTGCATTACTTTCTTTACCATCCTGAATCCTAGAGACCTACCAGGCTCTCTTTTGGAACAAAACCCTGTAAATCACTCAATTAATGGAGACAATTCTCATAACCTGATTAGGGGCAAAAGTAACACACTGAGCCTTCACTACGATGAGCTTGTCCTTTGGACTGAGATTACTTAGAAAGATTACAAAAGGAAAAAAAAAAGTCAGGTTTTAACCATTTGAGATCGCCTATTTGAAAGACAACACACCAGACTAGGAAATACGTGTTGCCTTCTCTATGCTAACCCACCGAGTCACTGAAATGCACTCATGTCACTCCTGACTTAGTAAAGACAATAGAGCTTCAGTTTATGAGCTAGTGAAATATATTCAAATGATAACTGATCTCTTCTCATCAGCAAGGTACAGAAAGTATATTTTAAATAGCAAAAGCAGCAATCTGCAACAGTGAGCCCCATTATAAAAATCACTCTGTTAATGCTGTAAAACTAAAGAGAAGTCCTTGCATGGCCAGATTTTACTTCTGCTTTTGTGGTCTGAGCCATTTCTCCTTGATTTACGTGTCTAACTGAACTCATCATCTTGGACTCCAAACTTGGTCTTGCTCTTGACTTCTGTATGAATGCTCAAGTCATTTTAATCAGCCACGCTTGAAATTTCAGTCATTATTAAGGCACACATCTCCTGTGCCCTTTATATTCATTTGCTGAGACTGATATAGTTCACATCCAGTCTTCCTTACACTCTCGTCTATACCCTCCATTTAGTTCCTACTAACTACATTGCAGTTCAGAGTCATGACAACCCTGCAGAAACCACTTGCTTGAGCTCTCAGTCCTCAGTCTCTAACCTCTCCAAATCTACTACTGTGAGTCCTCCACAGCAGAAACCTCTGATTCTGTCATTCCAAGTCTCACAAACTCGCAGGGATGCCCAATGACTACTCAACTGGCAAGTCTTTCATACAGTTCTCCTAAAATGACCTCAGCATACCTTTCCAAGTTTAGGGACCTCTAGCTATACTTAAGTGTATGTGCAGCCATTGTAACTAGCTCTTAGCATTGGTTATTAAAAACCCCTTCCTGTCCTTTGCCCATCCCATGCTACCTACCCACTGTGTCCTCATTTCTATCCCTCAAACATTCCATGCCCCATCTTGCCTCAAGGCTTTGCACTTGACATTGTCTCTGGCTTCAAAGCTCTTCCCTAGATATCGGCATAGCTGTCTCCATTTTCACTGAGTTCTCACTTGCTCACATAGCTCGCCTGTTTAAAACAGTATATCCCTGATCACTGTGCTTCCTCCTCTTGCTCTCTTTTTACATTTTTCCTCCCATAGCACTTGCCAAAACCTGTCATAATATTTGATATGTGTCTTACTGTCTGTTTTCCCAACTAAAATGTTACTGCTGTGAGGACAACCTGTATAGTTTATCATGCTAACACTACAAGGAGGCCTAGAAATTACGACCTGTGTATGTAAATTGTGGTCCTCAGCTCCAGCTTTCTACAGGTCCTGTCAAGGTAGAGTGGAAAAGGTCCATTCACCAGAAAGACTGACCTGCCAGTTCCCTAAATGGGAGCTGAAGGCCTAGGTCTATATGGGCATTTCCAGGCTTTTGTTTCATCTTTCCCTCTAAGGCATAACACTGCTAAGGAAAGGGTGGAGACAGAATGAAACTGGCTCTCTCTCACCAATATTGGTATAAAAGGGGAAACAAAATTATTTTTCCACTTTCATGTATTTTGTGGCCTTTTGTCTGAATACATACATGTATTAGAATGCAAAGTCAGGCATTATGGTCAGGAGCTCTGGCAATATTACCAAGAACGTTGCCTGATATATGACAGGTACCTAATAACTCTGGGTTCTAAAAAGAAGTCATTGGGTGTGGCAGGGTATGCTTGTAATGGCAGTGTGTGAGAGATCACCACAGGAAGAGGAGAAGTAAAAGGCCAGCCTTGGGTACATGAAACCCTGTATCTAACTGTCAGAGAAAATGAATGCATGCTAAATTAGGCATTTTTTCTTCTGATAGAGGATCTTACTGTGTAGCTCTGGCTGGCCTGGAGCTAGATATGTAGACCAGGATGGCCCTGAACTCAAGACACTCACCTGCCTCTGCCTTATATGTTGTGAAATTGAGCGCCTTCACCACCATGTCTGGCCATAAGTCAGCTATTTAAATTCTGCTGTTTCCATAGGTAAAACAAACACTACTAAAGTCCCTGTTGCTGCCCTAGTCATTGATCTATTTATTATACTAAAGTTATCTATGTTTAACCCTATAAGGTCTAATCATTATAGTTATAATTTTATGTGTTTTTTTATTATTTGACTTTTATTTTAATTAGAAAGATTATTTTACATGTTAATTCCATGTCCCTCTCCCTCCCCTACTCCCCTGCCACCCCCAAACTTATACCCTACCTATCCCATACCTTTCTGCTCCCCAGGGAGGGTGAGGCCTTCCGTAGGGGGTCTTCAAAATCTGTCATATCCTTTGGAATAGGGCCTAGACCCACCCACTTGTGTCTAGGCTCAGGGAGTATAACTCCATGTGGGATGGGCTCCCAGCCCTGTGTCCTGTGTCAGATGTGGGGATGCTGAACATCTTTTCCCAATCTGTGGGCTGTCATTTTGTCTTGTTGACTGTGTCCTTTGCCTTGCAGAAGCTTCTCAGTTTCAGGAGGTTCCATTTATTAATTGTTGATCTCAGTGTCTGTGCTACTGGTGTTATATTCAGGAAGCAGTCTCCTGCACCAATTCGTTCAATGGTGTTTCCTACTTTCTGTTCTAATAAGTTCAGTGTGGCTGGATTTATGTTGAGGTCCTTGATCCAATTGGACTTAAGTTTTGTGCATGGGGACAGACATGGATCTATCTGTAGTCTTCTACATGCCAGCATCCAGTTATGCAAAAGTATCGTGTATAATCAGGTCAATTGTTCCTTTTTCCTTATAGAAGAATGCTTACTTTTTTTATTAGTTCAAATTAGGAACAAGCTTGTTTCACATGTCAATCCCTTCTCCCTCTCCTTCTCCTCATCCACACCCCTCCTAACCCACCCCGACCTACCCCCCACCCAATCCAACCTCCACTCCCCAGGCAGGGTAGGGCCCTCCACAGGGGCTCCGCAAAGTCCACCACATCATCCTGGGCTGGGGCTGGACCTTTCACCATGTGTCCAGGGCAAGAGTGCATCCCTTCACGTGGGATGGGCTCTCAAAGTCCCTTCTTACATCAGGGAAAAATACTAATCCACCACCAGGGGCCTCCTAGAATGCAAAGGCCTCCTCATTGACATCCATGTTCAGGGATCTGGATCAGTCCTGTACTGGCCTCCAAGACAGCATCTGGGGTCGATGTGCTCCCCCTTGTTCAGGCCAGCTGTTTCTGTGGTTTTCACCAGCCTGGTACCGACCCCTTCACTCTTCATTCCTCCCTCTCTGCAACTAAGTTCCAGAGTTCAGTTCAGTGTATATCTGTGGATGTCTACCTCTGCTTCCATCAGCCACTGGATGAGGTCTCTAGGATGGCATGAAAAAGTAGTCATCAATCTCATTTTAGGGGAAAGGCGTTTAGGTTATCCTCTCTACCATTGCCTGGATTGTCCATTCATGTCATCCTTATAGGTCTCTGGAAATCTCCCTAGTGCCAGATCTCTCCTTGGACCTAAAATGGCTCCCTCTAATGTGGTATCCCTCATCCTGCTCTCCTCTATTCTTCCCCCAACTCAGTATTTCTGCTCCTCCATTTCTTGCTCTCCTCTCCCCTTCTCCTGCTCTCATTCTGGCAGCTCCCTCTCCCCTAGCCTCATGCTCCTAATTATCTCAGGAGTTCCTGCCCCTTCCCATTCCTGGGGTCCATGCATTTATCCTCTAGAGTCCTTCATGTTTCCTAATTTCTTTGGTGAAGAGGATCGTAGGCTGGTAATCCTTTGCTCTATGTCTAAAATTCATATATGAGTAAGTACATACCATGTTTGTCTTTGTCTTTTTGTGACTAGGTTACTTCAGTCAGGATGATTTCTTCTAGTTCCATCCATTTGCCTGTGAATTTCAAGATTCCATTGCTTTTTTTCTGCTGAGTAGTACTCCATTGTATAAATGTACCACATTTTCTCTATCCAGTCTTCAGTTGAGGGGCATCTAGGTGGCTTCCAGGTTCTGGCTATTACAAACAATGCTGCTATGAACATGGTTGAACATATGTCCTTGTTGTATGGATGTGCATTATTTGGGTATACACCCAAGAGAGGAATTGCTGGATCTTGAGGTAGACTGATTCCCATTTTTCTGAGCAACCGCCATACTGATTTCCAGAGTGGTCTTACAAGTTCGCACTCCCACCAGCAATGGAGGAGTGTTCCTTTTTCTCCACATCCTCTCCAGCATAGATTGTCATTGGTGTTTTTGATTTTAGCCATTCTGACAGGTGTGAGGTGGTATCTCAGAGTTGTTTTGAGTTGCATTTCTCTGATAGCCAAGGATTTTGAGCACTTTCTTAAGTGTCTTTCAGCCATTTCAGATTCCTCTGTTGAGAATTCCCTATTTAGTTCTGCACCCCACTTTTTAATTTCATTGTTTGGTGTTTTGGTGGCTAGCTTCTTGAGTTCAATGTATATTTTGGAAATCAGCCCCCTGTCAGTTGGCGAAGATCTTTTCCCATTCTCTGGACTGTTGTTTTGTCTTACTGACCATGTCCTTTGCCTTACAGAAGCTTCTCAGTTTCAGGAGGTTCCATTTATTAATTGCAGATTTCAATGTCTGCTACTGGTGTAATGTTCAGAAAGCAGTCTCCTGTGCCAATTCGATCAAGGGTATCTCCCACTTTCTCTTCTAGAAGATTCAGTGTGGCCGGATTTATGTTGAGATCTTTGATCCATTTGCACTTCAGTTTTGTGTTTGGTGACAGGTATGGATCTATCTGCAATCTTCTCCATGTCTGAATCAAGTTGTGCCAGCACCATTTGTTGAAGATGCTATCTTTCTTCCATTGTATAGATTTAGCATCTTTGTCAAAAATAAGGTGTTCATAGGTGTGTGGGTTAATATCAGGGATTTCAATTCTATTCCATTTGTCTATCTGTCTATTTTTGTGCCAATACCAAGCTGTTTTCAGAACTATGGCTCTATAATAGAGCTTGAAGTCAGGGATGGTGATGCCACCAGAAGATCCTTTATTGTACAGAGTTGTTTTGGCTATCCTGAGTTTTTTTTGTTTTTCCATATAAAGTTGAGTATTGTTCTTTCAAAGTCTGTGAAGAACTGTGTTGGGATTTTGATGGGGATTGCATTCACTCTGTACATTACTTTTGGCAAGATTGCCATTTTTACTATGTTGATTCTACCTATCCAAGAGCATGGGAGATCTTTCCATTTTCTGGTATCTTCTTTAATTTCTTTCTTTAAAGACTCAAAGTTCTTACTGCACAGGTCTTTTACTTTTTTGGTTAGCATTACCCCAAGATATTTTATATTGTTTGTGGATATTGTGAAGGGTGATGTTTCTCTGATTTCTTTCTCATTGCATTTATCATCTGTATAAAGTATGTCTACTGATTTTTTTGAGGTAATTTTGTATCCAGCTACTTTGCTGAAGGTGTTTATCAGCTGTAGGAGTTCCCTGGCAGAGTTTTTTGGGTCACATATGTAGACTAGCATATCATCTGCAAATACTGAAAGTTTGACTTCTTCCTTTCCAATTTGTATACCTTTGATCTCCTTTTGTTGTCTGATTGCTCAAACTAGAACTTCAAGTACAATATTGAAGAGATATGGAGAGAGTGGACAGCCTTGTCTTGTTCCTGATTCTAGAGGAATCACTTTGAGTTTCTCTCCATTCAGTTGATGTTGGCTTCTGGTTTGGTGTATATTGCTTTTATCATGTTTAGATATGTTCCTGTTATTCCTGTTCTCTCCAAGATCTTTATCATGAAGGGGTGTTGGATTTTGTTATAGGATTTTTCAGCATCTAGTGAGAAGATCATGTGGTTTTTAGAAGAATGCTTACTTTTATGTGTGTGGATAAAGGATTCCTGGCTTGCAGGAAATCAAGTCAATTATCTAAATCTGTTTTATTTGAGGTGTGATTAAACAATAAAACATATTCTACCAAAACACAAAGTTCTACCACATTTATTAGAACTAGAATCCCCCAAATTCATCATTCAGTTCTACCCAGTTCTACCTCTATTTGACCCCAAATTCTCTGCAACTTTTAGAGAGGTAATGGAAGACATTTTATCATTTTCCCATCATAGACAGAATCTATAGAAAATCTTCAACTATTTTAGTGACTTTAAAATTAATGTGTCAGTATTAACTTGAGACCACATAGGAGGGTTTCTATTGTTTTTGTTGTTGCTGCTGGTGTTGTTTTGCATTTTTCTCAAAGCCTAGCAATAATACACACCAAATAACATACAGCTTCCAATAAAGAGATAAAGCCTTTTTTTGAATTTTCAGAAAAATCCTTCCCACCATTTTTTTCCGAGACAGGGTCTCACTATGTTGTGAATACCTGGCTGTCCTCAAACTAGCACTGTAGACCAGGGCAGCCTCAAACTGTCAGAGATCCACCTGCTTCTGTCTTCTGAGTGCTGGGATAAAAGGTGTGTGTCACCACTGCCTAGCCTTCCCATCATTCTTGACCAAGAAATAATTGCACCCATACCTTTAAACCTACAAACAGCATATATCTTGTATGCTTAGAAAAAAATACTTCATGATCTTAATTTTAGTTTAAAAAGTTATTGCTATGTTTTATACTTTCAAAACATGTTTACATAACAATCATAATTAATGAAAGGATAAACTGGACATATGACTGAAGTATTATAGTTTGAGTATATTAAATACAAATAGTCCACTGAAACCTATCCTGAACTTAGTATTTTCATTTCAAAATGGGAAGTCTGAAGTTCATATATGATCTGTAAATTACTCAAGATCATACAGGCCTTATGCACCAACAGAGTCTGAAACTGGACCCATTTTCTTATAAATGTATGACTTCTATAAAACATAGAATCTGTCCTGTGGACGCAGAAAGACAAACCCAAACAATGAAAGCACCTACTGTTCAAATATGTAAATTGCTATAAAGTAAAATAGGAATGTCATTTTTAAAAAGCCCTTGGGGAATATGTAAAGTCATATAAATCAACAAATAGAAAGGAACAACATGTGTAAAAGAAAGAGCTACAGGAATTCCAGTAAGGCATCCAGTGGAAATGGGAGGTGGTCTGGGGAGTCAGAATTAAGTCAGGCTTTATGCAAAAGATGTGGAGTGAATATGGGCAAGATATTCATACAGCCAGAATCAGTATGACCTGAGGATGAGGTTGTAGTTATATCCCAATAATAGGCAGCTTCAGGTTTGTTTTTTAAGTAAACTTTATAAATATAAAAAATGAAAAGCAACAGCAATGGTAAAAAAAAACAGCAGCGGGGCCTCAAATGCTATTATTTCAGCTCGCAATCAGTGTTAAAGAAACAAAAGAGAAAAGGCCATGCAGACCTACTTCATTGTATATTCCATTTTTCCAATTTCATTCCAGCTTTTCCAACACTCATTTTTAAACTAATGTTAAAATCTCTAAGTAATCACAATACTTAAATAGGTTATATGAGAATTCTACTGTCTATAGCACCTCTATGAAATTTCTACCTGCCTATTTTACCAGCAAATATACTCCTCCCACCTTTTGGAGATTAATGAGCCTATGACACATAAGCCCTTTGAAGCTGTCTTTTAACTCGGGTGATTTTATATATTGTTGGTTCATCTCTCTCTTTAGTTGCAAAATATTAAATAAAGTAAAATAGGACAAAACAAATCTCCATAATGCATACCTCCTGTTTCAACTTTAAATTAAACCTTCCTCATTTCCTGTAGAAGGGATTACTATAGTTTACTTCTTGGCAACAGAAGTTGACAGTTCAAATGGGCAAAAAATGGCCATGAAAGAAGACATACTCTAGATCTATCCATAGAACTTAATCTCAAAGCATCACCTTTGAACACCCTCTGGGATCCATGCACAGCTGCTAGTCTCTCCATCTGCTATAACAATACAGCCTCTTGGGGACCTCTATCTGTTAAATATACTTGTCTGTTGTCATCTATCTTTTTCCCCTTTAGACTCAGTTTCTTGAAAGAAAAAGCTGTGTTGATTTGCAAAAGGAGACAAGGAAGAGCTTTATTCTAAAATGTTAAAAATATGGTAGTAGGGCAACAGGGAATGGAAAGACTGACATGGGAGAGCTTCTTTCTGCAACATGAAAGTTAATCAAGATGGATACTTAGAAGTACTTGCTGGGCCACCAAAGAAGAAAAGAGTATTCTCTTTTCTTGCTTGATTTAGAAGGATTCAAGAAAAAAAAATATCCTTAGGAAGCGTCAAGGGTACCTGTCAGGATAAACACAGGGACACAGCTAAAGATGACATTTTTAAAAGGAAGCCTAAGATCAGAGAGATAGCTCAGTGGCCTGGCAACCTGAGCAAAATCCCCATGGCAGAATGAGAAAAGTGACTTGAGGGAGTTGTCCTCTGACGTCCATACATATGCCATGAAATATATACATGTACACACACAAGTAAATACAATATTTTAATGAATCAGAGATGAGATTATAAAGGGAAACAGAGTCTTTTTTGGTTTTTTAAGACAGGGTTTCTCTGTGGCTTTGGAGCCGATCCTGGCACTCGCTCTGGAGGCCAGGCTGGCCTCGAACTCACAGAGATCCGCCTGCCTTTGCCTCCCGAGTGCTGGGATTAAAGGCGTGTGCCACCAACGCCCGGAAACTGAGAGCCATTTGAAGATTTTAAAGAGGATAGTAACATGTTCCTGGTAACCACATATAACATCTCCCATGGAGGAAGAGGAAAGGAGGGAATAAGTAAGGAACTTTTACAGGTACAGTAAACACATTGACTATACTAAATTCATCATTTCTCTGTGATTTTTAAAGATGCTTCATATGCTATATTCTCCAAATAAATGACATATACTCAAGGAGACAAAGTAATTATAAACATCTCTGAAATACAATGCAGGGAATGTCCAGCTTGTTATATTACAACTACAATACCATAAATATACAATCTTTAAATTGTAGCACCAACAAGAACCTTAAAACATAAGCTGAAATTTCAACTTATCTACTTAATATCTGAAGTTCAGGGAAAAAAATTACTCACCAAATGGCAGAGTCAATATATATCATCCTACAAAGCCAGATCTTCAGGACTCCTAACTGAATAGCATCAGTTGATATGAACACACGTGCACAGACACACAGACACACAGACATACAAACACACACACACACACACACACACACACACACACACACACACACACACACACACACACACACATCAATGATGCCCAAACCAAAGACAGACATCAAAATAAGAATTTGTGTAAACAGAAGACCAATATTTTAGGAATGCCAGCACACATACACAAACACTCTGATCCCGAAAAACTGACATACACCACACAATTTCACCCATGTTGTCTAAAATGACAGACATGATTCTCCAAGGGGGAAAAAACTCCAAGAAAACCAAGGCATATTCTAGTTCTAAAATATATTACAAAACTGTAAGAAAGTACATAACCAACCTAAATTGTAATCACTAGATGTCAATATTTGCCTTAACACTTTGGAAAAATATACATCAAACAAAAACTAAACATTAATTACTGCATGCAAAAAATCACAAATTTCTGAAACACAAATTTAGTACTAAAGGTAAAACATATCTTTTGTACTTACCGTAACTTTACTTCCAACTATCTGTATGCAGTGGTCAACGGAGAATGGTTACAGTGTGAAAAAAAACAAACAGCAATAATATTAGTAATCAGAAGCTTTGAAAGAAGGTGTTTAGTAAATTAGTCACTAGTCTACTCTAGTAACAAACTTAAAACAAGATAGCAATATTAATGTGTGCCATTTCTAATATAGAGTTTACACATACAGAAAAATGATCATGATGTTGTAGAATTGTTTAAAGTCTGCACTCTAATAGGTTTTCCATGCATTACAATCTAAATATAAAATAAAACTCCAATATACACTCAGATAATTTCCCTACTCACAGCCACTAAAAGAAATTACCAGTAGGAACTTTTTCCAAATTTTGCTCTCGTTTTCTTTCCTAGCTATGGTAAAAATAGTGTTAAGGTCAGGGTAAGTTATTTTAAATGACAAATGTTTCATTTAAAGTCATGCATCAAGTTCTGAAATGAACTTGACTTGAAAACTGAATGTTTTATATTGTTACAAATTTAAAATGTACAATATCATTTTGACTTATACTTTTAAATGATAAGACACATTTGTTATTATTTTTTTCTGGGTCATCATACTGTTCCAAGTATGAAGTCAGGGTTCTCTATATGATGTGAAAACAATGTATTTTATCCATAAAAATGCACATATTAATATGGAGGAAACAGATCAGAAATTTCAAGAGACGAAGCAATTTCTGAGAGGCAGGACTGTGCTTAAGAAAACAAGAGGGAACTCTCAACATAAACATATTCTTATGCCAATATCAAAATATAAGTCCAATCACTGTTATCAGATTCTCACACTTGAATATTAAGCATTGTATCAAAGAGAGCTAATTCATGATTCATGTGATAACAGTTATTATCAATACCTATTGTATTTTTCAGCTAGTGCTTTAAAACAAACATCAAATTTAATTGAAAGCCAAGTAAGTATCCTCAGCTGACTAAAATACTACAAGATACAAAAAGATAATGGTGGCTGTAAACGATTTCAGAGGAATCCCCGAGCCTCCAAATGAAGAAGCAAGTTCCTTAAAAATTCATATAACACGCTATTTACAAGCAGTGATAATTTAGATGAATAGAAGCTTCTTTGGTGTGACTAACAGTCCTCTGAAATGAAAGATATGCTATTGACCTAAATTATTTCCTCCCACCAAAGAAGACAGAGTTTATATTTGTCCCTTGTTTCCTTAGCACAGACGTGAGACCAAAAGGAAAGAATGAGAGCCTGTGTTAACAATTAATGCAGGTTCGTAGTCAGTGAAACAACTAAAATGTTGCCCATTCAAGGTCTGTTTTAATGATTTGATCAGATTGCAAAATGATTTCATTTAGCTAAAGCACACAGAGAAATATATTAGATTGATTAGTTAAGAGAACCAAGGAGAAAAATGTTTGGTCCTATCTGGGCTCAACTGTTTCTCCTTATCCATCCCATGTATGAAAAGGACCTGAGGAAAAAGTATCTGAAAATGGCAACAACACAGCCACAATAAGTGCATACATATTGTCATGTGCACCGTAGCTTTCATCTACTTGTTTTATTGGTTAAATCTACAAATTTGAGACACAACTGATCTAATGATGTTGGATTATGTACTATTGAGGGTTTGGGGGGAATAATTACACCTCTGAATGTCTCACACATTGTCAAAAGTGTAATCTGACATGTCCTAAAATCTAAATTTCAGAAGGTATAATTAAAATTAGAAATAAACTGCTTTTTTCATATTGTCGTAAGGATAATGGTGTGTGATGCACTAACATTAGGTCTCTGGTGGATAACATTTCCTAATGAATGTCTACATACTCTGTTAGGAGTATGCAAGATCTTCTCTAAATCAGCAGCATAATGTGCCTCATTCTGGGTTATGAATCAGTAGGGCAGCTTTAACAATACCAGCAGCTTTTTTTCCAGTTCTGCAATGGCACTTTGAAACTATACAATCTACTTTGTTATTTGTAACAAAATAATTCATATCGGCTAATTCTCTTAGGTCAAGCCTAGAACGGTACCTCCTACAATACAAGCATTTGGCTCCCAGAGCAATAAAAGCACACTATGTTCTTCACATACCTATTTAAAGTTCACTCATCACTGGGATATTCAATCTACCATTACTTTAGCATACACAAGTGTCTATTATAGAACTTTACAATAAGTGTGAAGGGATGACCAAACAATAGTTTTACAACATTAACTTGTAGTTTCCTTAATATCCTCTTATCCAATACTAATTTTAGCAAAAATTAATGATGCAGCACCAGACTTGTTTGTTTTAGAAACAGGTTCTGACACATATCTGTGTGCTGCTTCATCATCTTTTAATGCCCTTTCCTCAATGAGCTCACTTTATCATTATTTAAATTCCACATAAAAGAACAATGC